>NW_011888980.1:732497-767511 GCF_000151845.1 Pteropus vampyrus | reverse complement strand
TCCAGAATTATAAGGTAATAAATTTGTGTTGTTTTAAGTCACTAAATTTGTGGTAATTTCTTATAGGAGCAATAGGAAACATGCACACCTGAGAACTTCTTAGAAATAAAAATTCAAAGACCCCCCCCTACTCAAGACCTATTGTATTAGGAACTCTGGAGGTGGGGCCCAGGAGTCTGTACTATGATTAAAAATAGATTTTTTGAGATATAATTGATATTCATGATTCACTGTTGGCATATATTTTGAAAGGGCCACCACAATTCACTGCATCTGCCTCCAAACTCGCTCTCTCCCCACAGAAAAGGTTTCTCTTTTTCTGTCCACACCTGATCTCTCTACCTATAGTCTTGTAACACCCTTGTCTAATAATATCCCTTTGCTCTGGTCTCCTTAACATTTGGCTTTCCATCTCCGTTTGCTCAGCCTTGTGAATATATCTCTATTTTCTTATTTTAAATACCCTTCTCCTACCCTCTGGTCTCTCCTCCTCAAGTTATTGTGCTGTTGCTGACTCTTTCCTTTTCTTGTCAAGCTTGTTGAAGACAGAGTTTTTATTTAATACAGGGATCCCCAACTTCCGGGCCACAGACTAGTACCAGTCTGTGGCTTGTTAGGAGCTGGGCTGCACAACAGAAGGGGAGCAGTGGGTGGGTGAGCGAAACTTCATCTGTATTTACAGCTGCTCCCCAGTGCTAACATCGCTGCCTCGCTCCACCTCAGATCATCAGGCATTAGATTCTCATAGAAGCACTGGTCCCTGGTGCCAAAAAGGTTGGAGACCGCTGACTTAATGTCTCCCATTCATGTCTCAAGCCTCTTCAGCTTACCTTCTGCCCACATCTCATTATAATTACTGTAGGAAGAAACTGTCACCAGATGTTCCTAATTACCAAATCTAATGCACGCTCACCAGCCTTATCTTATTTTGCTTCTTTGCAGTATGGACACTATAACCTTTCTTGGAACTTTCTTCATGCCACTCTCCCTTAGTTTTTATGACTGTCTTGGTGTTCTTTCTCTGCACAGTCCTTAAATGCTGGTGTTCTCTAGGGCATCCTGCAACACAGTCTTAAAAAAAAAAAAGAATTTATACATCTTCCGTGCAACATTTCATTCATTCCACTCCCAGATCTGTATCTCCGTTCTAAAATCTTCTCTGAGCTTCACATCTGTGTATTTAAATGTCTGCTAGACACCTCCACTTGCATGTCTGCAGGCACTTTCAGCTAGCTAATGGTTTTAAGTCAAACTCACTGTTTTCACTTTCTCTACACCTATTTTCATATCTGCAAAATGAAAAGTAGGATCAGATTAGGAGTTTTCAAGCTATGGGTTGTGACCCGTTAGTGAGTCTGAGAAATAATTTAGAGCGTTATGATCAGCATTAAACTAGCAAGCAAACAAAAGACACACTCATTCACACACATACAGAGGTGAGTTTACATTAGAATGTAAACTCCATGAGAGCAGGCAAGTTTTTTTTTTTTAATTTGCTTTGTTTACTCTTTTATCTCTAGCATATAGAACAATGCTTGGCACATGTACCAGCTCCAAATATATTCGTTGAAAGAATATGTGTACTCAGTTGTGGTATCAAGTGTGTATCCTACTGTGAGTTGTGGTCAGAAAGCTCTAAAGCTATTGGACCAGATGACTTCTAATGTCCCTTTCAACTTAAAAATCATAAATATATGATTTTTTTTTCAGTGCTCAATAGTTTGATTTTTACCAGTGGTCAAGGTCTGTGGCAGAAGTCTTGGTATTTTTGTTTGTGTGGTGAACATTAGAGAGGTCTGAGTGGGAGGAAAAAGCAGTGGTATTTGGTAAATGGTTGCGAAGATGCTGTGGGTTGAAATAGTGTGCTCAGATGGCTGCATGTGGACTATTGAGCTGGCTGGCTTAGCCCAATGTTGTCCCTAGGAAGGGACAGCATGGAATTTGTGATGTGAAGCACGATGGTAGACTCTGTTTCTGTAGCTGGTCAGATAGCGTTTCAGAGAGAGGAATATTTTAGGGACATTCTTTAGTCTCTAACTTATCACAAGTGGACTTCTTTGTTACGAAGTCAGCTGATTTAGAGTGGGTGACAGACTTAAGGCTAAGAGCTGCCAAAGGAAAAGTCAAAGGATGTCACATCCAGTGACTCATTTATTTAGCATACATTTAACTTACTAGGTTCTAGGCACTGTGTGAAGCTCTGAGGATACGTGATGAACACGATAGACAAGATTTCTGTTCACACGAGCCTTAATTCTAGTGGAGAAGACAACAGACATATACATTGATAAACATACAAGATTATTTCAGGTTTGGAGGAGCCTCCTGCACCAAACAGCTTGGTTTTGTTTTGCACCGTAAAGTAGAGAGGTTTAGAATAAGAAGCAACTGAGCTTTTGTCCCAGATCACCTTGAGACTGAGGCTTGTGAAATGGAAGAATGTGTCAGTGTGCTTCTCGATAGACACTTTTAAAGCCTTTTAAGAAAATCAATGTAGACAACATCTTGGATCCTGCACTAATGGAAACCGTGGTGGAGAACTGAGAGGGCTGAGCGCCGAAGAGGGAAGAGAGTGGGCTCGTGGGGGCACCGTTGAGGAGGTGTGTTGTGGTGGGAGACCAGAGGAGAGGTCTCTTATAGGCTATTCAAACTAAGAAGTACCTGTTGAAGAGCAGATTCACGTTATATCTCTGTTGGATAATCCTTCTCCAGGTGCCCAGATGTGGCTCTGAAGTAAATTTGTGGAGAAACAGTCCCTTTCAAGAAGCTGTATCGTTTTACTCCTGAGGATATCTAATTCACTTTTGGACATGAGTCAGCTCCATGTCCAATCTATAGAAAGCAAATTATGCAGGGCCTTATCTTGGTTGAGTGTGTATAATCATGAACTGCTACCCTTTTCCCTCTTCCTTCTCTTTCACAGATTACATATGAAAAGCCAATTTCTCTAAAGAATCTCTTTTTTTCTGTTCCAGGAGCAGTTTTATTTGTTGTGGTATATGTTCACTGTTTCCTGCATAATTTAGCAAGGATTCTAGGCAGTTTACAATGGAGTACCAGATCTTTTCCATTTACCCCTCCAGCATCAGTCTCTGCCTTTTCTGCCCTAGAAAGCTGACCTGATTGATGACATTGGTACAAGAGCTACCTTGTTCTTTGCCTTTCAGTTGGGTTCGATCAATGGGGGCTCCCAGATAGGTGGCCACATGAACAAGAGAGTGAGGTCTCCTTCCTTGTAAGGTGGCTTTGGGCTAGTTGTATCCTAGACTTGTAGCAGCTGTTCTTCTGGAGGCTGGTACCCTATGTGACTCTCCAATGGGCCCCAGGACCTGCTTTCTCCCTCATCTTTTACACCTGGTTGTGTGTGTGTGTGTGTGATGGGGGTAACAGTTCTGCTGCTCCACACTCAGTTCCTGCACTATCTTTAGTGGTGTCCCTCCACCCACCTCACCCACGGAAACAATCCTTTTGGCAAAGGAACCTTGAAATATTCTAAATTGAGTGTACCTTCTGCTGCCTGTTGGAGTTTTGGCACATGTGAATATCAAAACATACAACAGAGAGAAACACCACTGAATGAATTGAAAGGCATAGAGACACAGAACTAGGAATTGAGATAACCATGACATTTGTGCACTTTTTCATGTGTATTAGCCAAAGAGATGTTTAATCTTCTTTCATGAACTACCTGTTCAAATCTGTTGCCCATTTTAAAATTAGGTTATTTGTCTTTTTGTTTATTTGTTGGAGTGTCTTAAAATATATTCTGGACATGAATCTTGTCAGATATAAGTATTTTGTCCAGGTACTATAAGCAGATCTCTCTTCCCAGCCTGTGTGTGGCTTACCTCTTCACGATCTTAGTGATATCCTTTGTCTAACAGACATTCTTAATGCAAATGAAGTCCATTTCAGCACGTTTAGTGTTCTATTTAAGAAAATCACTGCCTGCTGCAAGATCATGACGACATTCTGTTTTCTTCCAGAAGCTTTGTTTTACGTTTCACATTTATGACCATAATCATCTCAGATTTTTTAAACAGCTTTATTGAGATATACTTTAAATACCTTTAAATTTACTCATTTTGAGTATAGTTCAGTGACTTTTAACAGCAAATTTACAGAGTTATGTAGCCATCTCCATAATCTAATTTTAGAACATTGCCGTCACCCAGAAAAGAAATCTCGTGCCTGTTTGCAGTCACTCCCCCTTCCCACACCCAGCCCCAGGCAACCACTAATCTACTTTCTGTCTCTCTAGATTTGCCTTTTGAGTTTGTGTGTGAGTGTGATGTGTAGTTATTTCATTTGAACACAAACCTTAACTCTAAGCTTTCTGGAAGATGGAGCAGAGAGAGAATCTCAAATGCTGCTCATGGTCCTCCTGGCTGGTTCCTGCTGGGACTACAATTCTACCATTTCTAGGAAGAACTATTGTATCAAGTCTTATAACAGGCCTCGGGTAATATAATGGACACTGTCTTTTACTACATTCTGGCAAGAGATAGAATAGTTATTTCTTGCATAGTTATTTCTCTTGTTGCCTTTCTTTGAGAGTTAGAGAATTATCTGTTACCCATTTGAGATGAGTGAAAGCACTTCTGCGAGAAGTTATGATAAGGTTCATGCCCATGGGTTTGTGATGATCTAAATGAATACGCTGGGAGAACCTAAGGAACAGGCAGGCAGTATGGTTCTGTTAAATATCTGAAGCAGGCTTTTGACAAGGGCAGATCACAAACATTTTATAGTTGAATTTTCTGTTGGGTGAGTGCCCTTTATCTAATTCCACCCCCCAGCTTTATTTAAGTATGACTAACAAATAAAAATTGCGTATATTTAAGGTGTACAGTGTGATGTGTTGTCATACATACACTTTTGTGAAGTGATTACCACATCAAGCTAATTAACACATCCATGACTTCGCATAGTTAGTATTGTTTTTCGTGGTGAGAACACTTAAGAGCTACTTTCTTAGCAAAATTCAAATATACAGTACAGTATTATTAACTATAGTCACCATGCTGTATATTAGGTCTCTAGAACTTATTTATCTTATAACTGAAAGTTTGTACCCTTTGATGTACATTTCCCCATTTTCCCCATCCCTAGTCTCTGGTAACCACCATTCTACTTTGCATTAATGAGTTCAACTTTTAGCTGTATTGTTTACTCAAGTAGGATCCATATGCTGTGTCTAGCCACCAGACATGCAGGTGGCAGGGCCTGGCATGTCCTTGTATTTCTGCCCATCAGAGGTCAGCACACTTTTCTTGTGCCTGGATGCCAGGGGGCTGTGATTCAGGCTAGCATTCCCCATTGAAAGGACCTTTCATTCTGCTCTGGCACCTGGAAACATAGGTGGCTGGTTCTCTAGGTTTCTATACCATAAAGTATGAGAAAAAATGGTTTTGGGGCCTACATAATTTTAAGATTCTTACTACTTGGCCACCTCAGAAGATGGACTTATACTTTGATACACTCGATAGGATCATTTAATTTCAGAATATAGCCAGCCATACATAGCTGAATGAATTGACTTGTTGGGCAGAGTTATTTGTAGCCTACTAAATACTGAAGACTATCTGCCAATCGCAGTGATTTTATTTGGCTCATATTTTGATGTTGAAATATGTTGAAGGCATCGTTTAGACGCCACGTTCAGCTGCTTGCAAAGGCTACTCTCCTCTCAGTCATGGCAAAGACCATATCAGTGGTATGGGGAAGGTTGCCTTTCTGTTTGTCTTAACATTACTAGGATATGTTTTCAAAGAATATATTAAACATGTTAAAGGACCCTCATGCTCTTCCATTGGGAGGGTATATTGGTCCGACCACTTAAGAAAGCACTGGCAGTATCTACTACAGGTACACATATACATATTGTGTGTTTTAGCATTTCCACTCCTAGGTATATACCTAGTAGAAATAGTTATATGTGTTCACTAAAGATATATACACATATGTTCATATGCAGCAGTTCAAATGTCCATCAACAATAAAATGGATTAATAGATTATATACTTATACAATGTAAATAAAGTGAATGAATGACTTCATACAACAGCATATATGAATATCAAATTATGAACTAAAGCACACACAAAGAGAACACTACTATAGGTGTTCGTTCACTTAATATTAAGAAATAGGCAAAAGTGATGATAGAAATCAGTAGTGAATACTTTTGGGGGAGGTAATGACTGAAGGATAGGAAGAGGCTTTTCAGCAAGTAGTTTATTGCTTTATCTGAGTGGTGGTTTTATAGACTTGTTCGCTTTATAAAAATTCATAGAGCTGTGTACTTGTAGTTTGTGTACTTAACCGTATATATGTTATGTCAATGAAAGTATTTACTTAAATGAGAAGGGCAGCTAAAACAGTCCTACCTTATGTATTGAAAATTATCTGATAAAAGTCCATTTCTGTGCATATACTGATTCTAGAAGTACTGCAGATTTTGAAGAATCATGATTACCTGAGCTAAAACATGGATGGATAGCTTGGCTCGTAGACGGTTTCTGCATATAGAACTCAAAACCTGACAAGGATTAACGAATGAGGTGAAAAATTGCATATTAATGTTTATCCTTTGATGAGATAAAATATTGTATAATAGTGAGTTTTAGTGAAATAGTTGTATCTAAACCTGCTTACTTCTAAGATATTAAACTAAGAAACTCAAATTTGTGGTTCTCTTCCACCCCTCCATGTACCTAGACAAAAAGGCACCCTGGTTTTACAAAGGGATATCTGCCCCAGCAATGTTCTGTACTTTTGAGGACTTCCTTCCTTCCTTGCCTCCCTCCCTCCCTCACCTCCCTGAGGAATTAGAAGATAATACTTCTTCAAGTCATCATTAGAGTAAGTTGGGAGTTGATTGGGGCCTACCTTCCCCTTGGTCCTCTGGGATCAGGCCACCTTCACTTCTTTGACCTCATTTAGTCTTATCCCCTTTGCTCCCTCTGCTCTAGCCTCATTCCAGCCTCCCCTGACATTCTTTAGACCCCTCCTGACGCTCCAGCCTTAACGCCTTTGACCTACCTCTTCTCCCTGCCTGGGATGCAGTTCCCAAATTCATCTCTATACTTAATGCCTTCATGTCCCTCAGGTCTGCTCAAACGTTAGCCACCCAATGAGGCCTACTCTGACCATCTTATTTAAAACTGCAGCCTGCCTCCTCCATGCTCTCACCGCACTGCTGAGAAATTTATGAACATACAAAGGAGATAGGGTGATGGGATAGGAGAAACATGTACTTTAGAATGAAATCAAACTGGAGTTTGAGTTAACTATTCAATCTTGGGAGAGTTCCTTAGTATTTCTCTGGGCCTCAGTATCCTCAAATGTTACCTCAGAGTATTGTTGGATTAGATACTGTAGGTAAAGCACCTAGTTTGCCCATAGCAGATCTCCATGAATAGAATCTTCCTTTCTCTCTAGCCATATCCTCCCTGTATCAAAGAAGACTGATTTCCACAGTAAAATATTTCAGGAAGTCAGTTTCAGTTGAGGATTAATACATTTTCACAGGGCGAACAAGCTAGCATTAAAAAGTTAAACCTCTAATATATTAACTGAAATTATTATGGTTAGCCTCCTCTTATCTATTCAAAAATGACTTTGTCAAAAGCTTGGCAGAG
The DNA here is from genome assembly GCF_000151845.1 of Pteropus vampyrus. Taxonomy (NCBI): domain Eukaryota; kingdom Metazoa; phylum Chordata; class Mammalia; order Chiroptera; family Pteropodidae; genus Pteropus; species Pteropus vampyrus. Next base: position 759,868 of record NW_011888980.1, on the reverse strand, counting down.
AAAATGGCCTGAAGCCTTAGACACAGATGGGAATTGACTGTTTAATTAGCCAGGTCTCTAATGGGCAGGTGATGTTACAACCCTGGAGGAAAGGAGAAGATGAGGATTTTCATTCCTGTCCCAAATGTTTTGAGGCATTCCAGGGAGGAGCAGTGTCATTGAATCATGCTCTGAGCACCTTGAGGTCAGCAGAGGCACCATTTGCCTCTGGGGCACAGGGATACGTGATCCTAGTTACTAAGCAACTCACCCTTCCAGGCTGGCTTGGCCTCATTATTCTGTCCATTGTTTTTCGAAAGAGAATTTAGTGTCCCTGTCCTTTCATTTGTAAAAGGAAGGATCCTGGTGAAAAATCAGGAAGATATAGGGACAGCTTTGTCCTTTGTGTGGAGAGAACAAGAGTAGGTGGAGGTCCCAACCTGGAGGGAAGGCTGTCCGTAGAAAATCAAGGGGTGGATATCTGTCCATCACGTTCACACCTAGTCCAGTGAATACTTGGGAAAACTCGGATTTATTGGTTAGGTAGCAGAAGAGCTTACCGAAAGTTCTCAAACGTGCCCCCCAACACTTGAGGACCTGTGACTCGGTGGGAAAGAACAAATTAGACATGGAAAAGAGTTCGAGTGTTGGGTACAGCTCACATTTGTTGTTTGAGCCTGTTCCCTCATCCGTATGGAGGAGAGGGTAATAACAGTGGTCCCACCAAGATGTTTGTGAGGATGAATGAGCTAATACATGTAAATGGCTTAGTGCAGTGCCAGGCACATAATTTGTGCTAAAAATGTTTGTACTTAGAAATTTGGATGGTAGTAATTGTATACAAGAATGTGTTATGCCCACTCTGAGCAGTCTCACATTCCCTTACAGGAGTTCTTGTTGAACCTTTTCTGAACCAGCATGAGAAGCTGGTAGAGATTTGCTTGTGCTGATGAAGTGGTTTTATTTCCCTTGGGGGAGGGCAGAAGTTGGGTGGCAAGGTAGAGAGCCACCATGAGAGAGCAATTAGGAGCTTATTAACAAATGGGTGTCCAATGGGATGGAGTAGAATGCTGGAAAGGAAGAAGCAAGCTAAGGGCACTAAGAGCGGGGCAGCAGATCCCATTCTCAAACCAGTAACTTGCAAAATCAGGAGCAGGCATTCAGTTCTACATGTCCACCTTCTTGTTTTGGGTTTGATATTGTGTGTTTTTAAAGCACCCTCAGCCGTCATCTTCATGGCCTTTGTGCTCAGCAGCCCACTTCTATTGGGGCTACTCTCTGGGATCCTGGCAGAGAGGAAGTTAACCTTCATGCCTGCAGACCTCTTGAGAGAAGTGATAAAACTAGAGTTAAAAAATCATACCTGACAATAATAGGAGAGGACCAAGCTGGTGTTTCATCAATTTCCAGTTGAGGTCGGAGGACAGAGGTGTCATTGAAGTAGCCCGTGAGGTAGTTCGTGAGGGCTCTAATGTAGGGGCAGATCCTGCAGTGAATCCTCTACCGTGAGCAGGTGAACACATCCATAACAGAATTTTGGTAGCTAGAGAGGAACTCTGCTTTGTTCGTGCAGGGGAATGTCATGGGTGAAACCACGGTAGTAGATGATTTTGCAGAGCATTTGAGTGATAAAATGAACTGAAGAGATATATGGAAAATGAAGCAAAAGCAAAAACAACAGCCCCCAAACAAACATACCCAAACAAATAATAACAACAAAAAACAAAAAGTCAGCCACTTGAACAACAGATACATACAGTTTACGTATCTGCATTTGCCTGTTCTTGTCAGTACAGTGTGCCCTCACTGACACTGACTAACACCAAAAAAAGACCCTTCAATGTCCTGTTCACTGTCCAATGCCCAAGGAAGTAACTTTCTGAGATAGAGCATATAACAGGGGGAGTGGTGGTGGGAGCAGCATTCATGGATTGAGAGATGTATTCTGGTCTGGGAGGGTTATTACCAGGACTTTTCCTTACCTTACAGGAGAAAAAGCCACCTCATCTTCCTTTCTTGAGATCTTTAAAATTAACCAGTGATTGGTAGCTGTGGGGGCTTTACTCCCCGCCAAGAGGCCTAGGTGGAGTCTTTGGGGTGCCAGTTCTCCTCATTTGCACAAAGCATGTATGTGCCAGCTCTGTGGTGGAGCACTGGACCCAGAGTTAAGGCTTCTAGGCTTGTCCTCCAGGACGCTTTGGTTCATCGTGGCATATTCTATGGCTCTGGTAGTCTCTGACTTTTGCCTTCTCATCTTCCAACTTTTGGGCATGTAGAAAGCGAGGAAAGATTGGGCATCCCATTATAGAAAGAGATAGGAGCTAGTAGGTGTAGGGTGAAGGGAGAAGCAGGAAAAGTTGGGGTGTTGTATGACTAGAGGCAGAAGAAGCAGAGAAGGACTGTTTTGTGTGTTCTAGGAAGTCTAAAAGATGCTTGCAGTTCCTAAGCAATACGATTTATCTGTTTTTCTGATTCCTAACCCTGGCTACCTTGCATCAGTGTCATGATTAACTTTTCAGACTGTGTATGTCGGGAGAGTGGGGATAAGGTATGGAATATGGTAGAATTGCTGCAAAGGATGAGAAACTGACTATGTAAAATGAAATATGTTACTTTTTTCTAGCTCATATTAGAGTTTAGACATGGTATTTCCTTATTTATTCCCCTTCAGCTTTGTTGAGATATAATTCACAAATAACATGGTGTAAGTTTAAAGTGCACAATGTAACGATTTGATATATGTATACATTGCAAAACGATTATCACAATAAAGTTAGTTAACATATCCATCACCTCACAGTTACCTTTATTTTTCAAGTGAGAACTTTAAAAATCTTCTCTCAGCAACTTTCAAATATATAATACAGTATTTACTATAGTCACCATGCTGTATAGTATATCCCCAGAACTTATTTGTCTTATAATTGGAAGTTTGTATCCTTTCACCCCCTTTACCCATTTCCCTGAACTCTACCCCATAAATTACTACTTGATTTAAGCTGTGACCAAGTGAAATTGGAGAATTTTCATCAGGACAGAAAGAGCCAATCATGCAGCCCTGTCCCATTTCCAAGAAACTTATCAAACTAAAAACCGCTGTCAACTCTGGTCCCTTCTTCATTGCAGGCATTGGCTTGGAGGAAGGGTAAGAGGCACTTTCAACATTGTCTCTCATCCCTGAGCTGCTCCTTTACTGTCCTAGCATGCAGCTTTCAGAGGCCTCCACTAACTGCATTTAGATGCAAATAAATCAGCATGAGCCTTAACCAATGTAGAGCAGCCCTCTGCTGAGGAGGCAGTGTGGAAACCCAGAACTGCCCGAACTGGGGTCTGGGATGAACCTCTCCGTCATCTGGGCCGGCCCGCTGTTGCACACCTGGGCCCCTGGAGGTCGGAGAGGTTGGTAACTTGCCCAGGGCCATCAGTTGGCAGAGGCGGGGAACTCTCAGCCTGTACTGGGACTTTCAGATCAGCGACATCTTCGCTATACCCAGCCACTTGTCTCTTGCTTCTCTTACTTCCTGGAGGAAAAGGAGGAAGCGCTTCTGGATAATGTGATAATAATTGGAATTCTGGTTTGTGAGTCGTGAGCGGACTTCTAGCCATTGGCCTGTGGGAGGATAGTCTGTATGTTACTTTCGGAGAATCAACCAGTGATTAAACATCAGTGATTAAAAAGTGATCAAAAAGAAATATAATACACTGATAACCAACCTAATGCTTATAATTTGAAAAGTTAGAAAATGCAAATAGGCACAAAGAAAAACTGAAAACAACCTGACTCTCATCTCCCACGGATACCACCATCAGCATTTACCTTTATTCTGTCTGTAAGTTATATAAATGCATGTGTATAAATATGCACATGTGTATAAAAATAGGAATTTTACTAACATCTTTTGTTCTGCCTTGATTTTTTTTTTTTCATTTTATGTTCTGCTTTGAATATCTTCATGTGCTTTCCTAAGAGTGAATCCCTGAATGGGGTTCTTTTGTACTTGTTTTTGAGTGTTTCTGTGCATTCTTAAGTGTTTATACAGTACCCCCAGGCTCTGTGTTGCTCATTGCTAAACAATGGACCAAATGTTCTCCGGGTGTAAGGAGCTGGTGGATTGCATCTAATATTTTCCTTCCTTTAGGAAGCTCCTGTCTGCTGCAAAGACTAAAGAAAAAGAAAAAAAGGGGCAGAGGACGGTTAAAGAAGAAAGCTGGTTCATTATAGCTGATAGAATTCACATCAATTCTATATCTTTAGTTTCATAAAAAAAACAAAACACCCTTGGCTTGGGGTTGTTGTGTAGTCAAGAGATATAAATATCACCAAGATGTTTTTCTTCCTTTCTGACTGATCACTTGAAAAAAGGGTGTGTGTGATAGTCGGGGAACCCAGCCTACGCCTTTCAGTCTTTAAATATTTGTGATAAATCATTCTCGTATGTGTGTATGCGTGCTTGTGTGTGCATGCAGGAATCCCTCTAGCACACAGAGGGTTGTTTCAGAGTCTGTGTGGGCTTCAGGCGAGTTAATCGCCTGACTCCTGATGAGAATCTTCTAGAAGGACACTATTGAAGTGAAGTATCATGCCTTCACAGACTGGAAGTTACGGATCATGCTGGTTTGGTCTTTTGCCAGAATAAAGAGGAGAGTTTGAGAGAGGAAAAAATGCAACTTGGAAGAATTAGGAATGGAGGTGGGTAGAAGTTGAACATTTCTAGAAGGTCATCCACCCAAATAAGGCTGATGCTGGGGTTATTGGAAGGAGCGAATGACATAGTCTCTGTGCAGCTGTTAACATGGGCCCCATATATAGTTAACACTCCGTAATTTGTAGCTGTTATTCCTGTAATAGTTATGACCTTCGTCATATTATCACACTGAGTTATAACTTCTTGTGGGGTAGCCATGTCTAGATATGTGTATGCAAAGGAGTGGGAGGTAGTCTGGGGCTGACCCGTTGTCCAGTGGGATCTCCTTTGTCCCTGCCCAGTCTTCCCATTCTGTTCTCAGTCTTCTCAACTTTGTCAGAAGCTTTCTTGGGCAAGCTACGCTGAATACGACAGCGATATGCACTGGGCCACTGTAGAGTGCGTTTTAAAACCATGTTACCTCTGTGTTCAAGCCACTGTCTGCCTTGCCCTTCTCGGTTTCTCCCTCCTCCCCTTTCTTGGGAAGATTTTTTTTTTTTTTTTTTTTTTACTGTAAATGAAGCTACCAACCTGTATATTAATAGGGGAAAGGTAGAGGATGGGGAGATAAAAGATAAATCCTCATGGGTTTGGCATTGGAGAGGGAGTTCTGGGGTAAGAATCTTACAGCACCTGGAGGGTACTAGAAAATTTGGAGAGCCTAAAGGCTTTTGGGAAATGTTGTGGGTTAAACTTTGGGTTCTCTTTAATGTTCCTTGAAACCTAATAGTGAAGAATTGAATTTTTTGGCGTACTTTTGATGTTGACCTGTTCCTCTAAATGTGTCTGAGGTATGCAAAGACTGAGCCATGTGGACCGCCGTAGATATATTTGGGCCACATGTGTAATTTTCTCAAATTCATCTCTCTGTCTCTGTTTAGTTTTCCTTTTTTATTGGCCTAGGTTGAGGGGAATTTTTTCCCTACCTGAGCAAAGCCTAATTGTGTAAGTGGTTTTGAATTGCTTCATAAACCATTCAACAGCTCTTGTTCTGGTGCTTTATCTCACCTTCTTAGGTGGGTCAAGAGCTGCCCTGTCAGATTATTTTCAGAAATTGGGGGATCCTTCTGCCTAAGGCTTTTGACAGATAAATAGGACTATAAAAGGGTTTTATGCTTACTTGATTTCCTCAGCACAAGATGAAAAAAAATGCTTTGTTGAAATATTAGAAAGCACTGGAGTTGGAAAAATTTTAAATTATTCAGAGTTGAGTGCCTTCAAGAATTGGGCCTGGCAGTGGCGCTAGATCCTGAAACAGGAAGAAGAAAAAGAAGGGAAAGGAAGAACTTCTGAGCACTGAGCCAGTGGCAGAAATTGCTAAGAGCTGACACATCAAATATGATTTCCCAAATGTTGGGATGGATCTGTGTGTCAGAGGAGCAACAAACCCTGTGCCTTAGCACAGACACACACGGCATCTTTTAGAATGAAAGCCCCAGAACACGGGGGGTAGAAAATATCCAGAAGAAAAGTAAAGGGAAGGAAACATTACTGACTCGAAGCCACCCTATCTACTTATTTAGCTATGACACTCCTTGAGAAGACCCCATTCAGGACCCGGGCAGTGAAGTGGCCAACCTGTTCTGGTTGCTTCATCTTCATATGGTTGCACTGTTTCTTTGTCTTCTTTAGGGCCCTTTTAATCTTCCCTGTGATAGTCTCTTGATATGAGGATGACAGTGTATTTCTGTCTTCTCAGAGTGTGTAGGGGCTACTATGGACTTGAGATAGGTATTTGGGTTTTGATTCTCTACCAAAGGGCCTGGCTGGGCTAGGGCCACTTGTGTCTTGCCTTTATTTTTAAAGCCAGATGCTCACTTTCAGGCAACTGTTGATTTTTTATTTTTCCCATGGGTGTCTGGCTTTGGTAGTTGTTTTGTTATTTTCCGGTTTTTAGGTCACTGCTACAGTCATAGCCATGCCCATCCCTTGCCCCAACTTATTAATATTTATCATGCATAAGAATGCTTTTAATCAATGTAGCCTATATTTTCAATTATCTTAGCCATAATATACTGAGGATCACTGTATTATGGACATGTATTAAGAATTAGGTACTTCAACTTCTCCAGATCTTGGTTTTATCTTTCATATATCTGAAAATATTTGAAAAACACAAATTGCTATTTACCATAGCCAAGATATGGAAATAACCTAAGTGTCCAACAATAGATGATTAGATAAAAAAGATGCGGTATGTATTTACAAAGGAATATTACTTGGTCAAAGCAACTTTTAATTTCTGTGTGAGAACCAAAGATTCAACCATGAGAAATTTCTCTATTCTTGTTTTTCTTTACATTTCTCCCCATTTAAACAGCTTTAATATTATTTCTTTCCTCACCGTTTTGCAATGACGCAATTTTCTGTATGTATGTCACAGCCAAATTCAAATACCAATTACTGTCTGCAATGGGAAGGGACAATTAGTAAAGCAATATATCACTTGTTATTTAAAGTCCAATTATAAAAGCTAATTTCTTCCTAAAGAGATGCTTTGTTTTGGTTAAAGCTTTGGTGCCTATCATAACGAAATGTATGAATTTATACAAATATACTTGAATTTTTTTTAGCAGAGATATAAACAGAGAGCATTTTTATGCTGTGCAGTCAAGCTGCAATCTTTCTTAAATTAACCACTACTTGTCCTTAACAGTAGAAGCAGAACTGTTTAGTTCATCAGTTTCTCATTACTCCTGTTTGTTCATCTGCCTATGAAGCGAATGGATTGAGGCCCTTCATTTATGCAAGAAGTGAAACTACCTGTCCCTGGAAGACACTCTTGGCAGCAAACTTCGTATTCAATTGTCGTTTAGGGCCTTCTAATCGTCTAGAAGCCCCTTTGCAGTTTCTAGGTATCCAGATGGGAACCAGATTCTTCCTTCTTAGAAGAATCGTCAGAGATGCTCTTTCCGGATGTATGTTTGCGGAGGCTGCCCCTTTTCAGGAGCAACTCCTGTGAGCATAAGGTGCCAAGCAATAGGGCCTTTTGAACAAGAACCTCACAACCTTTATTACCAGAAAAAGACATCTGGCAGTCTCACTTCTGTTCATCAGAGAGGGTTCCTGAGAGCACAGTGCCAACCCCAGAATGAACTTTACCCAGCGTCCTGGGTCTGTGCTTCTGATTCTTCTGGCTGTTGCCTGCTCCCTTCATCTCGGTGATCCTAATGTCTCTAGTCTGCACTGGGCCCTTCCTCCCTCGGGTACTAGGACTTCAGCGGCTGCACAGACTTGTAGGGAAGCTCAAATCTCTTTCCGCTGGGGACTTTTCCTGGCTGTAAGGATGCACCCAAGCACCTGCAAGGAAACTCTTTCAAGGGACCCTTCCGAAGCCTCCAGTTTGCCTCACATCAGGGTTGAAAGCTCAGATTCCTCTAGGGAGGTGTGGGAAATGGAAGACATGAAAGACAGGATGGGTGGGAATGTGGTGGACTACAGGGTTCATTTAACACAGAAGAGGCAACTGATACTGAGTTGCAGCAGTCTTTATGGTTCAGCTTCCAGACCCTCCAGCTTTTCAAGAGCAGCCAGCATCCAGATGTTATGTGCAGCCTCCCAACTTAAAAATACAAAACCACTGAGCTGAATAGAACTTGTTGGTAGATGGACTCGATTCTCCGGTTCATTAGTCGACACCCTCTGTGATTCTGTTTCACATCTGCTCTATTGTCCTCTTCTGTGTAATTCTACTTGGTCTGAGGCATTGATTTGCCCTTCTCTCCCAAGAGAACATTTTGGTTGCAATGAGCAGAAGCCAATTCATGCTGGCTGAATTTCATTGGCCTCTCCGGAAGTTCACTCTTAGAGCAAGCTTCATGATTGATGATCTGGAGACAAAAATTTCATTTCCCTGTGAATATTTTGACTTCACCCTGTGTTGGTTTCATTCTCAAGCAAGTTCGAAAATGGTTGTAGCAGTTTCAGACCTCATGCCTCTGTGTAACAGTGTCTGGAGGGCAGAGAGAGTCTCTTCTTGAAGGTCTTTCAGAAGAGTGAGCAGGAGCCGTTCCAGAAACCCTAATCAATTGCTCCTCATGTCTCATTGGCCTAAGTGGATTGCGTGTCCTTTCCTGAACCAATCAGACAAGAGGGGTAGGATTACCCTTATAGGGCCAAGCTTGAGCCTGTAGGTGGGGGTAGGTTATAGTTTCCTGAGGCTCATGTACTTTGCATGTACCTGTGTATGTGTGTGTGTAGATTTATGTGTGTGTACACAGATGTGCATAACTGAGCAAAGTTTGGGCTCTATTAGGAAAGACAAAGGAGTATATGGGTGCTGGGCAATCAGCTAATGACATCTGTAATGTGGTTTGTATTTTATAAAACTGCCTCTTCCCCAGGCCTAGTGTTGCAGTAAATAACCCAGTGTTCATTCCTGCCAGTGTCCAAATTCTTGTAACTGGGGCACTTGATACTGCTCCCAAATCCACATATTGTTTTCTTCCATCTCCTCACAGAGATGGTAAGCAGATGGGCAAACTGAATTTCTACAACAGCTTGGGCATAGGTGTTGGACCTGGGTTTGACACACTTACAAACAAACTTAACATTTCTGAGTCCATTTTAAAAATCTAAAATGGGGAGAATATTAATTATCTCAGTGGGTTGTCAGAGTAAATGCAAATTATGTAAAACAGCTCTTGGTGTACAGTAAGTGTTTAATAAATAGTAATTATCATGATTATGTTCATACCTTCATTGCTGAAGGTAGCTATTTAAACTTCAAACCTGGGTTTATAGTAATACATTAAGTATTTGAGGGTTGGTAATTTTTTCCTCACTTAACCAGTGTCTAAAATGTAGCAAAATGTCTTGGCTTAGAGTTTTAGGAAGTGAGGATTGAAATCTGTCACACTTTTTCAGTGATGACAAGCTATGACTGACTTAGCCAGTTGATTTTTATTTTTCTTTAAGCATAGATATATTTTTTTAACTTTACCACTGAACCGAGGAGTTGAAGTAAATACATCATCAAAAACTGACTGCAGGAGACATTAAGCAGACAGGATCGAGTTCTTTGCCTCTTTGTTTACTTTTTCTCCCACAGAGACCAGTTCTGGGAGGCGAATACTGTTCCTCTCAACCCCCTTGTATCTACAAGGACCTGTGAAATTGAGGACAATGCTAATACTAGCTGTCATTCAAATCAAGTTCTGCTCCGTCTCATGCTATCAGAAGGCATTGCCTTGGCCCATATATTTTGTGTGTCTTGCATATGGTGGCGGTAGTCCACTAGAGTAAATCCTACTGCAAAAAGCTTGGCAATTCAATCATAAAATGATGAACTCAAGTGTTATGTCCCATTATTTGATCCTGCAGCAGCCTCTTTAAGATGGATGGGTTACAGAGTAAATCTGTAGAAGGAACCAAATCCATTGATTATATTTGGGACATTGGATTTAGCTGTCATAGATATAGCTGGTCATTTGGAGTTCCTGAGTTAAAAACAATACAGAAACCTAAAAATAAATTTCATGTTGATGTTTTGTCCCTTTTGAGCTACATTAAAATTGTTTCTCTTAGGAAGGAAGTAAAGGCTCAATGCCCATTCAAAATTAAATTCAGAAGCAATTTCAGGAAAATTGAGGCTTCATATCACAACGTGGGCTTATAAACCTCAGTCCTTTTGTCAGTGTGTTGCATCCCAGGCCAGCGAGTGGCTTTTTCATCAACATTTCAAGCTGATGATAGTAGTTTCTAATGAAAAGATAATCATGTAACATAGCCCAAACTGATCTTCCCAAATTACTTTTAGTGGATTTGGAAGAGTGGCTCACTTAACGTCTCTAATTTCTTCATTTATTTTTATAGGTCACATTCCGTCCTTAAAACATTCCATGGGTCTGTCAGCGACTTTGATTGAAGCAGAAATTTGTCTTATCGAGTATCCTGACGAGGGTTTGGAAGGGTCTTTGCTATTAAAAGGGCTATGTTGTAATGGTATTTATCTTAATCAGATTTGGCTGACGCATCTCTCACTCATAGAATTCTAGAAGGAAAAATAATCTAACCAATTTAGAAATCACCTAGTCCAACCAGCTTACTTTATACCTTGGCAGTTTGCCCCAGGTCACCTGGCCTGTGTTTGAATCTCAGGCCTGGGCTTCCCCCAGTCTTTCACAGTGCCCTTCTGTGTTGATTTATGGAAGTGTTATGGTGGCTTTGAGGCCCGAGGCAACTAGCTTTCCACCTTCTCTGTGAGAGTTGAGGTGTTCCATCTAACACCACTCATTGCATTTCCATACTATCGAGACCCTGCCTTCTAGCAGAGTCCCGGTGGACTCACCCATGCTCCAGGGAGACGAAATGGCATGGTGCTAGCCTGGATTCTGCAGCCCAGTGGGGGCCTGGGTCAAATCCTGCCTTGCTCTGTACATGTTGTGTGACTTCGGGCAAGCCACTGAGCCTTTCTGTGCCCCAGTGTCTTCAGATGTAAAATGGGTACCTTTCTTGTAGCATCTTTCTTATAGGATTGTTGTGAGGGTTGAGTGAATACAGAGCAATTGGAGCAAGCAGTCAGGTGCATTGCGTGTAGAATTGTTTGTGGATTTGCAAACTATGGGTCTCCACTAGGTATGGACTTGTGAAATCAGTGTTCTGAATTATAAATAGCATTAGAAAAATTAACTGGCATAAAATACAATAACATAGAATATATTTGAGTGCATTGCCTTTGTGCAGAGTATTTGGTGTCTCTTTTTGGTGTTCCTTTGGGTGTGTGTGTGTAACGGCTTACAGTGTAAAAGTTCTCTTTGTGGATTGTAGTTAAAAGAGTTCGGAAAGCTTTTCTGTAGGAACTGGAGTGAGCAAATCCATTTCTCTAAGCACTGATCTATCAAGGTGATGAGGCACATTTTAGCATGAACATATAAGGAGAGCTCTGGCTGAAACTTTAATGTGCTTCCTTTGCAGAGGGAGACCAAAGGGCAGTTTCTCATTGACCACATCTGCAACTACTACAGCTTACTGGAGAAGGACTACTTCGGCATTCGTTATGTGGACCCAGAGAAGCAGCGGGTAAGAGCTGATCTCTGTCTGGACCCATTTAGGGGAGTCATTCAGGCTGTGCGATGTGGAAAGGCTTCTCTACGAGTAATTATGATGCACTCTCATGGTTATGACCACATGAAACTGACCAGCCTGGTGTGTGTGTGTGAGTGGGAGTCCAGCATTATTCCCACTGGACTGGGTAGGGCAGAAAGGAAAACTTACCTTAGGATTTACCAGAAGCTGCTCCCACCTGGTTGAAGAAAGAATGTTCCTGTGCCCTTTGAACCCAAAGTTTGCCAAAGCTCCTCAAACAGTGGCTACGTAAGATCTCATTACAGAGAAAATCCACCGCTCACTATAAAAAGATACTGGTAGAAGGGCAACAGGGCAGTGACTTCTAAAAGGATACAAGGTTTTCTTTTGGGGTAATGAAAATGTTTGGGACTTGATATAGGTGGCATTTACACAACATTGTGAATATATGAAATACCACTGAAATGTGCATTTTAAAATCATTAATTTTATGTTATATGAATGTCACCTCAATTTAAAAAATGCTTTGGCAGAAGAAGATACTTTAAGATACCTTGAAAGGTGCTTCTTTAGCACCACATTGTATACAGCTCCCATTGTATTCTTGCTCCTGGACACATCTGTTCTTTCTGGTCTCTGTTGGTGTTTAAGAGTGAGCGGGGGAGTCTTACCTTTTGAGCTAGCGTAGCAGCCTGAGTATGTTCAGGCATGGCACGTGCCAGACTCACAGGGATGTGTTTTCCTCATCTCAAAAGGCCCCAGGAATCTCCATCCCAGTTCCCAGCACCTGGGATTTCCCATTCTGCAACCCTGCTGTGGATCACAGCTATGGTTTAGGAAGCTCTGTACCTGCTCTGGTCTCTGCTTCTTACTCCTCTCCACTGCCAAGCAGGGCAGTGTGTGAGAGGATCGGCTGGGGGTGGTCAGGGATGTGGGGGCAGGTCCCCTCTGACTTCCTTAGTTCGCTTTCTTCCTTACCAGTGTCCTTGGTCATCTTCCTGTCCCTTCCTCACAACCTCACCTGTTTCTTAATTTCATATTTACTGACCTAATACAATGAAGAGAGGCTCAGAGTGTATTTTTTGAAAAAGTGGAGACTGTGTAAGGAACAAATTAGATTTTCTTCCAAAACAAGGATAGTCTTAATTAGCTTTTAGAGTCCAGTGGGATTTAATCTCCTGTAAAAGGATGCAATGCAGTGGCTCAGAGAAGGAGATTTTGGTTTTCCATAGCACTTGCAGAGACCCTCTACCTGAGTGAGAGGGAGGTAGCAGGACACTGATGGGGATGTAGGGCTGACATGATGTCACAGGGGATTTGTGTGGCATTTACTACTGATTAAGTGTAGTTCCCAGACTTGACGCTGCAACAAAACCCCCTTAGGTGTTTGCCAGACATGCTTAGTGTGCACACTATTGTCAACCTCCTGCATCGGAATTCCTGGGGCTAGGACCAGGAACATGTATTTTAACGTTTTTTGATTCTACTTTTGATACAACCATCCCAACTTTGGTTTTCTGATAGTGTTGGTGAGCATGGAATAAAGACATTCATGGACATAACTTCTTATGGCTATGAAGATAATACTCTTTTTTGGAGAGAGAAACAAGCTTAAAGATGTTGTTACTTGCCCAAGTTTTTTACAACTAGTAAGTGATGGGAGTGAGTATTTGAGTTTAGGATTATGGTTCAAACCCTGATCTCTATGGGCCAAACAGACTCTGTGGGCTATGTTAGTCATCCAACCACCACTGAAAATAGGTTATTTGTGTGCAAAATTCCATTCTAAATTTTAAACAGCCAACCTGCAGAAGTAATTCTAGCTACTATTTAGTTGAGCATCTATTACGTGCCAGGAATCTAACTCACATGGTTTCTAGTCTTTCCCAAAACACTGCAAGGAAGAAGGAAACAGGTGCAGAGTAGGTCAGCGGATTGCCTAAGGCCACGCGGCTAGTCATTGTTGGAGGAAGGATGGAATCTGAATCCACATTCTTTCCATTCTATCCCCTAAGTGAAAAATCGAAACACAGCCTAGACCAGGGATCAGTAACCCTTTTCCGTAAAAGATCAGGTAGGCAATATTTTCAGCTTGATGACCCACACAGCCTCTGTCGTAATTACTCAATTATTTTGTTCTAGTGGAAAGCAGCCACAGACAATACCTAAAGCAATGGATGTGGCTGTGTTCCAAAAAACCTCACATTTCTCCAATAAAAGCACTTTACAAAAAATAGGCAATTGGCCGTAGTTTATTGATCCATTGCCTGGACAATAGCTTGAAACTACTTAAATGCATTAACCTTTTTTATTTCTCTTGACTCTCTCATTGGGGAGATATTGAATAAAATATTAAGGTATGTCTTTAGAATTGGAATCAGATATAAATGTGAACTCATTTTTTTTTAAAAAACATACATAGATATAGAAATAGGTGTGTGTATGTGAGCTAGTACATATACATATATTTACATGTTCTGTCCACTAGGATGGCCTAGAAGCAATGACACCACAGTAGCAATGAACATACCTAGCCCCCAGATCTTGGCTTCTAAATACCATTCTCCAATAAAAGAAACAGGGGCTCCTTGCAGAAATGGCTGATTCTAGGGCCAGGATAGGGAAGTCACAAGATGAGTCTGAAGCATCTTATGGCCCCACAAAGTAAGGAAGTACTCAAAAAGCTAAAAGATAGGACCTTAGGAAAGGCACAGAGCCAACTGAAAGAACTACCTGTGGCCCAAACCAGAACAATAGGAGTGGCAAAAATAAATAACAATAGTATTTCATTACAATCCATAGAATAAAATAAATATTCTTGAGTCTGTACTGATATAAATAGAATAATTGAATAAATAAATAAAAGAAGGAGAAGGGGCAGCTCTTCTTTATAGAAGAATTACAATTAATACATGTAGAAGGAATGAGAGAAATAGGAAACTGACTTTAGAACACTACAATAACTGTTGTGGGCAAGATCCATGCTAAAATTAGTGGGCAAAACTTTGAGGAGAAACAGGATATTTACATAGTATTGAAGTATCTCCTTTTCTCCTTCATATTTTTTAATTGCAAAGGGAAAAATAATTTTATAATGGAGAAACCTGGCAGACATCACTTTAACCAAGAGATCAAGGTTGATTTAACATCATCAGTAAAAAGATGTACTAATATCATGTACCCCTAATATCATGAACTGAGAAGGACACAGTCTCTGTGGTGTTCTTCCCGAGAATGCATAACCTCATTCAAATCTTGAGGAAACACCAGACAAACCAAAGTGAGAGACATTCTCCAAAATAATTTACCATACTCTTCAAAAGTGCTAAAGTCAGGAAAGGCAATGAAAGACTGCGGAACGCTCCCAGATTAGGGAGACACATCAACTAAGGCATTGTGGGATCCTGGGTTGAATTCTGGAACAGAGAAAAGTGTTAGTGGTAGTTTTGAAAACTGGTGAACTCCAGATTAAGTCTGTACTTCAGTTAGTAGTATTGTGTTATATTAATTTCTTAATTTTGATAATTGTACTATGGTTATTTAAGATGCTAACATGAAAGGAAAATGGGTTGAGGTTGTATTATATTATCTTTGCAAGTTTTCTATGTCTAAAATTATTTTTTACAGCTTTTAGGAAATCTTTATTTTTTAATTAAATTTATTGGGGTGACATTGGTTAATAAGGTTATATAAGTTTCAAGTATACAATATAATAATACATCATCTGTATATTGCATTGTGTGCTCACCACCGAAAGGTTAGTCTCCTTTAAAATTATTTTTAAATTAACAGCAACAAAAAAAGTCTTTAGGTTGAAGTGCTTCATTGTTCTTTATAGTTTGATTTGGTTTAGCTTAATTTTTAATGTCCACACTTGGGCAGTAAATTAGTGGAAAAAATGAGAATTACCCCAAAACAAAACTATTTTATTTGACATATCTATTCAATTGCTTAGCAGGCTGCCTGAATAGGTTTTCCCCGTTTCATACAGCTGTTACATAGCCTTTTGATTTTGAGGCTACGGTGTGAATTTAGCTTCTACATGGGTTGCAGAGCAGTTGCTGCATCAAAGTGCATGGACTTTGTATTCAGAAAAATGTGAATTATATCCTATCTCTGTTGGTTAGAAAGCTGTGTGATCTTGATCAAGATATCGACTCTCTCTGAGTTTCTATCCTGATGGTTTAAACATAAGAATACCTACATATAGAGTTAATATGAGAATTAGAGATAAGGTATATAAATGCTAAATAAATGGTTTTATTGAGTACATGGAATGTGTTCAGTTTTTTTATTATGATTACTATTCATTGACTAGGCCTAGGTGAGGCAATTGCATGAAGAAATAGGGCCAAACCTAGAAATATTAATAACTTCTTTTAAAGGCAGATGGCTATTATTAACTTTGGGGAGAGAATAGGCAAGTGAACCTTGGATAATTAGAAAAATGGGCTCGAAGGCACAAAGACACGCTAATATGGGAGTGTTAAGTGGAGATTAATTGACCAGCATTTCTTTTTTACCAGCTTGTATTCTTCTCAATGGAAAATAAAACCAATGAATTATTTGGATTGAAGTCTAAAAAACAGATATTCAAGTTGCTTAGGAAAGCTGAAGTGGAACTTACCTCTGCTGTGGGAGTTGGTGGTTTGCCTACAACTCTTCACAACTTGATTTATGGTAAACCATTGTGGAATATTAAATATTTAGCACTATTACATTTGGAACACCATATGTTTCACAAGATGTCTCATGCCCCATATGCTCTGAGAGTGGTGAGGACTGAGTCAGTAAATGATGACTATCTTTTGCTATTTTAGTGGCAAGGGACCAGAATTTCTATTATTTTTAAAATTTGAGGTAGGGAGGGGCAGATTAAATACTGGTCAATAAAAATCTCTTGAGTTTTGACCACATTCATCTTCTGAAGGACTCATGTCATCTTCGTTGCCTGCCATTAGAGAAAAGGTGGGTGGTATTCTCCTCCTTTTACTGATAGAGAAAGCTGGGACTGTAAGTTTAGAAGTCTTGGAAGAAATAATTCCAGAAGAAGAACCTAGTAGTTCAGATTTTTTTTTCTTAAATGTGGCTTATTCTTTCTCCCACTTCTGCTCAGATGTTTGGGTAATTTCTCTTTGGAAAGTTGAAATTTTGAAATAGTTGGATTTGATAATTCTAAGTTTCTCTGGCTATGGTTTGTGATGTCCATTATCCTGGATTTCCCTTCTTGTTCTTTAACACTTTCCTCTTTCCCAACTCAGCTAGGGAAGTCACTTCTAGTGCCTTAGAACTGGGAACCCACCCCCAGCCCAGCCAGAGGAGGTTTTATACCAGGACTTGGTTGAAACAGGTCAGTTTAGAGTCTGCAGGGAGATTGGACCCAGTGCGTTTGATTTTAACTGTCTTATTTCTAAGCAGCTGTTTAACCCACTTATATCAATGTCATTGACTTTTCTAACTAAAGGACCTTTCTGACATATCCAAAGAGGACAAATTTGCTTTGGAAATCCATATCCCTGGGGCGATTGCCTCAAGCACTCGTGTGTTAGGGTGTTGTGTGTCATGTGGCCGTTGGACATGCTTTCTGATTGGGTGACCTGGGAAATCGTGGATGTGAGGACATGCTGAACCCTGACGACTCCCTCTCTCAAATGTAATTACAGCCCTGAGGTTTTTATGTTGGTAATCAGAACGGACAAGCCTATCAATGAGTTTTATTAGTAATGGGAAAAGACAGTTTCTATGTTACAGCAATTTGCTTTTTTTAGAGGCACCTTTGGGAAGGACATGGAATGGAATAAAGACGATTTGAGGTTTCACTCTGGGGATGGTGCCAGGAAGCCAGACAGCATTATGTCCCACCAGCTGCTCCTGCCATTGAAAGGCTGTTTCCTGCTCCTGGAGACAATTGCTTCACAGATGCTCGTAACTAGGAATGAGAGTGGTATCTAAGTTTTAGGGCAGCCCTGCACGGAAGAGAAGGGCTGTACTACTGTCTCAAGTCACTGGTCATGGATTCGTCTGCTTAATGAGTCCTCTTTTGTCTTTAAGTCTCAGGAGGTATTGAAAAATCAAGACTGTTTAGATACCTGTTTGAGGAGGGCTATGGACAAGTATCTTGGTTTTGTGGGAAAGGACTTTGGGCACTCGGATGACAAGGAACACAGCACTATGATAATAGCTTGGAACGATATAGTATCTAGTAGTTCAGCTGTGGCCCAGGGTATTGACACTGACAGATTTGGGGATGTTGTTTGCTTCCTTCAGTAGAAAGCAGAACTTGGTATTTAAAACTATTGCTCATAATCAACTCTGTCTATACTCGATGCCCTCCTGGGAGGAGGTGGAATGCCTGATAAACACAGGTTGCTATATGGAAGTCACTTAGCCGACTGGTATGTCACAATTTTAGTGGAGGGAGGAGCAAACACATGAACTGGTTATCTTGTATGGGCCTAAAGGCAGACATAAGAATAAGTGGGGCTGGGAAAATGCCGTTTTATCCCAGTTTGAGTTAGGAGGTGAGAACCTCCTGGGCTTAGTTCAGATGAGAATAAAAATTAATTAGGGAGATAAGAGTTAAGTGCCAACATTAGTTAGAGAAGCATTCACTGGAGTGCTTCCAGCAGACAAGAACATCAGAGCTGACTGGAGACCAGCAGGTTCAGAAGTTTCAAAATAGCTTTAAAGACAATGTTTAAGTCAAGCTGGGAAGGAGGAAGACTAGACTGTAACTATGATGTATAACTTGGTGAAATAAAAACAATATAGGTTAGAAAATGACAGTGTGAAGCAGAATTTTATTTCTTTTTCATGCATGCTCCAGCAGATGTCTTTCAAAGATTCAATTGTAAATATGAGTTACATGCATGGAAGGTAATAATGAGTGTCTTCGTCAGCTTAGGCTGCTAAGAGAAAACACTGTAGACAGGTTGCTTAAATAGGACATTTACATCACGTAGTTCTAAAGGTTGGAAAGCCCAAGATCAAGGTGCCGAAAGATTTGTTTCCTGGTGAAGACTCTTTGTGGCTTAGAAATGGCTGCCTTCTTTCTGTGTCCTCACATGGCGTAGGGGGCATGGAATGGGGGAGAGAGATAGTGCTTGTGCTCTGGTCTCTTTCTCTTGTAAGGACACTAATTGCATCATGGTGTCTCTACCCTAATGACTTCTTCTAAACCTAATTACCTCCCACAGGCCCCCTCAAATACCATCACATTGGGGGTTAGGGCTTCAACATTGTGAATTGGGGGGTTCACAAACATTCAGTTCGTATCAAAAAGTGAGATCTCTAGTTATCTATTACTGTGTAACAAGTCTCCCCAAAACTCAGTGGCTAATACAACACAATTTTAATATATTACAGGAGATTGTGGGTCAGGAATTTGAGCAGGACTCAGCTGGGTGATGACTCTGCTCAACATCGTGTTGACTGGGCCAACTCAGTGGTGTTTGGCTGGTTTGGTCTGGGGGCCCAGGATGTCCTCATTCATATGCCCGGTGCTTTGATGGGGAGGGCTGGAAGGCAGGTCTTGGGGGCCCCCTTCCTCTGCATGTGGTTTCAGAGCCTCTCCATATGGCCTCTTCAGCAGGGTGCTCAGACTTCTTATATGGCCACTTTGGGCTCTGAGTGCAAGTAGAATCACTTGCCAGATAAACTGTACAAAGAGAGTGGATTTGCGGGGAGAGGTGGTACATTTTAGGCTGTGGAGCCTGTGAGATGTTGAGGTGGAGATGTTCAGTGTGTAGTTGCAAATATGGACCTGAAACTTAATGAAGAGATTTAGGCCACAGATAGAGATTTCAGAGCCCCTGAGGTCCAGATTGCAGAGATCAGAGAGAATATAGAATGAGAGGAGAACCTGAAAGCTAAACAACATCCATATTTTAAAGGATGGTCCAGAAGGAAAGGAGACTGACCAGGAGCATACAGAGAAGAAAGAATAGAATAAGAGGGAGAGAGAGACATTCTGGAAGCAAGGGTAGTTATTCATTTGTTAAAGGAGAATGACTCCAGTTTCAAACATCAAGAAGGAAGGAGAATCAGAGGACATAATTGCTAAGAGCTTTGGCACCAGCAAGACTGGGACAAATCCTGTCCCTGCCACTTGCTGGTTGTTATGACATTGAGCAGACTCTTTAGGCCTCAATTTCTTTATCTGTAGAATGGGGATGCTAATAGTACCTATGCCATAGGGTTGTTCAAATGCAGTAGTCCATATTTTCAACATGTGTAATTGATCTTTTTACTATTCCATGCTTTTAGTTTGTGAAAGTCAGTGGGTCTGGCAACTAGGAGATCTTTGACCTTAGAATAGTTTGGAGACAATGTTAAATTTATCTGGCTTGATAGCAAATGTTACAGAGTGGTAAATTCCACTGTAACAAGCTTGAAGGAATTTTGTAATTTCCCTTATGATTGCATTTTGGTATCCTAGTGTACTTTAAAAAAGCAATGAACATTTTTACAACCTCTGTTGCAGTTTCGAACTACTACTGGTTTTTTTTTTTTTTTTCTTCAAGAGTACATTAAGGATTTTTTAGGGTAGAACAGGGATTGGAACACAAAAGTCAGACTGGCCCCCATCTGTTTTTGTAAGTAAAGCTTTATTGGAACACAGCTACTTGTATTTTATGTATTGTCGGTGGCTGCTTTCATCTTCCAATGGCAGAGTTGAATATTTGTGACAGACCATATGGACTATGATGCCTAAAATATTTATTATCCCATTCTTTAGGGAAAAAAATGGTGCTTATGCTTTCTTAGGCTTCCTGTTTCTGCCTCCATTTCCTACAGTGTTTCTTTTCCTGGCTATTACTTTTGCTCATCCACGAGAATCAAGGATGCAAAAGCAGTTATGGCTAAAGGAGTGAAAAACACTACACCGAAGTGAAGGTTTTCTTACATAGATTGATTCTAAAAGGACAATAACTTCTAAGTGTACTTGATCTACAGATATTTTTGTTGTTGTTGCCATTGTGTCGTAGATTTCATCAAACCTGGAATGGAAACCATTGTTATTGGTAGCTAAATAATTAAAGCCTAGCTCTAACTTTTCTATCCAGAACACTATTAAGGCTGCAGTCATTCAGATGGCATTCTTTTTCCCCTAGCAAAAGCCAAAAGGCCTAGAAGTGGCATAAATTGTCTAGATAGTGCAGAGACTGAGTTACTCTGAAGCTTTGTCCAGGTGAGATGTGAGAATTAGGACATCTTTTTAGGGCTATGATGGGTATCGGTTGGATTTTGTATCTGGTTACTCCCGAGGGGAAAAGCAATCTTTTGTTTTGGGGGAGGTGCATTTATTCTTATTTAAAGCCCCATTGGTTATTTAACACATTTCTCTGGGCTACAGATTATTCTTATTTAGGACACTAAGGGTTTTGAGAAAGATAACATAGAAGTGTGTCATTTATTCTGTAATCATAGGCTGAATCAATTTCAACAGAGCCTAACATTTGAAGATAACTGTTATATTATCTACCAAATTAAAAATCAATCTACTTAGTCACAAATCACCACTTCATACCCACTTTCTTTTTCTCCGAGCAAGCCAAAATTAGAAAGTACAAAAGAAACCATTTCTACGACGGGGTAGAGAAAAATGATGTCTTAGGGCTAGAGAGCTCGGCCTGGCAAAATTAAAAAGGAAGAAACATTTGTTGGCAATGTTCTCATCCTGCAGGTTCATGGAAGCGGAATGTGAGAGCTGAGGAATCTTAGGGGTCCTAGAATCTGCTACCCCGACCCCAAGGTCACAGATAAAGAAATCAGGGCCTACGGGCTTTATCATCTCTGCTTTTCACTCCCTCATGTAACTTCCATCTACTCTTTTTCTTCAAACTGCTATCAATCTAAATAAATTTGTTCTAAGAAATGGCTTGAAATGTGTCCAGGCTAGATTGTCAATACTGAAAACCCTGTTAAATTGGGACCTATCACAGGGGACTTGTAGTTACCAGGGTTCAAATCTAAGGCAAAAGGAATGAATCTCTAAGGGAAGGGTTTTAAATATCATGGAGGGCAGTTTTGGAGGGAGTGTTAGGGAGGCTGTCTTAGGTCCGATTCCCAGAAAGCAGATCCTGAGGTAAAAATTATAGTTTGATTAGGAAATGTTCCCAGGGAAAGACTTGTAGGAGAGTCGGGGAATGGGACAGGGGAGAGAAGGAGGCCATGTGAGCGTGTGATGTGGGGCGAAGTCCTGTAGAGGGTAACGTGGTCTCAGACCCACAGAGCAGCTCTGGAACGGTGTAAGTCCTGCCTTAGGCTTGTCCCGGGCGAGGGAGCAGAGGCATTTATCCCACAGCCGTCCATTATTAAAGAGCTGTGGGGAGGGGTGAGTGAGGAGGCTCAGTTCTCCACCCTGCAATGGACTCTAGTAACCTGAGGGCAGCCTTCCTAAAAGGAGTCAGACCGTTGTATAACTGAAGGGAAAGGGCATCTGAGGGGACTTGGAAAGAGCCTGACAACATCTCTGCAGACACCTTCCTGAGACCTTCAGATCATGCTGTGGATGCATCCCTCTGGTTCATCATATTCCCTGAATTCATTAGGTAGAATCGATGATTGGCTCCCTTAGTCTTTGGAATTTTTATCTAAATGAGAGTTGAGGAAACGAAGGTTTCAGTTACAGTAAACCAGGCACAAATTCAGATATTTGGTTGGCAGACTTTCTTTCCTGCGTACCTTAGAGAGTATCAGTTTCCAGTAAGGAAACAATTAAAAAAAAAATAGCGTATATTCCTTCCTCTTGAGTCTAAATTACATGAAATTTACCTTTATCCTCTGAGTAGAGCTTAGCTTTCTTTCTTTCCTTTTTTTTTTAATTGATTTTTTAAATTATTCATGGAATCCACCAATACATGTAAAAAGCTTGAGTTAAAACATCACAGATGAAACATCATAGAAAAAATGGAAGTCATCGTTTGCTTTGATCAATACCACTAAATTACTGTTACCCTCACTGGTATCAGTTTAGCGTGTATCATTTTAGATCTTTAAAAATACATTTATATGCTTATTATATATTCTTTGAAAATACATGATAGTGTTTTGTACGTTTTATTTAGAAAAGAAAACACATGAATTGTATGATATCATAGTTCAGAGGTACCCATACTTTCTTGGCTTAAGGCTCTCTAACTAATGGTTCCTACCCCTCTGTGGCAGAAGTAGGCAATCCATCATCGCACTCATTCTCACTGAGCCTTTATCTAGTCTTGGAACCCTCACAGCCATGGGAGACGGCCACCAACTAACTGCTTGGGCACACAAAATGAAACTTACCTGTCATTCCTGGAGGCAGGGAGGAGGTGGAGAGGTAGGTTGAAGTTAGGCTGAGAAGGACTAAGGAGTTCAAAGGAGAATTTGGAAAACATATTTACATTTCAGAATTTATTGGCAAAATGACTGATAATTCTCCACTGCGATACAGTAGCAATGGGCATTGATCTCTGGCTGCTGTTATTTGTTTTCTTACCTTAGTTCTAAGTTGTCTTATTTACTTCTAGAAAAGTAACTTCACCAGAAGTCCCCTTTTTTTATTCACCAGGAGTCCCATGTCGAAAGATGTGGTCTACCAATTAAACTGTACTTACTAAGGAACACCAACAGCATCAGCAGACAAACATTTGCTGAGTATTTTTCACATGCCATCCATTGTTTCAGTGTCTTAGGTTTATTAACTGTTTATTAACTTTAAAAATCCTTACAACCACCGCATGAGGTAGGTACTATTACTATTCTCATTTTATAGTTCTTGAAATAGAAACACAGAGAGGTTAAACATTTTGCATAAGGTTATATAACTAGTAAGTTATATACATTTATCACTGTTCCATTATAACTATGTAAAGAAGGACAAGTGTAATTTCTGACTAGAAGGAGAGAATCAAAAATAGAACAGTGGTTTCCAGCGGCCAGGAGGAGGGAGGGAAATGGGGTGTTATTGTTTAATAGTTATAGAGTTTAAGTTTTATAAGATGAAAAGGGTCCTAAATGGTAGTGATGGTAGCATGCCATTATGAGTATATTTAATACCACTGAAATGTACACTCAAAAATGGTTAGGATGGTGAATTATGTTGTGTACTTTACCACAATAAAAATATTGGGGGGAAAAAGACCCGGGTTCCCAAAATGAATTGATGTAATTTTGGCCATAATCAAAGAAACTTGCTATTTTAGTTTGTGAAACATGCCAGGAGTAAATGTATGGTAGACTTAGATTCTTCATGACACTAAATAGTTAAAAGGCTTCTATTCTTGTTTTTGAAGATAGCAGAGATCTGACACTCTGAATTGGAAACTACTGATTTGACCACTCAATTTTTCAGTTCCTGGGGAAGCAGGGAGTGTTCACTGAGAATAACACATTTTAGAGTAGATTGGTCCACTGGGAGGCCTCATAGCTGAGGATAAGGACACCTAAGCTTTGGGATTCTCCTGCATTGGCATCACCATTTATTCGTGGGGTCATCTTAGGCAAGTTGTTTAACATCTGAGCCCCCAATTTTTCATCTGTAAATGGGGTGGTAGTGATAACCCATGGAAACTCTTGGAATAGCACCTAGCACTTAGTAGGCATTCAGTAAATGCTAGGTCTTATAAAATTGACATCAAACAGTAGCGATTATACAGAACCTTGCGGCTTACTGGGTGACAGAAATGAGATGGAGCAACTGATATCTTTTCTCTCTGGTATCAAGCAGGACAGGGGATGCCCAATAGTGAGTGTTCTATGACCTCTTGGTGGATACCCTATGGCACCCCTCTTCCTGTCTTCATAAACTGCAGGTGTACAAAGTGACACTTCCTGCCATTCCCTAAGTGGCTTTGGAAACATCATGGTTAGTGACATCAAAAGCTACTCAGCTCTCAGTGTGTTGAAGTGACCTTTACACATGGTGTCAAGAGAGCTGGCCGTGGGGGCCAGCATGATGTCTGCTTCATAGGCTTGTCAGTAAAACAATTCTGGGGTACCCAGGTCATCGGGCTCCTTTGTTTTGTGATGGAGCTGATTTTCCCTCTTGATGACCT
The DNA here is from genome assembly GCF_000151845.1 of Pteropus vampyrus. NCBI lineage: Eukaryota > Metazoa > Chordata > Mammalia > Chiroptera > Pteropodidae > Pteropus > Pteropus vampyrus. The sequence goes on along the minus strand of NW_011888980.1, from coordinate 735,141 downwards.
CAGGCCTCTGAAATGAGATATTTAAAATCATTTGTTCCTCCCAACCACAAAGGAAGAATTTTCTGTGTGTGTGATGGGGCTATTACTGGCTTGGCCCACTATTAACATGGAAGGCTGCCTGGAAGGGGAGCAGGGTGCTGATGCTGTCTTGGATCATGCCTTGTTGAGGTCATAGATGTCAGTCTTTAGCCAGCTGTGGGTATCCCAGAGCAGTAGAGCTCAAAGAATCACCTAGGAGTCGACTGGAGCCACTAGAACATCTCTTTTAAGTGCATGCTCTCTTCCTTGTCCTTTTCTCCTAGCAACTGTACGACTCAAATACTACTCAGGTAGTATTCTCTGTAATTTATACCCTTGCCCGTGATGTTATTATTGCCGAATTGTTTGTGTTGGTCTTCGGAGGGCGGGACCCTGAGGAATATCTAAGGGAACCAGAGCTGTACTTTGGAAAAAGAATGTATTAAATTCCTTTTAGTTATTAAGTATGCATCATATGGTTCAGCCATTTGACCCACAATCTCTGCTTTTTTTCTCCCCAGCACTGGCTTGAACCTAACAAGTCCATCTCCAAGCAAATGAAATGTAAGTGTCAAGATGTGGGTTCATGTTTGCTGTGAAATGTCCAAAGATAGATTCTGTTTCTTGACGAGTTTCTCCTGCCAGGGAAGATATGGCTGAGATTGAAGATCTGTGGGTGGGGCAGGGGGCGGGGGTGGGAGGTGGTGGGCTTCTCTCTTCCAGTGAGAGCTGTGTGACTTCTCTCTTATTTGCTAGCCTAGATCCTACTTGCAGTCACTATTCCTAGAGCCTTCTGTGTTTCTCCCTCTTCCCACCGTTTTACCTTCATATTTCACATTCTAACAGGTGGAATGGCATTAGATGGTTAAATATCTGTTAAACATAATCACTATGTATCTGGTTCCTTCTGATCGTAGGGATTGCTAGTAAATGGTTCAGGGTGGGAGGTGCGTTCTTGGGGGCACAGATGAAAGAAGCAGGTATATTTTGAAACTAAAATCTTGCTGGTAACTTTACTGAAGTGTGTATTATACTTTTCCACCCCTCAAACTCCCTGACATAAATATTTTTTCTGGATAATTGTTTTCAAGCTCTGGTATTCTGACCTGCCTTTTAAAGTTTATTTGTTATTTTTTATGAGCTCTTAGAGAAGTCAGCTGGGAACCCTCTTTCTAGAATACCTGGTCGTCCACTTGGGGCGTTGTGATGGGGGTGTTGACTCGTTGTCTTGGAGGCTCGATGTTTTGTTCTGGTCACCCATGCCAGGCTATATAGTCAACCTGCTTCTATTTATGGTTTGGAGGAGGGCTTCTGAAATGTAATTCAGAAATTCATTGCCTGCCCTGAAATCTCTTTATCCCTCCACACCAACTTTCCCAGGGCTCTGAAATGTAGGCGATAAATCAGTTTCTCATCGGAGATTAGGTTAGCACATATTATGTCATAAGTCAGGGGATTCTTTTGTTTTTTCAAATATGAAGAAATTATTCTGGGCAGAATTTTTAAGTGAGAGAAGAAAGAAAGTGAACATGGATGGCTAGCAACTGACGTTTCCTTAACTATTCTTTTTCCCTTCCTCTCTCTCTTCTCCTCCCTTCCTCATCTGCCCCTCCCCATGTCTCCACCGCGCCCCCCCTGCCCCCCCCCCCGCCCCGCTCTCCATGTCTCAAGAGTAAACTCTGTCTGGCCAGTGCAGGAAAGACGGCTAGACAGCCAGATGATAGCTAACACCCATGGCTACTGGGGGTGACGGGTGCTGCAGGGAGGTGGCAGTAAAGATGTGTCGAGTAAAAACAGGGACAGCAGTGTGCGTGGGAAGTCCAGAGAGGCCAGGCTGTTAGGGCGAGGCTGGAATAGGGACAAGCATCTCATAATAAGTAACAGGACTAGAGGTATCAGGAAGCTCTGTGTAGAATGACATGCAAAATAATGAGAGTGAATGAACATGTCTGATAAAAACAAAGCAGATGTCTAGCTTTTATCCCTTAACTACCAAGTTTTGATATTTTTGTTTACATATTTAAAAATGTTTAGACAATTTTCCAGTCAGCTTGTTTATAGTAAATGGTTCTTTGACTTTCGTTCTTAAATATCATGAAATATTTTCCTTAGGCAACACACAATTTTGAAATGTAAATCTATTTCCAAAGTAAGATGTATTTCAACACTTAATAGAAGAAAAATATAAAAATTTGTGAAGAATTTGCTCCTTAAGTGCTTTGTCTCTATAATTAATAAGTCTGAACAACCAACTCAAAATTTACAGTGTTTTATAAAACTGGTGTAAACATTGACATGTGACTACTGGCCAATTTCAATCTAATGACAAATGGAATCTGAATCTGGAAAAAAGAATTGTGTGAAATTTAATTTCTAAACCAGACACGGTGACTCACTGATTGTAGGAACTGGCAAAGGTCTTACCTTTCGCTCAGTCCCCTGTTGTATTGTTAAGGACATTAGTCAACCAAATTTATGTAATTTTCTCAAGATTACAAACATAGCTTTGTTGTCGATGATGTCTTTTAGTATCAAGAATTTTTGTGTTCTTATATATTTGTATTGGAAACATTAACTTTAATGTAAATTAGGAAAAAATTAAATCAGAACTTACATAATGTTAACT
>NW_011888980.1:729998-731584 GCF_000151845.1 Pteropus vampyrus | reverse complement strand
GTGCAGTCCTGAGTCCTCCCCTGGCGTGTCTCATGTGTTTTGGCCTTTAGTTGGTGGCCTCTTTGCCCGGTCATCCTCTCTGGATGTATCTAGCCCCACCAGCCTTTGAGGGCACAGCGGCGTGGTTCCTGCCATATTCTTGTCCAGCGAGTCTAGCGAGGCTGCCCTCCAGTGGTCCCCACTCCAGGTCTCTTCACTGGTTGACTCTCCGCACTCTGTACTCACTACTGGGACAGGCAGATATGACTCAGCCTCTTCCATGCCTTGCTTCAGCCTCAGGGAAACTTATGTACTCTAGCTAAGGCTCCCTCTCTGCTTAAACACACCCACTCCCATTTCTTCAGTGTTCTCCAAAGTTCCAGACAGAACACTTTCCCTAAACACTTCTGAAATTTCTTTGTCTTGCCGCTACACCTCGCTCCGTTCAGCCAAGGCTATGGTGCTGAGGGATGCTGAATTCCTTCTCAGAGGTCCAGATAGTGTCTTAAACTTGGTGTTGTCCTCTCTGGATCTCTCCAAGCTCTCCACCTGCCTTCTTTCCCTGCCACATGCCCACAACTAATAACGGCTTTTGTCTTTGGTTTATATACTAGGTTTATATCCTAAAACAATCGCTCTCTTATATACAAATGGTAACTTTCTCAAATATAATGGAAAAATGCTCTTATTTACAAATAGCAATAACAAACAAAAAGATAAATTTCTTCTAAATAAATGTAGCAAGAAATGGGCAAGATCTGTATAAATAAAACTGAACTATTACTGTGGAGTTACTGTAGAATAGGTAAAAGATCTCAATAAATGGGACTTCTCACGTTTCTAGTTAATACTGTTAAAGTCAACTCTTCACAAATTAATATATAAATTTTTAAATCAAAATTTCAGTGACAGTCTTGATGGCATGTAGCAAACTGATTCAAAGGCTTATTTGCAAAAGAAAATGCTCTAGATTAGCCAGTAAATATGTAAAGAAGGACAGGTTCCTTGGTCTATTAGATAACCAGTCAAGGCCTTGGTCTATTAGCTATAGTAATTAAAAGATGCCTCATGATAGACACATAGAGAAATTAAGATAGACCCAGGACTAGGACAAGAACCAGAGGAACCAAAAAATCCCAAATTGACCCATTATTTATGAGAATATGGGTTATGATAAAGATTGTATTTCATATCAGAGATAGAAAGATAGATTATTCAAGGCATGATTTTTGGACTGCCTTTCCACTTGGGAAAGAAAAACTAAAGACATACTTTACACCATGCATGGGATTAATTCCAGATGAATTCCAATATATTTAACAACTTATAGAAATTTTAGGAAAAATTTTAAAGTGTTTTTTTAAAATTATGGAGTAGGATAGGGCTTCCTAAGGAAAACCTAAAACCCAGAAACAACAAAGCAAAATCTGATGAATTTGTGTAAAAATTAAACTTTCGTACCAGGATTTTTTATTTGTTCACTGCACCGAGTAGACTCTCAGTAGATATTTGTTGAATTAATGACTATAAAATGAATTATAAACAAGTTAAAACACAAGCAAATAATGAGAAGAGCATTTGCCAAATATATAGCAGGTAGTAGTATG
>NW_011888980.1:720426-729053 GCF_000151845.1 Pteropus vampyrus | reverse complement strand
ATAAAGATTGTATTTCATATCAGAGATAGAAAGATAGATTATTCAAGGCATGATTTTTGGACTACCTTTCCACTTGGGAAAGAAAAACTAAAGACATACTTTACATCATGCATGGGATTAATTCCAGATGAATTCAAAAGCCCAATATATTTAACAACTTATAGAAATTTTAGGAAAAATTTTAAAGTATTTTTTTAAAATTATGGAGTAGGACAGGGCTTCCTAAGGAAAACCTAAAACCTAGAAGCAACAAAGCAAAATCCGATGAATTTGTGTAAAAATTAAACTTTCGTATCAGGATTTTTTATTTGTTCACTGCACAGAGTAGACTTTCAGTAGATATTTTTTGAATTAATGACTATAAAATGAATTATAAACAAGTTAAAACACAAGCAAATAATGAGAAGAGCATTTGCCAAATATATAGCAGGTAGTAGTATGCGGAATAAAGTATAATGCTATAAACCCAAAGATAAACAACTCAATGGAAAAATGTGAAAAGACAAATAAGAATAATAATTGGCCAATAAACTCAAACAGATGCTCAATATCATTAGTAACAAGGAAAATGCAAATTAAAACTAGATATTTTTGTTTATTATACTGCGAAAATTGTAAATATTGATAACATCTAGTTGATGAGGATGAGGGTAACACTTCTGGTAGGAGTGTATAAATGATTAAAACCATTTGAAAGGGAAATTTGGCTGTACCTTTAAAAATTAAAAAATGCCTATATCTCTTGATCCAACAAGGTAATATCAATGAATCTATCTAAAGCAAATTTTTTCCAGCATAGGTATATATTTGGCAAGGATGTCCATTGCAACATTGCTTATAACACTGAGAACTGGAAGCAATAAAAAGCCCAGAAATTTTGGCAAGCCTAAATAAATTATGCCGAACACATGAAGTCATCAAAGGGAATGAAGGCAGACATATATTACAGGCACTGAAAATTTACTAGATATATTGTAGAGTTGAAACAAGTAAAAATGATCTATTTATGTGAAAATAGATTATTTCATATGAATAGAAGAAGGGCTACAAAGATGTGTATTAACTGTAGTTACCTCTGGGGAAGAGAGTAGGGTAGAGAGAAGTGAGGATCTCACATTTTATTATGTATAGTTATGTTTACTCAGGTATTTTATTTTACAATGAGAATATTTTCGTATGGTAATAAAAAAAGAGAAAATAAGAGAAAACTTTCTGCAAAAATCAAGAATGAGATGGAGGAAATTAGAAAAGGGAGGAAGGAATCAGAGTGTATTATGTATCAAGCATGTACTATAAAAATAGAGACCTAGATGAAAGAAAGCCTGCTTACTCTTTCAAAGAAGTGCTCTGCTCAATCCTGGCTGGCGCCTGACTAGCTCAGCAGGGTAGTTAAGATCTTCTTGCTCTATTTACCAGGCACTGTACTGCTACCAAGCACCCTGAAGGGACAGGGGTGCTTGGAAATGGCTTCTGCATTCAAATCAAGGTGGGGAGGACCCCCAGCCTCTTCATTCACAGTATGACTCAGCCATGAGAACAACGTTGAGTCAAGTTGCTGGCTGATATCTGTAGTGTTCCCTCCCTGAAGTTATGATGGCTCTTCCTGGAAGTCTGTAATTTCTGTCTCTGATGATGATATTTATGTGGCATTCCTTAGCTTTTCAGCACCCCTTGGGGCTAATTTAGTGAACAGTCCCCTTGCTACTGAATGATTTTGTCAATGGGAACATACCTTCTGTAGGAGAGAGAGAAAAAGGGAGAAAGAGAGGGAGAACCAGGAGCATAGATTTTGCTCTGGTTTGAGGAACCAAAGGAGAAAAGCTACAGGTCCAATATCCATTCCTGAGGTAAGTTTGGATGTCTGATTCCCAGCTTCGTTCTTCTGATTACTCCCCTTGCTGAGTATATTAGTTTCCTAATGCCACTGTGACAAAGGATAGATAGCTTAAAACAATAGAAATTTATTTTCTCACAGTTCTGGAGGCTAAAAGTTCCAAAACAAGGTGTCAGCAGGGCCATGCTCCTTCTGAAGGCTCTAGGGGGAGAATCCTTCCTTTCCTCTTCTAGCTCTGTTTTTTTCTCTTGGTCAAAACATTTTGTTATAAACGATTTACATATTTGTGGAGGGGAAAATCCATTGGATTCAAATTACTTTCTCTAGCCCTATTTCCACCTCTCTATTTTAAAGCAAACAGCTTAATCTTCTAGCATCTCGCACCTTTAAATACTTTTATTGAGGCATTATTGACATAACTTTATTAGTTTCAGGTATACAACTTAATGTTTTGATATTTGTGTGTATTGCAAAATGATCATTACAATAAGTCTAGTTAACATTTGTCACCATACATAGTTAAACAATTTTTTCTTGCGATGAAAATTTTTAAGGCCTATTCTCTTAGCAACTCTCAAAAATTCAATACAGTATTATTAACTATAGTCACCATGCTGTACATTACATGCCCAGGATTTATCTATCTTATAACTGGAAATAAGTACCTTTTGACCCCCTTTACCCATTTTTCCCAGCTCCCACCCCCTGCCTCTGGCAACCACCAATCTGTTCTCTGTATCTATGAGCTCCCCGCCCCCCTTTCTTTTAGATTCCACATATAAGTGAGATATAAATGAGATCATACAGTATTTGTATTTCTCCGTCTGACTTATTTCACTTAGCATAATGTCTTTAAGGTCCATCGATGTTGTTGCAAATGGCAAGATTTTATCCTTTTTATGGCTGAATAATCCCTCATATGTGTATATCACACTTTCTTTATCCATTCTATCTATTTATCCATTGGTGAACACTTAGGTTGTTTCCATGTCTTGGCTATTATAAATAATGCAGTGCACATGGGAGTGCATACATTTTTTCGAGTTAGTGTTTTCATTTTCTTCTGATAAATACCCAGAACTGGAATTGCTGGATCATGTGATAGTTCTAGTTTTAATATTTTGAGGACCCTCCATACTGTTTTCCATATTGGCTGCACCAATTTACATTCCATCAACAGTGCACAAGGGTTTCCTTTTCTCCACATCCTTGCCAACATTTATTTCTCTTTACTAGCTCTAGGTGTTGCTAGCCATCCTTGGCTTGTAAGTGCATCACTCCAGTCTCTGCCATTTTCACATGACCTTCTTCCCACGTTTCTCTGTGTCCAAGTTTCCTTCTCCTTTCTCTTGTAAAGATGTCAGTCATTGGATTTAGGGAATACCCTAACCCAGTATGACTTCATCTTAATTTTATCTGTAAAGACCATATTACCCAATAGGGTTACGTTCTGGAGTTCCAGGTAGCCACAGATTTTGCTGGGACACTACCCAGTCCATTGCACTGAATTCCTCCATTTAGATAGATCTCCCATACATACCTTTTAGTATTTCTGTTTTACTCTTTGAGTGACCTTCATGCTTTTGTTTTGTGTATTATTTTTCTCCTTTCTATATGTATGCTTTTTTTGCTAAACTTGATCATATGCCTCTGACAGTGAAGCTTTACACATTTCTCCAAATACCCAGTGACAGTAACCCTATCTCTGATATATTGGGGCAGCCTGTCCCATCCTCATTATTTATACGCTTGTCTAATTATATTCCAAGTATTTAGTTAGGAAGATTTCTGCACCTTGTCCATGGCATAAAACAAGGCTATGCATGTAATCAGTTTGTAATAAATGCTTGTTTCCTGGAATTGAAACGTTCCTTTTAGGGATTTGTTGGAGGAAGTTCAACGGTCATATTCTTCAAAGCAAAAAATAGCTGAACAAAACCCAATGCAGAAATCAATAACTCTTAAGTTTCCAAGTGCTGTGGTTTAGTTTGGGCTATTTTTGCTCTTTTTCATTTTCATTTTAATGCTTTTTTCCAGTTTTGAAAGCTGATTCCTCTTATTCTAGTGATAGCTCAGTAGGTTTGACTAGGTATCTCTTTTGCTCCCAGGTTCAACTGCTCCATCAAAAATTCCATGTGTGATCCTTCTTTTGAAAGTTCTATGCAATTCAGGCCTGAAAATGGTTTCTACATAATGCTCTTTTTAAAAATATTTTTCAGTGTGGAAAAAAAAATAATGAAAAAGACTTAATTTTATAACATTTCTAAGTGATGTACACATTTGATAAGTCACAGATTTCTAATTTTTAACCTTCTCCTTACTGGTTAGTGGTGACATCGCTGTCACTTTGATTGGGTACAGCGGTGGGTACTTGGACTTCTGGGAGGACCCAACTCCTTCTTGTTGGAAGGATGGAGTGTGACAGGTAGTGGAGGAAGCAGAAGGAAAAAGAGCATCTCCTGGCAGAAGGCTTTATATCACTGTGTGGTAATTCTGAGGCTGTCATCTGCCTTTAGGAGTGTCTATGTTGTTTCATAATAGGCCAGCCACATAATTCAAAATTACTTGTGTGTTGGCAGCATAAATGTCTGAATGACAACCATGATGGGCCAGGAGATTCCATGCTTGGTAAAAGAGTAGATGAGGTGATTCAAATGTGGGTCAACCAGATAGGAAAACTTTATTCATATCTATTTTCTATTGGTTGGAAATAATTTATAATGCTTCATTTTTTGGATATAATTTTATAGTATAAAGTCTCACTACCAAGTTACATAAGTAATTGAATTTAGCTGTTATAATTACTATTGCTAGTTGATTTACACCTACCAACATGACTCCTGAGGTGCCAATTAATTAATTACACAACATCCATAGCACGCAGGCAAATGGATCTTTTGCCTTCGGTTCCCTGTATCTTTACTAACTTTTTTTGGCTAAAATTTTCAGGTCACTATACCCTAGACCCAGGTAGCAAAGCTATTTTTTATAAGCAGGACTGCCAAATATCTCTTCATATATATGCCTATTTTATCCCTATTCTTTCCTGAGAAATGACAGTTTTCCCTGTCACCCTTCAAACCAAGATATAGGGCTAGGTCAAGGTAAAGGGCTCTACCTCATCCATGTAGAGTAATAATAACTCCTCAATCCCTAGAGTAATAATAACTCCTACGGGCTGGGTACTTAGGTCTCAGGCAGTCTGCTGAGTACTTTACGTGATTAATTCATATCATCAAGGTCTCTATATCAGGGGTTAGTAACCCCTGGGCCCTGGGCCAAACCCAACCTGCCATCCGGTTTTGTATGGCCTACAGGCTAGGAATAGGTTCCATTTTTAAATGGTTGGGAAAAGAAACAAAAGATAATATTTAGTGACATATGAAAGTTATATGAAGTTCAGATTTCAGCGTTTTATTGGAACACAGCCACTCCTGTTTGTTTACATCCTGTCTGTGGTTGCTTTTATACTGCAACAGCTGAGTGGAGTATTTGAGACAGAGACATTGTCGCCCACAAAGTCAAAAATATTTACTCACTGGCCCCTTACAGAGGAGTTTTGTTGATTCCTATTCTAAGTTGTTGGTTCCAGTATTATCATCATTTTACATGAGAAAATGGAAGCTAAGAGTTTTAAGTTTGGCCATAGCAATTTGCCCAAATGGTGAACTTGAAATTAGATGTGTTGGACACAAGACCCCTGTTGGATCTTTTCCTGAATGGCATAGGCAGGGGGGAACTCCGAGAACAAGTATTTGCAAAGTAGTTGCTTAGCATTCCAGTGTCCCGAAGAGAATTCTTAGAGTGTGACTTCGCTCAATGCATCTGTGTGTGGGTGCAACCATGTGTGTGATTAAAGTATAGGAGGGACCTATAACAGGAGGATCAATTAAATACAGTTTTTAAAACACCATCTTTGCTTCGAATGTAGTGGCAACACAGTGCCAGTAGCATCTTGGAGGCTGCTGGTTGTCATTCAGTAAAAGAGCAGTGGGAGGATTATCACTGCTGTTGATGCTGTTGATAGTAACAGTTGTTGCTGAATAATAATCATTTCTAACTAGGAGAGCAGTCCTTACGAGTATAGTTCCCTGTGGCTGGATCATTTGACCCTATTTGAAGAGTTATAATTCACTGAATGAGTGAGGAATGCTCTGCTCTTTCGGTGCCTAAGTGTCATTTTGCACATGTGAAGAGTTTGTGCACCTGAGTGGTTTCGTCATTGAAGGCAGCACGGATGAACTCATCAGCCTCACTGTGTGTGCCGTACACACAATGAAGAAGTGGGGGTGTGCCCATCAGTTCTCATTCTAAAGCCGCCCCTGCAAAGATACAGGAGGTATGCTGTTCATTTGGTTAGAAATAAAGAGGTGTCAGTTGAAAAGGCCAGGAGCCCCTGATGCTTACTTGGGCTCCTTTGCAAAGTAAAGGAGGGTGTTTGTGGTCCTTTCTGCAACACCAGAACACCTGTAATATTTCTGCAGAGTCCGAAAGTCTGACCAACTGGTCACATTTTTTTTCCAAAAGAGTTCCAGAGGAAGGAAGCACAAGAGAGACATATTCCAGGTATAGGAATCTCTCTAACATCTGTGGGAGCCATGGACTCTGTTTCAACTGCTGTTTAAAGGAGTTTGAGGGAAATTTTTCATAGCTGTCAACCAGAATGTATATGAGAAAGATCATGAGTTTATATGTATATTCCAAAAGTTATGTTTTTTGTTTTTCTATAGTTCTTTGCAATGATTAGAAGAAGACTTCTGCATTTTAATAAAAGCTGCTAAGTGATAATTCACTCACAAAAAAAAGTCCTATTTGTTTCTACAAAGATTTGAGGATGGTTGTTGATTAAAAATAAAGTCTCCCTACCGCCATTTTTACCTGGGAGCCTGCTCACCTAGTTGTTTTGCATGCCTATCCTCATTTCTGGGTAAAGTCTCAAAGTGGAGACGAGAAAGTCTGCCTCTGCTTTATAGACGGCTGTTCCTCTCACTGTGTGCTCGCTGTTAACAAACTACCCAAGTGATTCCACCCCGGGATCTGCTCATGCAAAAAGGGGCCACCTAACTGTCCTGTGGAGACACTTGGCCTCCCCAGCCCTGTCTGACAGGTAACCGAGGGCTGTGAGGGAGGAGTCCTGCTGTTCTCTATGCAATTAGATCCTCCTGGCATTTTTAAAGTGGGTTCTTGCATTTTTCCCTCTCCGCTGCTACTCAGTGGCATCCTAATTTTTAACACTTACATAGCTGAGTAAATGTTTTTCGGCTGTTGAGTTTCAGTCAGTCTTCTCCATCTCCTCCTTCCCATTTCCACTTCCCCTTTTTCTTCTCTTCTTCCATAACACAAAAGTTCACGTTTAGGCAATGTGCCATATGCGTGTGCCAAGAGCCCATTGGATCTGTCTAAACTCCTCCAGGAAGTAGAGGTTAAATAACTGTATTTCTCCCTTTGTTTGGTTTTCTAGAAGGTAGAAAAGAGAATTATACTTACCTTCGTTGATGTGGTTGTAGTGGGGATGACAAAAGGGAACGGAGCTGGGGGAGGTCTACTCTCACCCCTTAAATCTTTTCTGTTCTATTCTCCATCACATTTATGACCTTCGAATGTCCTCCAAAAATGTGGAATGTCCACCTACTTGTTTTGATTTTATACATATATATTCCACCAGAAGGTGTTCTCCATGAAGACAGAATTTTTGTCTCTTTATAGCTGCTGTTATTGGCAGATCTAAACTTATGCCTGGGACCTAGTAGGCACACAAGAAGTATCGATTGATTAAATCATTATTTTTCTCTAGAAGTAGTTATTCCAACCAACTCCGGAGTCCCCGAGTTTGTTCCAGGTGTTTAAGGGTAGAAGTCGAGATGTAGGGCCAGAGGTTTTCAAAATATAAATCCTAGAAATTGCCATAGTAACTCAGGTGATGGACCTTCCAGATCAGTATTTTGATGGGATGAATGTGATGGCAGGGCCGGATGTTCTCTTTGACATCTACCTCAAAGGTTGGGGATCACCATTCCTTCCTTCCTCCATTCATTCACTCAACCAGAAAGGCAGGCAGTCTTTTATCAATGATAAGCTCTGAGGAAAAAAAGCTGAATAAGACATCCAGGTCCGTACTATCATAAACCTGTAATCCATAATTAGATCAACATTTTGGGGGAAAAGTGTTTATTTTTTCAGCCTGTTCCAACCCTCTGAAGAAGCATTCCTTAGCTTTACTACTTGTTTATAATTTTTCAGCCAGAATCTCATGTGAGTTCTTCAAGGAGAAGCCCCAGTGCCACGGTGGCCTCTTCAGGCCTGGGCTGTGGGGTTAAGTGTCTTGTCAGAGCAGGTCACTGATGCTATTCCTGCGTCACTGTCAAAATCATGTGCTTCTTTTAACTTTCAGGAAAACTTTTTCTTTTGTTGGCGACATGGGGTCAATGAGGCAGGATCAGTACGAGAGAAAGACACAGTAGGGGTGTATATGATGGCAGAAGAAAATGGATGGAAAATATCAGACTCGAAATGTGCCTTCTCCTGTTTTTTCTACTGCCCACTCTCTTCTCTTCTCTGATAATGGGTCTAGTGGAGAAATGTCAGTAACTTTATAATGTATGACTTAGCAATGGCGTATATTGAAAAGAATTGTCTATTGTAAGCTCAGAGTGAATCAACATTGAGATAAGGCTGTTTAAGGGGGAGCAACAATTATGTCCAAAGTGATGCTGGTGAGTGGATGTGGCAAACTCTGGCACCCCGAGCTTGAGGAAACACAGAGTAGATGGGAATATACCCAGAGCGAGGGCAC
>NW_011888980.1:702938-715331 GCF_000151845.1 Pteropus vampyrus | reverse complement strand
TCTATCCAATCAGAATTGTTTGAATTTCAAAAATGTGGAAACAACCTGAATGATGATTAAAAGAGAAGAGTGGAAGTAATGGAGCAATTCTGGTGTATCCACAGTATGAACTATTATGCAGTTATTATAGACCTATATCTACCATCCTGGAGGGATGGGCAGACTATAGCGGTAAGTGAGAAAAGCAAGAGAAACAACTGTAGGATGATCTTGTTCTGTTAGGAATAGATTATAAAACAAATCCCTCACATATATTGGCAAGTATTTGGGTGAGTGTGGTAAAAGGGGTGGAAAGATATAGATGAAGTTGTTAACAGCAATAGAGAGCTTGGGGTGGAGACCTGAGGGACAGAAGGGGCAGGAATAGAGACAGAGCGAAGGAACTGAAAGAGGATGGCCCTGTCTGTCTGTCCGTCTGTCATCTGAGTTCTCTGGTTATGCTTAAACATGTATTAATTTTGAGGACTTTAATGAAAGGAAGGAATAAAGGGAGAAAACTTATTTCCATTTTTTGTTCTGTTGTCTTGTTCTTATAAAGACCGTCTCAACCTTTCTATTAAGGGTAATCCAGAGGTTTTATAATAAAAAACGCATTAGTTTTAATCCTTTAAACAAAGATGATAGTTTAAACAAAATAAACCTGGGGAATGTGTAAAGATAAAATAGTTTGAGTCAAAACTGAATTTCTAGATATTATAAAAGATGAATGACTTAAGAATCTTTTGTATTTTTCTTCGTTATTTATTTGCTGTGTAGGAGGTATCCATTTTCTCTTAGTGTTCCAGAAAAATGTTCATTTTCTTAAATCCGAGGAACACAGGGTTGGGTTAGGAGCACCTGACTCAGTTAAGAAATTTGCTCATTCTTGGTGGGGAAGGAGAGCATTGAATGGAGAGGTCTGGGGTGGCGGGGACAAGGGGGTGTGGTGGTGGTGGTGGTGGATGTGTGTGTGGTGGTGGATGTGTGTGTGTGTGTGCGTGTGTGTGTGAGATCAGTTTTTCTCTGCTGAGACAGCCAGAAAGATACTACTGTTTTCCTGTGATTTCAAATTATTTAAAAGAATTATTTTCCATATTAAATTATCTTCATTATATATTTGTATTTGATGCTGGCAGTCCTTTCTATGTAAAGAATTTGTCTTCATACAGAATAGCCCCAGACATTGTAGAGTTGGCTGGTGATTCAACCCCTGCTTATCATGAAAAGGAGTTTGGGGGAGAATAGGATGCTGTTTCTTATTCACATTTGGATGTAGGCCAGAGCTGATCCCAAGCAGCCATACTGATGCAAAGGCAAGAAATGAGTGGGTATGTCAGATCTGTAGAAGTAGTAATACTAATCATCATATTTCTTTGATTATAAGGTGCTTTTTTAATGTGCTAACTGAAATCTGAATGTATTCTTAATACACTTGTGTGCATTATTAGGTTAATACTGAAAGTCAACAGCAGTATTATAATTAAAGGTGTCAGAAACCCTGTAGAATCCCCTTAGCTGGTCATTGAGTTCCAAATATTTGATGCAATTAGACCATTCTAGAATCATGAACTTCAGTCAGAATTTCAGTCTGCATAGTGTTTGTTATCTCGATTCAGAGAAGTCAGGAAGTTATAGAAGTGTTTATTTTCAAATGTGACTACCTCATAAATAGGCAATACTAAAATAATACGAAAACTACACGAGGTACGATCGGTGCGTGATTGATTCCATTTTTAAAATCTTGATTTTAGTTCAAAGGCACCATCGCTTTGGGAAAACTAGTCATGGGGCAGTGACATTTTTCCACCTCACAGGCTAAAAAACGTGTTACTAGGCCAAAAATCTGAGTGGTGCTTATGGGCAATTTGTCACAAGGAGGTGGGAAGAATCAGAAGAGAAAATGTTATTTGAAGCTGTGACCCAGAGAGAATGAAGGAATAACGAAGAGCTGTGATGTGGAAAGGTGGGCTAAAAGACTAGATCGCCTGTATCTCGCTTTTGTTTTGGGTGTCCTGTCAAGAGTTTTGAGTTTCGTCGTTGCTGTTGCTTTGCTTTCATGGGCATGATATCTGATTCTTCCAGAAAATCGACCTCTCCTCTGCCCCCTCCCCTGCCCCTAGGCTAGGCTGTAAGGCTTCATTGCTGACTTTCCAGGGTGTGTTTGAGTCCACAATGTTTTGCTGTTTTTCTCATGCCTTTTCTTTATGATGTTTCAGCTCATCCACCATACACCATGTGCTTTAGAGTGAAATTCTACCCACACGAACCCTTGAAGATTAAAGAAGAGCTCACAAGGTATTTTTTTGTTTGTTTTATGTTTAAAGTGCACCTTTAACCAGCCAGGGCCTCTGAGTCTTCTAGGCTAGACGTACCTCCTGTCTAGATCATCTCAACAAAGCGGGCGCTCAGCTCAGCACTCTGGCTTGGAACGTTTCTCTTGCACTTAGTTGTCTTAGGAGTTTTCAAATGGTCGTCATTGGGAGTGTAATTAACTGCACAAAAAAGCAGCAGTTACAAGGAGGAGGTTCTTTCTGAAAACATCTGACAGTGGGGTGCTAAAAATAAATAGAAGATGACTGTCTTTAGGATATGGGCAAATTCATAGTGAGTGCAGCCCCTAGGGCCTTATCTTTTTGATCTAAATTTTTCTGGGAGGAAAAAGATCACTTGATAGAATGGGCTGTTTGTCATCCTGTGTTTTGCTTGTGAGACCGACTGTGGGGACAGCTTCCCCCTCCTTGCAGACTCTTCTCAGCCCAACTCTCGGAGTTTTCCAGTTTGCAGGCCTCCCCTTGCTGTCCACATTCAGTCTGCCTGCTGAGGTTTTGCCTCCGTGGAAGAGCCTCGGCCGGTGCAGCTGAGCAGTGTCACTGAAGGGCCAGTTCTGTGGATGGAGAAGAACCATTCTGTGCTTAGCTCTTGACCAGGCTCTGATTTGCTGACTGCGAACATCACTTTAAATAATCATCTCTCAAAGTAACCTACATAGGTACAAAGTAACAGAGAAGCGAATGCAGTTTGCTGAGCATCAGTTGAGGGGGCATATGTTGGGTTCTTGGATATTTTGCTTTCTCGTTATCCATGAAAGTCCAGTCAAGCTTGACCACAGTGACCCTGAGGTAGAACCTTGGAAGGAAGGAGATAGTTTCGTTTTTTATTTATTTGCGCACAGCCATTTAGTGAAATTTCTGTTTGGGGTCGGAGGAAAGGAGAAATACAGAGATTGTGGACATTTTAAGTGGTGCTTGGTGTTTTGCAACCTGGCCTGCTTTTTATTTTTAATTGAGATAAAATTTACCTAACAAATTAATTTCACCATTTCCAAGTGTACAATTCATTGGCATTAGGTACATTCACAATGCTAGGCAACCATCACCACTCTCCAGTTCTAGAATATTTTCTCATCACCCCCAAAAGAAGCATTGTACCTATTAGCAGTCAGCTGCTCAGTCTCCTCTCCCCTAGCAACCACTAATCTACTTTCTGTCTCTATGGATTTACCTGTTCTGGACATTTCATATAAATGGAATCGTACCATATTTGGCTTGCTTTTGGCTTGAAAAAATTTGTTCATTTATTTGATAAGTTCTTCCTCAGTTCCTACTCTCTGCGTGGCCCAGGATGGAGGGGCTGTCTGAGGGGACACACACACACACACACTCACACTCACTCACTCACTCACACACACTCCCACACTCCCACAGATTTGTCCTGCTCTTTGGGTGCTAAAAGTATAACTGGGAAGATTCTTCAGGGGCCAAAATGGCTCACTTTTTTCACTTGTTTTCTTTATAATCTTGTTTGGAGGTTAAAATTGATGTGTGTCATGATATAAATTAATGGTGGATCTTTTGTCATTGTTGAAAAAAGTCTCATTTGAAACTAAAAGTGGACAAAGTTTTAGCTAGTAACTCTAGTTAAATTTCTTTCAATTAAATTTGCTAGCACTTGCATACATTTGACTGAATAGCTAATGTATGAATAGTGGAAAATTGTGAACATTTATGTCTCCTAAGAGAATTAAGACAATGCTCCTTCCTTGCTTGGATAGAAATGATCTTTTCTTAATACAGAGTCCTTAGCATTCAGAACAAATCTAGAAACTGTGGAATGCCCCAGATGCTTATGGTTTAAACTGTATCCCGAAAGAATTTTTCTTGTTTGACAGATTGTTATTCTTTTGTAAGATTAATCTAAAGTTTAAGAAGAATTTAACATATGATAAGTTAAGATCACATTCATCACCATGCTTAGGGGTAAAGAAACATTGAGAAAAAGGCAGATTTAAAAGTGTAAAACAAACGCTCACAAAAAAAGGATATTTGAAAATATATTTCATCCTTCCTTTATCTCTCCATTTGCATAGTCACCTTACAACGCTTTAGATTTCTGGGTCTTTTGTGAATGTTATATACAATTGAATGTAATCAAAGTATGTTGGTTTTAACTTTTTAGTCAGAACCGTCTTTACATTCAGGCTAGGTAAAGAACCAATGTCATTAATGGTGGCACAGTAATGTAAGCCCCAGATATTTTTGTGCTTTTGTTGCATAATCCTTTCAAGAAGGTGCGATACTAAAGGACGATGCATTATTATTTTTGGTGGCTACTATATTAAAAAAAAAAAATGAGTATCTGAACCCGAAGCCATTTGTGAGGCTCAGTGGATTACGCTGAATCCACAATAATCCATGATTATCGCTAGAGATCACTGATATGAGCAAGGACCCAGGCTCGGATGTTGTGAAAGCTGGTTTGTTTTTCTCAGGAAGCTTTTTTCGGACTTGATTTCTGATTCGTGGGGTTAGAACCTAAACCTCTTATTCATCAGTAAATGGTAATTTGAAACTCTTTTCTCCTATTAAACTCATCAAAAAGTGGTAAGGAATGCTTTCTGTTCAATGCATACATTTAGCATTGAACAGAAAAGTAGAGAAGAAACTTCGTGGTATTTGCCCTAAGAGTTTATATTCTTTTAAAAAAGAAAGATTTGATCATTTCAAGTGTTTATGCAACCTGACAGTCTGAATGCTCTAGAGCCGAGGTCCACAAAGTGAGGTCCCCAGACTACAGCATCAGCATCACCTGGGAATTTGGCCCTGCCTTTGACCTGGAATGGGACCCAACAATCAGTATTTTCATAAGTGGTCCAGGTAATTTTAAAACATGTCAAAATTTGAGAACCATTACTCTAAGGCAATTTAGATTTTCAAAAGTGTTGGTTTCTTTTGGAAGATATTGCAGTGTACCCTTAAATGGGTTAGTGTGTTCACAAAGTTGTGCCACTGTCACCGCGATCTCATTCCAGGACATTTTTGTCACTCCACTGGGTACCCAAGCAGTCATTCCTGATGCTCCCCTCCCTCTAGCCCCTGGCAGCCACTAATCTACTTTCTGTCTCAATAGATTTAATTATTCTGGGCATTTCATACAAATGGGATCACACAGTATGTGCTATTTCGTGAATGGCTTCTTTTCATTTAGTGCAGTGTTTAAAAGGTTTCTCCGTGTTGTAGCATGAATCAGTACCTCATTCCTTTTATGGCTGAAAAATATTCCACTGTGTAGATACACAGATTTCTTTTATCCTTTCATCAGCTGATGGGCATTTGGGTTTTTCCGCTTTTTAACCACTGTGACTAATGCTGATGTGGACATCTGTGGACACATTTTTGAGAGGATCTAGATTCTGACTTAATTGGGTCTGGGGTGGCATTGGCATTAACAGCTCTCCCAGTAGTCCAGTGGGCAGTCAGGGCTGAGAACCTTAACACTCAGTGTGGTCCCTAGACCTTCAGCCCAGCATCACTGGGGAGCTTATCAGAAATATGAACCCTTGTGCCCCACCCAGACTCATGGAATCAGAAGCCACATTTTAACATGGTAGCCCATAATTCGTGTGCTCACTAAAGCGTGAGAGGCACGGGTTCAGGTTGCTACTCTGGTTCCTTATCTACCAAGTGTAACATTGTTCCTCTCACTAAATGCTCACCCATCTCTGGACAAGAAATTTATTAGAGACGGACTGCCTTTATTCCCTGCACACAGTGCCACACAAAACTGAGGACAGAGTGCCATTTGAGGCTGCGCCCAGTGCCTAGCAGAGCACATGGCACAAAGCAGGTGTGAGAGAGCTTTGTCAAATGGCAACACCGGTGAGCCACTGAACCCTTCAGTGTGCCCAGCGTGCTTTCAGGGAACCAGTGCCCAGAAACTGTGAGCTCCATGGCAGCAGCTGTGTGATCTCGGCATATTAATCACCCTCTCTGATCCTCGTTTTCTTAGCCGTTAAAATGGGATTGTGCATATGGCTAGCTACTCATGGGCTCAGTAAAGATCAGGTTATTTGAGCATTGTAGGTGGTAATTGGAATTGATCGAATGGTGTCCCTACCCCATCCCAAGAACGTGGAGAGAAAAAAAGATTGGTCTCTTAGAGTTAAACTTTAACCTCAGAAAGAGTCTGCACACATCTGCAAAGTTACTTTAGTCAGAAACAATAGACTGGAGTGAAAGAATCAACCTGGCTAAGAAAGGCGAGGAAATTCGAAGAGGGCTCGATCATCGTGGAGGGATAGAAGGGACAGTGACAGAATGGGACTGAGCCAGGGGTTGCACACTGTCCCTTGGCCCTGGCTAAATTCTGCTCAAGTGTATTTTTTGTTTGGCGCT
The DNA here is from genome assembly GCF_000151845.1 of Pteropus vampyrus. Lineage (NCBI taxonomy): Eukaryota > Metazoa > Chordata > Mammalia > Chiroptera > Pteropodidae > Pteropus > Pteropus vampyrus. Next base: position 708,681 of record NW_011888980.1, on the reverse strand, counting down.
TTAGTGTTTTTAAAAATCCGAATTCGTTGCAACATTTAAAAATTCAAAGGATCTTACTTTGTCGATGAAAGTAAGCAAACCTAGAGAAAGGTTAAAAGAGGCTTTGGGGCTAGTCCCGGAAGGCAAATCTCAAAGGATTGAGGTAATGCTCCAGGGAATATCAATTTTGCAGTTTATTTTATACATTAGAATCAAAGGAGAAGATGTAAGAAGGGTTTACATGAAATCCATTGGTGGCAGATTAAAGAGACCAGAGAAGGTAAACCAGGGAAATCTCTAAGACTAGATAAAAAGTGAAATGGAGAGATATATGTTTCTTTTACATTGGTGGGTGCAGGATACGTAACATTTAATATACACAGTTTACAGAGGTTTGTCGGTAAAAATAATATTAAGACTATTGGGGTTGTCCCACCCTTTACTAGATGCCTGGAGAAGAGATCATTCTGACATTTTAAGTGTAGTATTCTAGATGCACAAAAACAATGGACAGGGCTTGCTCAAGGTATAGATTAATCTATGATATAGGCCTTAGGGTGAGACCTCCCACCATAACCCATTCAGTTAGGAATTTCTTATGATCAGAACATCCCATGTGGTTACTTTCAGTTATTAAGTTGTCATGCTTGCCAAGGTAGCCCCTTTTCGTCCACACATTCTAAATCCAGTCTCCTTGATTTTCTGGAAAAGCTCGATGTGTTTGGCCTGATTTTCTATGCAGAGGCACTGGGCTGGAGCTGTGTAGTGGCTCTTCCCTTTATGGGCGTCCACGCTCTCCATTCTTCTTCCCCTGACCCCGTCGTGCCAGTCCGTTTCACTCATTATCAGGTTTGCCTGGCTCTGTAGCCATCTGAATTTGCTGTCCCTGTAGAGGAGAAGAGAACACTAAATAGATGACAGCTCAGTTGGCTTTCAGGCCTTATAACCAAGTCTTCTGAGCCTGATGAGTGTGAGTCTGTGATCCTGAGGCTGATTGAGTCCATTTTCTGACTCTCCATTTCACACAGAACTTGAACAGCATGGACGTGAAGTGCGGGGGAAGGTGACTGTGGCTGTCATCATGTGAGACTTCCTTCCAGGAGCAGTGGCCAGCCACCCAGCTTTGGAAACTGCCACTGACACTTCAGATTTTCTGAATTTAGAGGGCCCCTCAATTTTCTTCTGCTTGTCCTCCAGGGGGCTTGGCATGTTTCTGCCGCTCCTCAGCACTGGGTAGGGCTCTGGTGACACAGGTGGATAAGCTATGAACAATCCTGCTGGTTCTTCCAGGCTTCTGCCAAAACTTAGAGCAAATTTCTCCTTTTGTGTTGCAGGTACCTTTTGTACCTTCAAATTAAAAGAGATATTTTCCATGGTCGACTGCTCTGTTCCTTCTCTGACGCTGCCTACCTGGGTGCCTGTATTGTTCAAGGTAAGTGTGGCTGTGGATCCCCTCCCCCCACACCACCACCATTGCATTGGATGGTAGAGCTTTGGTTGTTCAGAACCTCCTACCTCCCCTACCTGTGCCCATCCTGCCCATGTTCGTGGTTTGAGGCCAGGCAAGGCCGGGTACTCAGCCATAGAGCCCCTGATTACCTTCCCTCCCAAGCCTGCAGGGTCCCAATGGACGGCAGGACTGTGGTGGTCACAGAGGCCTCTACAAAAACAGAGTGTCCTTGGGGCCCCGTGGTGGAGCTCAGAGTCTCTCTTTCAAAGGGGCCAGAATGCATGACTTTATGAGAAGCTCTGGAGGGATGCAGGGTGTTCTGTGCTCTGAGCTCTAACCACCAGCTATGGGGCCTCATTGGTATACTGAAGGAGGAGTCTGTGTCCAGGAAGGCAGGTGTTGATTCAAACCTTTGAAATGAAATGTCAGACCGTTTATGTACGTATATGTAAGTATGGGTGTACGTACACTGTATCTAATTCTTTGGCTTTTCTGGCCATGTAGCCTGGTGAGGAGAGTGACAGTCTGTTGTAGGACTCAGGTGTTCTGTTCCCCTGGGCCAGTTGGGTGGCAGATGGCAGCAGGGGATGTTTGGAAGGACTCAGCCCTCTGTAGCACGAATGCTAATGACATGTTTATGAGAGAAGAGGGGAGGGGCTGTAGGAGCAGGAAGGGGAGAGAGATTACCAATGAGCATGTCGGCTTTATAAAGGATCTGGAATAATGAAGGGGCCTATGATAGGTCCTAAATGGATCATGACAGTGGTCTGCCAATCTCGATTCCAGGCTTTATTCAAAGCTTGAAAGAGATAGCCGTCATTCTCCTGGGGGTGTGATAAGCAGACCTGTCCCCATGAGATGCTCTGTGCTGTGAAATAGTTCCTTGGCTCCTGTTTCCAGGTAATGCTTTCTGAGAATTCTGAAGAGTGTGTCTGTGTTGCTTTTGCCCTCCCACTGGGAGCAACGTAGTGCTGTGTAGCAGCTTTTGGCAGAGGTGTTAAAACCCTTAGAAATATTTAAGTTTAAAGTCAGACCTACAGTGATACCGTGATGGGAAATAGTCCTTCCATCTGTCCTGGAGTTTGTGCTTTTGAAAGCAGCCTCTCTTACATCAGAGCTAAGAGGGGGGGAAACCCCACAGTTCCCCGCTTCCCCTGTGAAGATGGCAAATTCCTAGTCAGGGTGCGCTGTCTCCCATAAGGGAAAAGTGGACACAAATCCAAGGAGCAGACCTGCGTGTGAGGATTTTAGAAAGCATTTAGGCATTAGTGAGTAATGGTCAATTCTCTAAGGGCAAGCTCAATATGGATCTGTAATGGCTCAATATGGATCTGTAATGGGAAACTCTCTATCCTGTTTTATGTTAAAATAAAGCCACAGAGCTTTTGTCCAGATGATCAGGCCTTTATTTTATCCCTCATCATTCTTTTCATTGACCACACACGGATACTGTGGGGAAAATAGAGTTGCCCATGGGCTGTAGACCTGGAAAGGACCTTTCAGCTCAAAAGTGCAGCCGTGTCCATGGGCCATGTGGGGCAAATCCAGTAAAAGCTATTCATAAAGTTCTCTGATGCTCAGGGTGATACTTCAGCAGCTCTAGAGATCATTACAAATGCAGATAAAGATCTGCTTTCTCTGAACTGCTTAAGCTTAGAGAGAGTGGCAGGGAATGTAGAGCAATGATTAGAAAGCAGGAGGCCCTGTGACTTATCGTTGGCTTCCTGTTTGCTAACACTCTTTGAAGGAGGAGCATGTTTTAAGCTTCTGCATATTCTGAGTGTATAAAAACCAGGAAGCAATCCAGAGTTTTGCCACCTGTACATACTGAATGTAATGAGCATATCCAATGCATGCCATGCATTTTCTTTCATAAATACAAATTGCAAAACAAACACACACACACAACCCTAAGAATCTATTTTTATTCTTTCTTTGTAAAAATATCTTTCCTGTTCCTTCTGCAAAACAGCAACATGGAGAAATTATCGTTCTTATCTCCTCTGCTTGGTGTGTTCAACCCCTGTGGGCCTATAGCTCATAGATATTCAGACCTCAGTTCAGATAAGCCTTCCTGGACTGCTAAAGTAGCCTCCCTCCTGCAAGTCGCTCTTTCTCACACCCATCTTGTTGTCTTTTAAGCACTTAAATCTGAAAGGATCTTCTAGAGTTGTTTTAGGACTTATTATGCTTACTCCGCCCTCCCCCCCAGCCCTGCCTCCCCTCGGCCCTCCCCGCCCCCGTATAGAATCTAAATCCCATGGAAGTAGGACACTGGGTGCCTTTTTCACTGCAGAACCTCAGTATCTGGCACACAGTAAGTTCTCCACTACATATATTAAGTGAACCAGGACACTTGCCTAAACTGCTCCAACATCTGCTTTATTTTTCTTCTTGGGAAAGAGTGGTTGGCTTACTACCTCATTCATTTATTTGTTCATGTGTTCCCCAAACATTTATTGAACAGCTGCTAGGTGGCAGGCACTGCAATACAAATTCCCGGAGGATGGGAAGTGTGTATGTGTGGGGGTGGGGGAGAGGGAGAGACAAGTAAATTGGCAGTTGCGATGAAGTGTTAATGGCTAAATAGAGAGACGCACACCTCCCTTCTATGACCTCAGGAGGACCCCTGGCCCAGCAAGGACAGGCAGAGAAGGCTCCTGAAGGAGGTGGCCCTGGAGCTGTAACGTCCTGTATCTCCAGTTCGTTTGGAATCTCTGAACGGGGACGGGGGAGGCGGGGCAGGCTCCCCCTTTCTACTTACCGTCACCCGACCGTGCTCCTCTTCCTCCAGCACATCGGGTTTTCTGACAGTTAAATTCTCTTAGAAATGTGCTAAGACCTGAACTCACAGGCCATCCAACGTGCTGTGTCATTCGTCACAACTTGACTCTCAACATCATACGTAACCACAAGTAGCTTGTACAAGTCCACTGACCTCACTAGTTTTCCTATAAAGACAAGTGGCCCCCACAAACAATGCCCTCCCCCCACCAACCACTATGCAAACTGACATTTGCACTGAAGATGACCCAGTTCTGCACCAGTGGTTCATTCCCTATGGAAAATAGAGGCATCGGTTATACCATCTCCTAAATTTTAGGCCCAGAGCCAGCTTACAGGGGCGTATGTATGTGTTTGTGTGTATGGGTGGGTGTGTTATGTGTATTTCTTTTGAAATTTAATTGAGTTAATCATCATTTTATGGCCCATTCTCACCATTGGTCCCTTTGAGCTCATCTATGGATTGATAGATTGATTTTCCCTTTTTCATTCTCCATTTTCATCCCTAAAGGCAACAGCTGGGTTCACATAGATCTTTGACTTTGCACATATCCTTATGAAATGATTAATTTTGCGTGTATATACTTTTAAGTTTCATAAATTAAACAGGGGCATAGAACTCGTTTTATTCCTTCCTTTTTATGCTAAAACACTGTTTTGGGGGTCGATTCATGGTGCCGGGTATATATTTATTTTGTTGCTTGTAACTGCTACTGAGTATCCAGAAGGCACATTGCTCATATTTTATTTATTGCCCCCAGGGACAATGAACACCCGGGTCGTCTCCATATCCTTTTTTGTACCCAGAGTTTTTCTAGAGTATATGCCCAGCTTGTTCTCTAGAAGAACTACATGCATCGAGAGTCCTCCAGAAATGTACAAGTATTTCCATTTCCTCATGTCTCTGCCAACAAATAGAATCATCTAACTTTCTAAACTTTTTGCCAGTCGTATCGGTGTAAAATGATGTCTAGTTGTTTTGGTTTGCAGAGCTCTGATTACTGATGAGTTTGAGCGTCTCTTCATATTCTGGCCCTTTGGGTTTCCCTTTCTGTGAACTGGCTGTACATATCCTTTGACCATTTTCTTATTGGTCTTCCTGCTCATTTTCTTATTGATTTATAGGGATTTATTCTTTATTCTAGATATTAGTCCTTGTCAGTTTTAGATTTTGCAAATATATCCTTTCGACTTGTCTATTATTTTGACCGAGATGTCCTTTAATAAACAGAAATATTTAAATTTTGATATGATCAGATTAGTGAATCCTCTCCTCGCCGATGGTTGATATTTAAAAGTTCTTCCTCAGGTGGAATACCTTTTAGGTTGTTTTAAGAACTCTAATTTGAATTCTATTAAGAAGCTTTAAAGAGCTTTGCTTTCCTCCCAGTTTTGTCCTTTTATAGTCATTAGATGATTCAACAATGAAGGGACAGTAGATACAAATTACAGAGTTGGTTGTGATTTTACAGATGTGCTCAAGGCATATGGATTTTTTATCTGTTTCAAAGTCATGTTGGGGATCAAATT
>NW_011888980.1:698144-702888 GCF_000151845.1 Pteropus vampyrus | reverse complement strand
AACTTTCTAAACTTTTTGCCAGTCGTATCGGTGTAAAATGATGTCTAGTTGTTTTGGTTTGCAGAGCTCTGATTACTGATGAGTTTGAGCGTCTCTTCATATTCTGGCCCTTTGGGTTTCCCTTTCTGTGAACTGGCTGTACATATCCTTTGACCATTTTCTTATTGGTCTTCCTGCTCATTTTCTTATTGATTTATAGGGATTTATTCTTTATTCTAGATATTAGTCCTTGTCAGTTTTAGATTTTGCAAATATATCCTTTCGACTTGTCTATTATTTTGACCGAGATGTCCTTTAATAAACAGAAATATTTAAATTTTGATATGATCAGATTAGTGAATCCTCTCCCCGCCGATGGTTGATATTTAAAAGTTCTTCCTCAGGTGGAATACCTTTTAGGTTGTTTTAAGAACTCTAATTTGAATTCTATTAAGAAGCTTTAAAGAGCTTTGCTTTCCTCCCAGTTTTGTCCTTTTATAGTCATTAGATGATTCAACAATGAAGGGACAGTAGATACAAATTACAGAGTTGGTTGTGATTTTACAGATGTGCTCAAGGCATATGGATTTTTTTTATCTATTTCAAAGTCATGTTGGGGATCAAATTCTTTTAATACCATTTTACTACCATCTCCGATCTACTCTCCTGGGCCATTTCTGCCTTAGATACTTGCCCCTTCTGGCTCCTTGTCCTTATAAAGCTCATAGAATCGCTAGACTGTATTCTCACTGTCAGAGTATCACCTTTCTGCTCTAGACTTTGGTCCATGCACATCATAGGTCCATCCTCTCCTAGACCCTCTGGGTGCTCAGAGATGTGCAGGCATTTCTTTTTATAGTTAAAGACCCTTTGGAGGTGCCCTGTATTAGCATCTAGCAACAACCTTAATCTGATATGCTCATCTATACTTTGATACACAATTTAATTTGAAGAGCAATCCATTTATTTTTAAGTGCAATCCTCTTAGGTGCCTTCATGGTGTGATTTTTTCATTGAATGAGCCAAACCTACACAAATCTCAGAGCAGGCAGCTCCAGCCAGGGAACTCCTAGACTCAGAGAAAATTAACTGTGAAAGTACCTTGAGGGAACTCCAGTGGTTTCCAACTTGAGGTGGTGTCCCCGCTCCTATTCTGAGGAGCATTTGGAAATAATTGGGGGAGGGCCACATTTTTGGTCATCACAATGACTGAGTATCCCACTAGCTCTTAGTACCTGAAGGGTAGTGTGCTAAATATCCTACCATGCCTTGGAAGGTTTGAAACAATAAGGAATTGTTTAGCCCCAGTAGAGCCCTATTAAGAAGCAAACAGTGCCGATAGTGTGACCCATTAAGGAACAATGCTTTAAATCACTTTATTGTATAGGTGATGAAAATAAGACCCAGAGAGACCGGCAAGTGCCCAAGCTCACACAGCTAGATCTGAACTAGAATATAAGTTTCTAGACACTCAGGCTGTGGTCTCCCATGGATATAAATACATTCTATTGGGTGAGCTTATTCCCAGTTCTTCTTTTGGGTGGCAGAACTATTTCACGTGCACCCTGTTCTTCTTGTTTTTAATCTCTCTCTCTTTCTCTTTCTTTACTGCTTACAGCTGAGCTTGGTGATTACGATCCTGATGAGCATCCTGAGAATTACATCAGTGAGTTTGAGATTTTCCCCAAGCAATCACAGAAGCTGGAAAGAAAAATAGCAGAAATCCATAAAAATGAACTCAGGTAACAGGGGTAGACATTTGTAAGAATGGGGGAGGTGCCAGCCTATTCTTACTGCGGGGGATGTGGAAACCATGTTTTGAAGTCAGGATATTTGTACTGTATGGGCACACTGTTTCACATGGCAGAACAGTATTTCTGGGCACTGTCAGAGTCCTCTGTTAATAACAATCTCAAGTGTGGAATCTCCTGGGTGGCTGTTTATGAACCATCAGCAGTAGTTATTAGAGCCATATATTTTCTTGTGGGTTTTAACCATCTTTTGAGTTTCTGAAAGGGAAGTCTAGGGTAAGTAATTCTTCCTGTTTTGAAGTTTGCATTGCCTCTTTCCCTCCTGTGGCTGTCACTGGAAGCTTCGACTCCAAGTAGAATAGATTCCTTCGACAAGGTTTCTTTTGCTGAGCTGTTTTCAGAGTGACAGATTCAGTGCCTGCTCCTCCTTTCCTTGTCTGTGATGCTCCGGAACGATTGCTGACTATAGAGTAGTAGTGTTAGGAGTAGCAAAATCGCATGTAGCTTTTGGTGTCCCAGACACTGTTCTAATTACTCGTGCATATTGACTTATTTAATCTTCACAACAACCTAGGAGATAGATGCCATGGTTATTCCCATTTTACAGATGAAGGAGCTGAGGCACAGAGAGATTAAGCATCCTGCTCAAGAGCACCCAGCTAGCAAGTGGTAGATGCAGGATTTGGATCTAGGCAGCCTGGCTCCAGAGTCTTCGCTCTTAAGCATTGTGTGATCCTTCCACTCTGCATAGGCAACCAGGAATGAAATGAAGCATGCATAGGAATCACCAGCAATTTGAAATTCAGGTAACTTAGGTCTTCTGGTCTGTAACTAGAATTTAGATCTGTGCAAATCGCAGAAAAAATTTGTTTTGATAATAGCAAGCATGAGCTGTGCTGTGACAAATGTTGATAAAGAACTGCAAGAGCTGAGATGCTTCTGTCTTCTGCGCCTCTGGTAATTATAAAGAAATTAGTGTTACTGGATTATGACTTCTGGAACAAATTCCTGTCCCCTTGTGAGGGAGTGCCGGAGCTCCCTACTTTATGCAGGCACTCCCCCTCCTGGTGAGTCTGAGAAGAGTACACATGTGGGGATTGAAGGTGGCAGCACATTACAGCTTGGAAAACATGACCTTTGCTCTTCGAGATAAAAATGGTTAGATGTCAAAAAATTATATTAATTGCAGAAAGCAACATACTCTCTCTATGGGTAATTTTAGAGTATTGTCTCCTGATGGAAAGCTTTGCTGAAAGTACGACGCTTTGACTACTCTTTTTACATTTTGGGGACAGCATGCTAGAGGTTAAAGTTCCAATATCCAGTTGAGGGGTATGAGGACCAGCAGTGTCTGGGAAGCACAGGGGGAGACCTTTTGGACAAAGAAGTCATATCCACTGTGCATAGTAGGAAATGGGAATTGAAATCTGTGACCAGATTTTGCAGGGCATCAAATGCTTGGAACATATGGTAATAGTAAACATTTACTAAGCACTTACCGGATGCCAAAACACTGTGTTAAGAGCCTTATATGCATCACCCTGTCAGCCCTCCCAAATTCTACAAGGTAGGTGCTACTGTTGTTTCCAGACTGAGGAAGAAAGCATAACCAGGAGTGGCTAAAGGACTTGCTTTGTTAGTAGGGGAGTCAGGACTTGAACCTTGCTCTTATCTGAAACTTAACATCCCTGCTCTAACTATGCCGAGCAGCCGCAAGTCTCACTGATGTTCCAGAGCTATCACCGTGGCAGTGGCGTCAGAAGGTGGAGACTGCAGGCAAGAGGACCAGTTAGTTAGTTCTGCTGTCCAGACAAGAGATGCCGCGAACCTGAAAAAGAATAGGAGAGAACATTGAAAGAAATCTCAAGAGACATTGCAACAAGGCAGTGACCCATGACTTCATGACTAAATGGATGAATCAAAGAAGATTCCAGATTGTTTTTTATAACCAGGAAGCTGTAGATTGGCTCTTGTGCCAGTACCTGAATTTGTTGATAACCTCGTAAATGGTTATCACACACCTAAGGAACAGAGGGGATCACCAATCAGCCATGGAAGTAAATGCCGTGGTTAGATCAAAGCTGCCGTTCTGTGCCACTACGCATTTGTAACACCCAGAAAGGCCCTGTAAAGAAGTCAAACTTGTATGTCTGAAAGATAAAACAGCCAGAAATCATGTGTCATTGTGAGGAGAGATGCAGAGACTACTTTTGTATGTATTTTCGTTCATTCTCCTCAAGTGGTTGTGCATTTCCTCTTACATTGATGCAGCAGAGAGAAATTTTAGGTTTGGATGGGCATTGAGAAGAACAGAATGAGCTGATCGTGTGGAGGGGAGGGGCTTTCTAGAACTGGTTGGAAACCTGCTGCAGAGACTGAGGTTACTCTGGAGGCTCAGCGAGCACATCTCACATGGTCTGTGAAAGTGTCGATCTCCTTATGTGGGAACTGGACCTTTGGTTGGATCACCCTGCTGACCTGACAGTGTCAGGAAAGAGTTGTAAATGGAAGAGATTGTTATGAGGCTGCATCAAGGTGTTGCCATCTAATTCTCCAAGGTTGTCACAGCACCCATGACGGCAAAGGGATGATGTATGCTCAGTGATCTGTTGTTATGGAAACTTCCTGAGAGGATTCCAGTTGGTCTTTGTTGGGGTGTCAGGGGCCCCCAAATAGCCTCCTGCTTCCTATCTGGTTTCTGAACCAGCTGAGAAAGAAAACAAAAGAGGTGATCATAGAGGCACTTGAGTAGAAATAATGATGATGGTTTACAGTGGGATAAACATTTTACCTGTGGGATTTTACAACCTTCTCCAGCCTCTTTACTTGATTAGAATCATTCTTCTGTGCTTTCTGAGGAAGGGATAGAAGCTTAAATTCTTGGGAGAAAATCAGGGAGGAAGAAGAACCTCCACCCCTCCTTGGGAGGCTACATACTGCTGGAAGGTAGAACTAAGATGGCTTGATAGACGGGCATGAATACGAGAATTCTTTAGGGGAAAGGAGAGAGGGGA
>NW_011888980.1:696483-698094 GCF_000151845.1 Pteropus vampyrus | reverse complement strand
GCCGCGAACCTGAAAAAGAATAGGAGAGAACATTGAAAGAAATCTCAAGAGACATTGCAACAAGGCAGTGACCCATGACTTCATGACTAAATGGATGAATCAAAGAAGATTCCAGATTGTTTTTTATAACCAGGAAGCTGTAGATTGGCTCTTGTGCCAGTACCTGAATTTGTCGATAACCTCGTAAATGGTTATCACACACCTAAGGAACAGAGGGGATCACCAATCAGCCATGGAAGTAAGTGCCGTGGTTAGATCAAAGCTGCCGTTCTGTGCCACTACGCATTTGTAACACCCAGAAAGGCCCTGTAAAGAAGTCAAACTTGTATGTCTGAAAGATAAAACAGCCAGAAATCATGTGTCATTGCGAGGAGAGATGCAGAGACTACTTTTGTATGTATTTTCGTTCATTCTCCTCAAGTGGTTGTGCATTTCCTCTTACATTGATGCAGCAGAGAGAAACTTTAGGTTTGGATGGGCATTGAGAAGAACAGAATGAGCTGATCGTGTGGAGGGGAGGGGGCTTTCTAGAACTGGTTGGAAACCTGCTGCAGAGACTGAGGTTACTCTGGAGGCTCAGCGAGCACATCTCACACGGGCTGTGAAAGTGTCGATCTCCTTATGTGGGAAATGGACCTTTGGTTGGATCACCCTGCTGACCTGGCAGTGTCAGGAAAGAGTTGTAAGTGGAAGAGATTGTTATGAGGCTGCATCAAGGTGTTGCCATCTTATTCTCCAAGGTTGTCACAGCACCCATGACGGCAAAGGGATGATGTATGCTCATTGATCTGTTGTTATGGAAACTTCCTGAGAGGATTCCAGTTGGTCTTTGTTGGGGTGTCAGGGGCCCCCAAATAGCCTCCTGCTTCCTATCTGGTTTCTGAACCAGCTGAGAAAGAAAACAAAAGAGGTGGTCATAGAGGCACTTGAGTAGAAATAATGATGATGGTTTACAGTGGGATAAACATTTTACCTGTGGGATTTTACAACCTTCTCCAGCCTCTTTACTTGATTAGAATCATTCTTCTGTGCTTTCTGAGGAAGGGATAGAAGCTTAAATTCTTGGGAGAAAATCAGGGAGGAAGAAGAACCTCCACCCCTCCTTGGGAGGCTACATACTGCTGGAAGGTAGAACTAAGATGGCTTGATAGACGGGCATGAATACGAGAATTCTTTAGGGGAAAGGAGAGAGGGGAGAGTAAGAGAGGAGGGGAGGAGGAGAGTGGAACTTCGAGGTGCTTAAAAATAGAAGCTCAGCGAGCCCTTTGCACACAGGTCATGAAAATGTCGATCTTGCGTGGGAATTGGACGTAATTGGAAGATCAAGATTTTAGTAAGAGTTTTCATAAACTAAGTGCTTAGACTTCTTTTATTTGTGAGTGAAGATCGAAATTCATGGCTCGGTCAACTTTGCTTTCTTAAATGTGCCACATCTTTCTTTGAACAGGAGGATAGGGTAGGAAGAAGTGACAGTTTTGCAAATACAATAACATCGTTAATTGATTATCGCTATATCTGTCAAGAAAAGTTAGATTTTGCTGAGAAAACAACCCTCAGAGCTCAATGGCTTAGAACAAGGAAGGCTCATTTCTTACTTTGCTATCTGTCCTC
>NW_011888980.1:690504-693878 GCF_000151845.1 Pteropus vampyrus | reverse complement strand
TGTGTAACAAAGAATCTCACGTAACTTACAGATTTCATTTGAGTTTGGTATGCAGAGATGAGGTCCTAGCACTAGGACTGCTTTAGAAATAGGTCATTCTTCCTTCTAGAGCCCTCTGGTGGCTGGAGGAAGCCATTGCCACAATCCCTGGGGACATGACAGTTCTGTTATTTTTGATACTTCTTGGTTTCTGGTTTCCACAGCTTTGATCATGGCCATTTGGGTTAAGATGGAGTACCCATTTCCTTAGTCCTGAGGATGTTCAGAGGAGTTGAAAATCAAAAATAAGATTGATTTCACCATCAGAAACCCTGATAGGTTTTTCTGAAGGTTTTCCAAGAGTTTCTACTTACCTAGTCCTCTCATCACCAGTTCCTCAATTTCTTATTAGAGGCAAAGATATTTGAATTAGCTTCGGTCACAGATCATCATCTTTTACATATTTCAAAAGCTCAGTTGGCGGTAAAGTGGTTTTGATGAAGTACAGTAGTCCTCCCTTATCTGTGGTTTTGCTTTCCGCAGTTACCTGCGGTCAACTGTGGTCCAGAAATAAATTCCAGAAATACCAGAAATAAAAATTCATAGTTTTTAAGTTGCGAGCTTTTCCAAGTAGCATGATGAAATCTTGCACCATCCTGCTCCATCCCCTGGGATGCGAATCATCCCTTTATCCAGTGTATCATCTTACATCATTGCAAGAAGAAGGGTGAGTACAGTACAACAAGATATTTTGAGAAGCCAGATTCGCATAATTTTTATTACAGTATGTTATAATTATTCTATTTTATTATTAGTTATTGTTATTCTCTTACAGTGCATAATTTATAAATTAAACTTATCATAGGTATGTATGTATGGATAGGAAAAACAGCGTGTATGGGGTTTGGTACTGTGCAGGGTTTCAGGCATCCATTGGGGGTTTTGGAATGAATCCGCTGTAGATAAGAGGGGACTGCTGTATATTTCTTGCTCTTAAAGAGAAGAAAAATCATCCAATTAGCCACCACCATAATGATCTAATACAGTGAGTTTTCTGCTAGAAGCAATAATGACACCGAGTGTACTTTAAACAGTCATTATCTCTTTTTATTTCTCAAAACTCACATTCTCTGTAAATCATATGCTGTGGCTTCCGGGCAAGGATTTATAGTTTCAAAAATGTCTAGCTTTCCAGAAGCAAGTGCCCTGCTATGATAAATACACTCTACCTATGCTGCTGATGGATAGCTCACAAGGGCCTCTTTAGGAAATGTTTTTGTGCAGTTTTGAGAAGAGCGTTTATTGTGTAAAAGGAAGAGGAAAAATGTCAGATTAGTTTATAGCTCTAATTTTTCTTAAACTGTGCTATCCCTCTGTCATCTCTAGTCTCCCTTCCCATATCCTTTCCTCTCCCTATAAGTCTCTCATTCCAAAACTCTAGTATCTCTCTCCCTGGGAGGTTATAAAACCCATTTCCATCCTGTCATTACTTGGTAGAATGCCCTTATTAAGAAGGAGAAGAGAATAATTTGGCATCAAACGCTCCTCCTGTAAAAACTAAATCCTTGCATTATGTGGCCTAGAGTCAGGGACATTTCTAGGGAGGGTCGGGCCAGGGGCAAATGATGTGTACACTTATTTTTTATACACATGAAATTTGGCTAAAGTGACTTGAAGGGAGAAAGTGTACTTAAAGTACAACATGGTTATGAAGAAGGAGAGAGGGGGAAGTATCAAAAGCTGGAATCAGCCATTTCTAAATACATCTTTAATCATCCCTTAAATGTGATTCTAAATTATGCATAGACATTTCTAGGGAGGGTCGGGCCAGGGGCAAATGATGTGTACACTTATTTTTTATACACATGAAATTTGGCTAAAGTGACTTGAAGGGAGAAAGTGATGTCACTTAAAGTACAACATGGTTATGAAGAAGGAGAGAGGAGGAAGTATCAAAAGCTGGAATCAGCCATTTCTAAATACATCTTTAATCATCCCTAAAATGTGATTCTAAATTATGCATAGACTTTTTGAACTTTTGATGAGACTAAAACAGTGTATTTATCTACTCATCCATCTGCACACCCATCCATGATTCATTGAGACATCCATGCATCTATCTTTCTGTCCATCTATCCACCATCCCTCTACATACCCATCCAAGATTCATCCTTACACCCATGCATCTGTTCATCTGTCCATTCATCCATACTCTCATCCATGATTCATCTATATATCCGTTTATCCATTTCTCCTTTCATGCAACAAATATGTATTGAAGGGTAGCTGTATGTTAGGAATTGCAGATGTTTTGGACGCTCTGGCCCAATGATCTTCAACTGCTTCACCAGCAAGCTGGGATTCCCTTCATCATCTATACTCCCCTATGACCTCATAATTTGAAAGGTTTTATCTAAAAAATAATGTGAAGCAACAATTAATCTGTTTCCTAATTTCATTAGTCAAACATAGCTACAACTACCATCCAGAGCCTTTGAATATCAAGAGGTAACTAGACAAAAACAAAGAAACTTAACACCCAAATATTAAACTTAAGGGACTTTTGGAGTTCGAAGCAGGGATTATAAAATGATAGTACTTGAACTACACTCTGACCCAGATGTATGTTCTTTGGGCCAGATAATAGTTTTCAAAAATGGAACCACTTGCCTTAAGTTACAGTTTTACTTACAATTGGAAGATTTGGCAAAACTGGGCCCTGACCTCTACATGGTGGCACTCAGCTAGAGCTAAGCAGCAGTGCCCTTCAAAAGAATTGTTTGTTTCTCGAATCACCATTGTCCCTGCTCAACCAATTCACCTCTGCCTCCACTGGTATTGAGTTTGCAACCACCTTTTTTTTTTTTCCAATAAGGGAGGAGAGTTCTGAGAGATTAACTTTCCAAGGCTACATGATTATGAAGTAATAGACCTTGAGCTGAAACCCGAGTTTCCTTGTACAGTGCTCTGATATCTTTCTAAGTTGCTGCTTTCCTATGAGTTTTGTCCTTGCCTGGCCCCAGGGCATCACCACCTGCCTCATAGCTTGGCAGTTATCCAGATTCGTGGTGCTCTAATACTCTGCATAAAGATGGTCCCTAATGGTCTCCAAGGAGTTTGCAAGAGATAATGTTCCTCTCTAAGTAAAGAATTAGAAATGACTGGGGACTCTCACTTCCATTAGGATGTAGAAAAGCATGAGACATTGATTTCCCCCCAACGCTGAGATAATGTTAACAAGCTGTATAAACTACAAAATTATATTTCTGAAACCTATCTGAAAGCTGAGGATATAAAGAAACCTAAACGTACTAAAATCCAGACTGGCCTTCCTAGAAAAGTGGTGACCTGCAATTGCTCACTTTTGGAGATGTGGTGGGAGGAGGAGGAATATT
>NW_011888980.1:687547-690454 GCF_000151845.1 Pteropus vampyrus | reverse complement strand
CTCCAATAAGGGAGGAGAGTTCTGAGAGATTAACTTTCCAAGGCTACATGATTATGAAGTAATAGACCTTGAGCTGAAACCCGAGTTTCCTTGTACAGTGCTCTGATATCTTTCTAAGTTGCTGCTTTCCTATGAGTTTTGTCCTTGCCTGGCCCCAGGGCATCACCACCTGCCTCACAGCTTGGCAGTTATCCAGATTCGTGGTGCTCTAATACTCTGCATAGAGATGGTCCCTAATGGTCTCCAAGGAGTTTGCAAGAGATAATGTTCCTCTCTAAGTAAAGAATTAGAAATGACTGGGGACTCTCACTTCCATTAGGTTGTAGAAAAGCATGAGACATTGATTTCCCCCCAACGCTGAGATAATGTTAACAAGCTGTATAAACTACAAAATTATATTTCTGAAACCTATCTGAGAGCTAAGGATATAAAGAAACCTAAACGTACTAAAATCCAGACTGGCCTTCCTAGAAAAGTGGTGACCTGCAATTGCTCACTTTTGGAGATGTGGTGGGAGGAGGAGGAATATTGCATAGGTGGGGTACAAGGGGAGCTAGCCAAATCTTTAACAAGCTTTTTAGTGGCCATCAGTGGGCTGACTTGACTGATTGGGACCTCAAATACTCCAGCTACAGAGTGAGTTGCACTTTCCCACCACCGTTTGGCCTCAGGCCTTGACTGAGTGAAGAAGGGCAGGATGCCAAAGTTGGACAGGGTGGGAGAGCTAAGTGAAATTGCTCTGAGGCACTCCAGACCTTCGGCCAGGGCTGGGCAGCTCTTGCCAAAGGCGGGAAAGGGACTGCAGAAAAGAAAGAGATCTTCTGAAGTGCAGAGAGCCAGAGGTGGGGCTGAAGAGCAAAGGAGATGCCCTGCAGCTCAAAAAGTCAACAGGTGGGAAAGCTTAGAGGGCCCTCCAGAGTCTCCTGGCTGCTAAGATCCTAAGCCCTGCCGAAGGGCAAGTTGGGAGAGCACTCACACGTTTGCAGCCAGTGGTGCGTAGAATCTAACTAAAGTTGCAACCAAATTGCAGCAAGAACTACCCTCAAGTTGAGAATGTGACTTTGCAGGAGAAGACCATTATATTGGTCTTCCACCCATGAGTTTAATTCTGGAGTTCATAGACACAGATGGATCATGGGGAGCCAGACTCACCCCTTTCCTGGCCATCTGTGCTCCAAGCAGTCCAGGTCATTGCTGGCGAGATCCACACCTCATTCTACAATTAATGTCCACTAATAATTTGTATTCATTCTTGGGATGCTGTACGTTTTTGTTCTAAATGTAATGGTATGCTAGAGGCAGATTAATAAGAGAGTGCTACTCTTTGACAAAGTGTATTCGAGATGGGCAGAAAGGAGATATATAGCTAAATACTTGACTTCACCTAATTTGTTAGGTGATATAATTACTTGACTTCACCTAATTTGTTACAAAAGCATATCTTTAGAGAATTGCTAGCTCTTAAAAAAGAATTCGACTAATCACTATTGTTGTTTTTTTTTTTAACATCAGAATGTCTCATTAGAGACACTATTAACCTTAGCAGAACAGTTCCTGATACAAGATTTAAAGGCTAGAAAATCATTATTTTCCATTACCCAACAGAGTTTTTGCCAGAAACAAGTGTCCAGTGGGAGACTCAAGGGAATGGAGGCGGTGAGGGGGGAAGCATTTCTATTTGATTGATCTTAGTGTCTTCCTGAAAACTGATCATAAAAACGGTTTCTCCTTCAGTGAGTGAGTGGGATGCGGGAGTTCCTAGTGCTGTTGGGGCTCTACCTTTTCATCATTGGTTTTGAACCCTTTTCCTTCTCTGTGCATTTGCGATTAGCCTCTCTCTGTGTATGACTTTTTAGATTAAGTGTTTTAAATGCCTCACCATTGGAGATCTGCAGTCAAACGCAAAGCAAACAATTCCAATTTGGGCACTTTTATTTTGAAGAGGGGCCTTCACTTTGATGTAAATATCTTGATGTGCTTCTTGACATTTCCCCCAGTGTCACTTTTCTCATGTCAGCCACATACAGGACTAGTGCAAGGGAACAAATGCTACTCTGAGTGAAGAGAGAATATACTATGCCAGGCTCTAGTCTAATGGCCGTATATCTGTTACCTGCTTACTCCTTACACTAAATCTTGGAGGTATGTACTGTTTTTATCTTTATTTTATGGAATCTAAGAGACAGCTTCACTTGTTCTCTATGCTTCTGTTCAGTTCCTAGATCAGGGTTCAGTAAACTATTTCTGTACGAGGCTATTTAGCAAACGGTTTAGGTTTGCAAGGATTACAGTCTCTCTTGCTGCTGCTCAGTTTTGCCATTGCAGCATGACAGCATCGGCAAACGGTATGCATACAAATGGGTGTGGCTGTGTGCCAATAAAACTTTGTTGACATTGAAATTTGAATGTCCTATAATTTTCATGGGCTATGAAATATTATTCTTCATTTGTTTCAAACCACTGAAAAATGAAAAAAAAAAAACACCTATTTTTAGCTTGATGACTGTACAAAACCCGGTGGTGGTCAGGATTTAGCCTGCAGGCTTTAGTTAGGGGGTATCTAACTTAGATTAAATCTGAGACCTCAGGGCTGTCTCAAATACCTATCCAATTCTGCTTATGAATTCGAATATCACCAGATACTCTGAAGTGTCCTCTCCCAGATCACCTCCCTCCCTTCTCAAACACTATTATGAATTTTGGGTTATTCATTTTCTTCTTTTGCTTTTATAACTGTGCTTCCCGTGTCTCACTAAATAATGCATTGCTTTGTTTTTGCCTAATTTTAACATTCATATAAATGAAATCACATTCTATTCTTGTATCTCACTTTTCCCCCATCAACCTTATGCTTTTGTGGTTCTTCCACATTGATGCATATAGCCATATGTTCTCATTTTTTGCTTC
>NW_011888980.1:685458-687497 GCF_000151845.1 Pteropus vampyrus | reverse complement strand
CCTAGATCAGGGTTCAGTAAACTATTTCTGTACGAGGCTATTTAGCAAACGGTTTAGGTTTGCAAGGATTACAGTCTCTCTTGCTGCTGCTCAGTGTTGCCATTGCAGCATGACAGCATCGGCAGACGGTATGCATACAAATGGGTGTGGCTGTGTGCCAATAAAACTTTGTTGACGTTGAAATTTGAATGTCCTATAATTTTCATGGGCTATGAAATATTATTCTTCATTTGTTTCAAACCACTGAAAAATGAAAAAAAAAACACCTATTTTTAGCTTGATGACTGTACAAAACCCGGTGGTGGTCAGGATTTAGCCTGCAGGCTTTAGTTAGGGGGTCTCTAACTTAGATTAAATCTGAGACCTCAGGGCTGTCTCATCAGATCTCAGTATTAGTCACCTAGAATGGGTTGCCTCGTCATTGATAAGATGCAATGTTTAGAATGTGAGAGAGGCTTTTTATAAGAACTGGTATCGAAGTGCTCTGCCATGGCATCCAGGAGAGCAGGCAGATGGCTCCTGGCCCATATCCTGTTAGTAAGGGTCGGCGATGCAGGCACTGAGAAGCCCTTTGGAACAAGGCAGACCTGGATTTGCACCTTGTTCCTCCACTTACCAGCAGAGGAACCTTGAGCAAGTTACTTCCCCTCTTTGAGTGTCAGAATCCTCATCTATAAAATGAAGATAAGAACTCCTCCTTTATGAATATTAAATGAAAAAAGTTTTATTGCTTGGCAATATAAACAATTGTATATCGTTTGGAATAGTAAGGTTCAGTAAAAGACAGCTCTGTATGTATATTTATTATATTCCTGGCCAATTTTGTTCAGTGATGCTTTTAGATTGCATAACATTTCATTCGATAATTTTTTTATTAAAGGCAGGAATTATTTTAATCATTGCAAAATATATAATGCATAAAAGACTATATAAAAGAACATAATATATGTCTAATTTAAAGAATAGTTGAAAAAATACCTATCCAATTCTGCTTATGAATTCGAATATCACCAGATACTCTGAAGTGTCCTCTCCCAGATCACCTCCCTCCCTTCTCAACACTATTATTAATTTTGGGTTATTCATTTTCTTCTTTTGCTTTTATAATTGTGCTTCCTGTGTCTCACTAAATAATGCATTGCTTTGTTTTTGCCTAATTTTAACATTCATATAAATGAAATCACACTCTATTCTTGTATCTCACTTTTCCCCCATCAACCTTATGCTTTTGTGGTTCTTCCACATTGATGCATATAGCCATATGTTCTCATTTTTTGCTTCTGTATAATTAATTTTCTATTTTATGAACATGTCATATTTTATGTATCCATTTCTCCTGTTGATAGACATTTAGGTTGTTTCTAGGTTTTTGTGATTATGGTTTCTTCAATAATTCTCATGGGGGTGCATGTACAGGAGTCCCTAGTCCATATGCAAAGCTCGGTGTGGAATTTGCTGGGTCCCCGAGTTTTCACAACTTCAGTTTTTCTAGGATATTGTAGCTTGTTTGCTCCTGCTTATATTCACACTGACAGTATGTGAGGTTCCCAGTTCTTCACATCCTTTTTTTTCTTTCTTTTCCTTTTTAAATCAACTCTTAAAAGCCGAAGTATAACACAGATTCAGAAAAGTGCATAAAACGTAAGTGTAAAGCTCAATTAATTGTTATAAAGCAAGCATGTATGTAACTGCCACCCAGGCCCAAGAGAGTTGGAAACCTCAGAAGCCCCTATTCCCCTTCCCAATATTTGCCTTGTCTCTCTTCCCCAAAGGGGAAGTCACATCTCTGACTTTTAACACTTTAGTTTCTTCTCATTTTTGAAAGCTACATAAATGGAATCCATTCAGCATGTAGTCACTTGTATCTAGCCTCTTTTGTTCAGTTTAATTTTTGCAGTAGTCACCCATATTGTTGTGGTAGATTTAATTCATTTATTTTCATAGCTGTATAGTTTTCCATTTTAAATCTATTCTACTGTTGATAGACATTGAGGTTGAATGGAATTGCTGTATTACAAGGTAAACATGCTCAACTTTAG
>NW_011888980.1:664698-685408 GCF_000151845.1 Pteropus vampyrus | reverse complement strand
AACTCTTAAAAGCCGAAGTATAACACAGATTCAGAAAAGTGCATAAAACGTAAGTGTAAAGCTCAATTAATTGTTATAAAGCAAGCATGTATGTAACTGCCACCCAGGCCCAAGAGAGTTGGAAACCTCAGAAGCCCCTATTCCCCTTCCCAATATTTGCCTTGTCTCTCTTCCCCAAAGGGGAAGTCACATCTCTGACTTTTAACACTTTAGTTTCTTCTCATTTTTGAAAGCTACATAAATGGAATCCATTCAGCATGTAGTCACTTGTATCTAGCCTCTTTTGTTCAGTTTAATTTTTGCAGTAGTCACCCATATTGTTGTGGTAGATTTAATTCATTTATTTTCATAGCTGTATAGTTTTCCATTTTAAATCTATTCTACTGTTGATAGACATTGAGGTTGAATGGAATTGCTGTATTACAAGGTAAACATGCTCAACTTTAGTAGATAATGCCAGAGTTCCAAAATTCTGTTCAGTTTAATTTTTTGATAGGTCTACAAAATTGCTCTTCCACCAACAGTATGTGAGAGTTGCTTTTGCGGCACATCCTCTTGAGGACTTAGTATTGTATTTTAAATTTTAGCTATCAGATGGATATGTGTATGATTTCTCACAGTTTTAATTTGTATTTTCCTTATCGGAAAGGGGTTATGCACACTGTCATGTGATGGTTGACTATCTGAATATCTTATTCGAGCCTGTTTAAGTCTTCTGCCAATTTTTCTTCTGAGTTGTCTTCTTCTTCTTTTTAAAATATTGTTTATTGATTTATGGGATTAAAAAAATATATACATAGGAGTTCTTTTTATTATCGTACATGTTGCCAAAATCTTTTCCTGTACTGGGGCTTGCCTTTTCACACCCTGGATAGTATCTCCCGATGAACAGAGGTCTTTAAGCTTAGTGGCATGTCCTCTGGAGCTGTGTGGCACTGCACCTGCTGCCATCTGGGGTTGAGTGTTTGCGATTAGAGATCAGATGCCCATCCGATTTACAAAGGACAAGAAAATTCAGAAAGAGGCCACTTGGGCAAGCAAAATATACTGTTTCCAACATGAACTTTTGAGTTATAACTTTTAGTCATTAACTTGTTCCCCAGACTGACTGGAAAAGAAGGGTGTGCTTTAAAACCAAACTTGAATTTGAAGAATAAGCAATGTGTGGCTTATATAGAGGTGCTTACAGGTTGACCACTAAGGAGAATGGCCAGCTCTCTAGAGCAGAGGACTTCCTGTTAGTGTGGGCAGAGTGAGGGCTTTTCGTGCCATGTGGGAGGATTATCCTGGAGCAGCTAATGTCCAGTGGCTGAGGGAGGTTCTGTGCTGCTTAGGCTCTTGTCCTGGTTCATGTAGGCCCCATTAGGCTGAAGTTTTGCACTGAGGACCACCAAAGAGGGGGCGCTGTTTAGTAACATGCTGGATAGCTCAGCTTTGTGCTTTGTCCCTAGTCAGCAGGGGTGGGGGGGTGGGCGTTGGGGGAGGGGAGCGAGATGAGTGTACAAGTGAGTGAGAGAGAAGGAGAGATTGTGTGAGTTTCGGGGAAGGGGGCGAGAAAGACCCAATATTTAGATTCAATAATTATCTTGTGAAAGGTAAGATATTACTTTAAGAATTTATAGGAGAGCTACGGAGAAATACCTGTATAAACTGAGACAACTTTAAAAAAAATCCTTTTTCTGTCCCCATTAATATAGTTGGTGACTTTGTAGAATCTATTGTTACTTTATCAAGAAGAAAAATAATTATTATGACTGTGACTTGAAAAAAAAAATCAAAGAAATGATCGAAGAAAAATAGGAGTTGTTGGCTTGAAAGGACCCATACAGTGCTGATCAGGGCGACTAAGTGAAGATGCTCCCTTCACATACCAGTGACATTTCAGAACACTGACTAAAGAGGAAATCCTGGAAGGCTTTAGAAACACTTTATTTTTCTAAAGCAGGAGTTTGAGTTAATTACTCAAGAACATATTCTGTAAAGGATGTATGTAAAAATTATTTCTTATATTAAAAGAAAAGGGTAGCATATGTGGCTACTTTCTCTTCCTTCTCATGGATAATAGAAAAAGTATTAGAAAGTAGATACAAGAAGGAATGTCATCTTTGGATCAAAGGTCCTGAAGTATCTCTGGAAGACAGAAAACAGAGGAACTCCAGGGCAAGTACATATATAGGATGGGAGTGGTTTTGGGTGCTTCAGGCTGCATATACACAGGTTGACCATCGTGTTGATTGGGCAACCACATTTGGGCAGCTTTGACCCAGACGGGAGAACTAGAACCTTCAGCCTGAAATCAGGTTACTGACACACACTCTTCCCACGTGGCATGTCCCATCCTTCCCTACAATCTCTGGAGGCCACGGCATTAAATCAGTAACATCAAATACAAAGATGAGTGTCTGACCAAGAATCACCAAATGCTTAAGGAAACATCAATTCATTGAATTAGAAACACTGACTCAGCAAACCAGAAGATCATCACCAAGAAAGCAGCATTAATGGAGCAAACAGGATTGGACTTTAAAAGAAGTAATATGGACATCCTCAGAGAAATAAGAATGTATCCTATAAAATAGGAAGAGGCAGCTATTTTAAGAGCCAAATACAGGAACACCTCAGAAATATTGTGGGTTGGGCTCCAGACCACCTTCATAAAGTGCATATTGTAGTAAAGCGAGTCATGTGAATTTTTTGGTTTCCCAGTGCATATTAAAGCTATGTTTACCCTGTATTCTAGTCTATTAAGTGTGCAATAGTATTATGTCTACAAAATATACATACCTTAGTGGAAAATGCTTTATTGCTAAAAAATGCTTACCATCATCTGAGCCATCAGTGAATCATAAAATTTTTGCTGGTGGAAGTTTGGTGACTGTTTACTGATCAGCATGGTGTTTGCTGAAGGTTAGGGCAGCTGTGGTGATTTCTTAAGATAACAGTGAAGTTTGCTGCATCGATTGACTCTTTTGCTTAAACACTTAGAGGCCATTGTAGGGTTATGAATTGGTCTAATTTCAATATTGTTGTGTCTTGGGAATCAAGAGGCCTGAAGAGAGGGAGAGAGACGGAGGTATAGCCAGTTGGTGGAGCGGTCAGGACACACACATTTATTAAGGTTGCTTTCTTATTTGAGTGCAGTTTGTGGTGCCCCAAACAATTATAATAGAACTTCAGAGGTCACTGATCACAGTTCACTATAAAAAATATAATAATGAAAATGCTTAAAATATAGTGAGAGTTAACAATATGTGACAGAGACACAAAGTGAGCAAATGCTTTTGGAAAAAAATGGCCCCAGTAGACTTGGCTTGACGCAGGGTTGCGGAAACCCTCAATTTGTAAAAAAAAAAAAAAAAGTGGTAGATGTGAAATGCAGTAAAGCAAAGCACAGTAAAGCAAAGCACAATATATTGAGGTGTGCCGCCTGTACATATTACATTGAAAATGATATATTTAATCGATGTTATAAAAACTCATAAATGGGATGAAAAGTAGGATGCACATAACTGAAGAATAAATTAACAGGCTGGAAGTTTGAATTAAGTAATTCAGAATGTAGTACAAAAAGACAGGGATTTAAAGATTGGAACAGAGGTTAAAAGACATGGCAGATAGACCTAGGAGTCTCAAAATCCATTTAGTAGGAGAGAAGAGAGAGAATGGTTGGGAGTAAAGAAGGAGGTTGGAAAGGAAAGAAAAGATCAAAGAAACAGCCAATTAAAAGTGTTCCCACAGTGCTGATCATGATGAATGAATAAAGATGCTCCTTAGACACATCAGAGTGAAATTTCAGTACACTCAGGGTAAGGAGATCTCAAAGGCTTTAAGGAGAAGGTAGATGGGATTCTTTTTGGTTCAGAGGCATGATGATGACTCAGCTGTCATGAGTGGGTACTGGAGGAACTCTATCTTTGGGGAGAAGCTTAGGTGGAAATAGATTTAATATTGCAATATAGGTTTACCCTTTGAAAATAACTGTTGTTTTCCTTAGCAAACTCTTCGTGGTTGTTAGGGTTATATACTTGTCCTCGGGGAGTGATTCAGATCCTCTAAGTTACAAGCGGGATATTAATGTTAGTCAAAGTTGAGTCTTTGATGTGCTGCACAGTCCTGGTTTGGAAGTTAGCCCCGAAAGAACTTCTCACAGCTGTCTATATTTGTAGCCTCTTTTCCCACCCCTGAGGCCAGGACCTTGTTCACCATCCTGGAGGACAGTGCTAGGACTAGGGGCTGAGATTTCCTTTCAAAATCCTGGGCTTTCCAATGGCATGCTTTACAGTTCTTCCTACCCAGATGGCTCTATTTAGACTTGTTGATGGGGTAACAGGATTGCCCACTTTCTACCCTGAGCAAGAAGGAATGTCATGTATCCTATATAATCTTTTAAATTAAGTTGGAAAGGACAGATGCCAAGTTTTATTTCATATTAAGATTGCCTTTTCAAAGGCCTATTTATTGGTAACTTGACAACCTTGATTAACTGTACGGGTCACGGGAATCCTCAGAGTATTCGTGGGTTTATTATGGAACAGTTAGCCAGGGAACAGGAGCTTACATTCCTTGGCAAAGGGTACCTTGTGATGAAGAATAACAATCAGTCTTACTGATTGCTGTTTGTGTAGGGATTCTCTATTTAGTTGAGTAGATCGCATTTTATTGAAGGAAGAGATTCTGTGTTTCTGTTATTTTCCATATTAACCCTCTACTTTTTCTTGTGTGATTTTAGAGGCCAGAGTCCACCAGTTGCTGAATTTAATTTGCTCCTGAAAGCTCACACTTTGGAAACCTATGGAGTGGATCCACACCCATGCAAGGTAACTGCCTCTCACAGAAGGTCGACATTTAACGACTATTTTGCCTAAAAAAGAGTTAATTGGTCTGTATTCCTGGCAGACCCCTCCTAGGACATTTCCACAGCCTGACCCACCAACCCTAATTGGAAGGGGCAACAGTGGGCTGCAGTCAGGTGTTTTGGTAGTTGGTTTTCTCCATTGGACTCTACCAATTGCTTGCTAATTGCTGTGTAGTAGCCACATATTCCTAAATTAACATACATGGATTCATTCATCAAGTGGATGGTTTTACCCCTGAGAAAATACTATTTATTTTCCAGGCCATTTCCAGCAAGAATGCAGTCTTAAAAAACAGAAAAGTGGAAGAAAGATTTAAAATTATATTTTGACATTAGGGGCATTTGTTTTTCTTTATCTTTTATTCATATTATTTGATAGTATTTCTCTCAAGGATGAAACCCAGACTGTGTGTTTTAGAATCACCTTGGCCCCACCCCCAGAGCTACTGATTTAGAATCAATGGTGTGTGCAGCTGGCGAATCAGCCTTTTAAACAAGTTCCCAAGGTGATGCTCTTGCACACGTTTTCTGGAAATGGTTTATGAAAAGTTTTCTCTTTTCCATACCTAAAATGAACTACATATTAACCAGATGCTAATCCAAATTCTGAACTAAGCGTTTATATCAGCCAGGCTCTGAAAGGCAAGTTTTTGAGTCATACTGGAACATTACTTTCTCCACATGGCACCGGACAGTAGTATTTGGTCAAGTACCAGTCCTAGAGCTCTCAGTTCAGGCTCCTCATTGCAGGCATGTGGGGAACTTCTTAAACTCCTGCCCAGTTCCTACAGGATCTGTTAGGGTGCAGATCAGGCTCTCCAGAAGATTCCAACATGCAGCCAAGGCCAAGAGCTGGTGGTAATTGTCCACTCTGGCCTGGGCATCTTGTGGTCTGCGCACACAATTATTTTAGAATATTTGCCAGATACCTCTTCCTAGTTATGGTACAAATCAGATTATTCCATTTAGTGAATTAGATTTTATCCACAAATGTGAGCCTCTGTTTGTTTGTTTATTTGTTTATTTATTTATTTATTTGTTTGTTTGTTTGTTTGTTTTATCTAGGAGACTGACTAGATTGTTGTTGTTGTTTCTTAGCCTTAATGCTTAGTTTTCTGGTTGAGGCTGGAAGCAAAGTAGGCATTTCTGGGCATGTCTTTATACTAAAATTGCCAGAAATCCTGTGTGGGATTCAGTCAAGCTAGAGTAGATGCTCAGGGCTTCAGTTTCATGGCATCTTTGGTTTCAGAGCTAATGACAATCAAGAGCAATTTGTTCACATTACAAGCATATCTGAGAACCCAGGTGGCCCCACAAGACATTTGGAAGTAGATAGTTGTTTGAGACTAATCTGTACTTTCACTGGCGGTTCCTGGAGAGGCAGTTCTGTTTTTCAAAGGGAAAAACTACATATTTCTGGACCTTTCCCGGGTTTTAGATGTCCTATCCTTGGGAGTCACATCTCAGAAACTTAGTTTATTGCTGCAGTCATTAGAATTAACCAGAAATTAACCCAAGGTGAGGCTGAATAAGCATACCATTTATCATTTATTTGATATCCCTCAGTCCAAATATGTTTTTATTTTTATTTTTTTGCAGGACTCAACAGGCACAACAACATTTTTGGGATTTACTGCTGCAGGCTTTGTGGTATTTCAGGGAAATAAGAGAATTCATTTGATTAAATGGTGAGTATTTCTTTGGAAAACTGGCTGACCATTTTTCTTAATCTTGTTTTCTTTCCCCACCTTTGACTTTTTTTGTTGTTGTTGGTGGGGACATCAGATAGAATGCCTAGTATCAATTTCTTTGCTTTAGAGCTTCATTACAAAGGGATTTATTAGCTATAAATGAAACTCAGTCTAGGTTGCCCTGTCTCAGCAGGGAATTGGATTTGTCAAGCTGAGGAGTCAAGGAGTCAATGTGGGAGACTTGGGGTGTGGCCTGAGCTCAGGGGTTCTGCCTCCAACAAGGTGTCCAATGTTTGCTCACCAGTAGCTTCTGCTCTGACCAGAGGGGCTACTGTGGGTGGGTCAGGGTGGGTAAAGGTGCAAGTTCCCTCAAGCAACTCAGGACTCATTCTCTCCTACTCACTTCTCTCCACTATATTCTGTCAAATCCTTGCTGTAGACTTAATTGACTTTTGTTATTTAGTGTATCAGCTAAGATGCTTTTGGTCAATTAATGTCTGCTCACAGTGGCTTATAATTAAGAAGACTGATTATCTCACAAAGCAAAAGTTGCAGAGATTGGACAATTCCACTATCCTTTAACCTAACTGACTGACCACACAGCCTTTGGGTCTCTCCATTTTTGTCTCGCCATTATAGGGTGCTGGCTTTTGTCCCTAGGCTCATAAAATGGTCACGCAGGCAACTCTTACCATCACAGCTTCACACAGTAACACTCAGAGCCAGGAGGAGAGCAGCCCTTCCATGTGTCTGCTCATAAAACAAGGATAACTTTTTCAGAAGCCCTGTAGGAGCTTATCTAATTGGGCAGCATTGGGTAACATGTGCCTACTTAAACCAGTCCTTCTGAGAAGAATGGGAACTCCTTGACTGAGTTGGGCGAATGAAGATCCATCTTCTCGGGACGGGGAAGAGCGTGATCTGCGTGAATATATATGACCCTGAGGAAGAATAAAGTCTAGGTGTGTCAGTGAAGAAGTGGAATGATAGAGTGGAGTAGGTGACCAACACTGCCTACTATGTCTAATCATGGAGAAAATGGTTTTGGTAGAATGGAAAAAGCTGAACATTTATGTTTGTGATGGAATATTGTAAAGGCTTAGTCCTGTTCATACCTTCCGCCTGATTCAGTTCCTTCTCTGATGGTCCCTGAGAGGTTTGCCACCCCTGTTTTGTCTCATTGTGGGGTGAGTTCACTTTTTTGACCTGAGCTCTTGGGTCTGAAGTTCTCCTTGATGGGACATTGGGCGTCCATCCTCAGTCCTGTGTTAGAAATGCTCTCTTGCACTGACCTGAACCTCAGTTTCATGGTTCGATACCTTCAAGATTTCTTCCAGCACCTCTTTATCAAGTAGCCCTCCTCACCTTCTTAGCATTCTCCCCATAGCGCCTGCCTTCCTTTCAAACCTTCTTTACTAGATTAGCATTAGTCAGCCGATGTCCACTCCTCTCCCTACACCTTCCACTCTTTGTATGACAGCCCTCTCTTTCTAAGACGCCTAGTTTCTCTAAGTATCTTCCTTGCCCTCTCTATCACCGCCTTTTACGAATTCATACTTCCAACTCCCCTCTGTGCCCACTCGTTTTCCTCTTCCACAATTAGCGTTCTCAAAACTCTTATTTTCCTTTAATAAGTCACTTAACTTCTCTGAATCTCAGGGCACTCATCCATAAAATGGGAATCAATGATTTCTGACTGCCTTATAGGGCGGAAAGGAGATGGGGAGAAGCGAATGAAATAGTGTGTGTGAGAGCGATGTGATTTGTGAACTGTGATGTTACATAAATGTAACGTGGTGGTATCCAGTTTTTTTTCCTCTGTATTTTCAGCACCTCGTAAAGAAGCTCCAATGTTAATCACTGTTCAGTCTATTTTAGAATAAATGCCCTAGGGATTCCTATTGTCTTTGGGGAGCATGGGTAATTTGGGACTTTCCCCCATCCTATCCTAGGACTGGAATTGCTTGGAGGTCCTAAAAGGTTTTAGACCCTCACGTTTTGAATTGCTTGAGCCCTGAAGTAGTTAGGTTAGAATCAGATACATCTCAAGTACAGATTAATTGCAAGTCTCTCTTCTTTTTGAACCTCAGTTTCTTCCTGTGTACATTGAAGAGTTGAAATAGACAATCCAACCATTTGTTTTTGGTTCTACATCTTGGTGTCCCCGGTGGGATGCTGATGCAACCCCATCCTCTACAGCCTCTGCTTAGGCATGTGTATTTCTAACAGCCATGTACATGTTACTAAAACAAATTTTATTCTCACATTAATTCTAGCTTTTGTTTTTATTTTTTAACATCCATTGAGATTTGTCACTCTTGCAAATCCTCTACCTAAATTAAAACAGCCTAAACTAAAAAAGCACAGGGGCACACATCAATATCCAAGGAATTAGATCAAAGGAATAAAAGTAGAATTCTCTGCTCTATTTACACATATTTTCTCACCAAGAAGGCAACCTAGAGTCTACATTTCTGGCAGTTTTTAATCAAGCAGCTTCTTAAGATGAAACCTAAAGTCACTCTTTTGACTATAATTTATCATTCATTAAGTTGTCCTCACAATTCTGAGCATCTGAATATATAATAAGATATTCTCGTATAAACAGGAAGAGCAGGAATGAAAATTTTACAGCGTGGCGTGTGGGCTTCTTGGGCATAGATGTGAGAGGAGGAAGGAACAGATATTGTGAATCCATATCATCTCATTAACTGAATCTGAAATAACCACATTCTTCCTGCCTCACAAGGTGGGCTTGCCGGTTAATGTTTTGGTCATTAATGTTTAAGAAACCTCTTGAATTGATCCTTGGAAGAAAGGTGCAGCTTCATCGTAAAAAAATGGAATAATTTTAAGCTGCCTTTAGATCCTCTCTTGCAAAAAAATTGCTGTGTAATTCACTTGGGGGCTTTTCAATGCTCATAGGCCTTCACTGATGATAAGACAGTATCTTGTTTCATTGCAGTCTGCTTGGCATTTGTGAGTCAGCCAGATTCCTGTGGGAAAGCCAGGTACCTTGGTTAGTTGCCACTTTTTTTTTTCCCTCTAACCCATAGAGATTTTCTTTTCTTAGGCCGGATGTCTGCAAATTGAAGTTTGAAGGGAAGACATTTTATGTGATTGGCACCCAGAAAGAGGTCAGATACTGCTTTCCTAATTATCCGTTATTGTGTGTGCATGAGTATGAACATGTGTGTACATGAGTATGAGCATGTGTGTGCATATGTGTGCACATGAGAGAGATTCAAGCATACAATAGGCCTTTAGCATTGTAGCCCCCAAAGTCCATGACTTTAAAGTTTGTGACAAGAAAGGAAGCTATGTGCTGGGAACATTTTACAGGTAAACAAACAAACACTGGGTCTGCACAGCTAAGAATAAAGTCAGTGAACAATGCTGATCACGTATCCCTGTGTGAAAAATACACTGGGATAGATTTGAGCAATAGAAAATGGGACCTCCCTCTGCCTCTGTAATTTGCCAAAATGCAGATTTATGAAACAAGTGAAAAATACTTGTAAAGCTAGATATCCTCCCATGCTGGTTAGAGTTTTACAAACAGTTTCCATAAGATCTAAGACTCTGAAAATAGAGGAGTTACCAGATATAGGTTGGGTTCACCGGGGAAGGCATTTGGGAAGAGGCCATTACTGAGACTTTGAGCCTCAGAGCTAGTCTGGAAGTTTGTGGATTTTCCTAATCCTACTTTTTCAGTTCAAACAGTAGTAATTCAAGGTTAGAAAATAAGTTTTTAAACAAATCCAAGTCCGATTGAGAGGTAGGTGATGCCTGAAGAGTTGAAGATGGTGAGCCTGCTTTTTATCAGAAACGAGGTCTGGATAGATTAGTGATGTCTGCAGAGGGAGAGGGTGGGGAATGTCATTTCAGCAACACTTCTAAGAACATAGTAATGCACTGGTTACTCCAAATCTGTTTGGTAGATGTCGGGATACAAATAGGTTAATACCTGAAGGAAAAAAGATGAAAAACAAACTGTGTTTAACATGCCTTTTTTCGTTTTGCTATTTTTTATTAGAAAAAAGCCATATTGGCATTCCATACTTCAACACCAGCTGCCTGCAAACATCTCTGGAAGTGTGGGGTGGAGAACCAGGCCTTCTATAAGTAAGTAGCTTTTATTCTTTGAATCGTAGGTTTGAAAATCACCCGTGGAACCTTTTATATTTTGCAAACGGCTCCTCATTCATTTCTTTTAATTCAGTCCTTTTTATTAAATTTACGTGAATCATGGATTTGGTGCATCGTGCAGGGTAACTCCCTAATGCAGTTGTCCTGAGGAAGTCCTGAGCTCCCTGTTGGGCGTTTTCCATGGAATTGCTGTGTGTGTGTGTTTGCTTTTTGCTGTTGTTGTTTTTTGATTTTGTTTTTGTTTTTGTTTTTGGTCACTGCTGTTTGCATTCAACATGTGACAGGATCAAATTCTGATTGGGTGCCCCCCTCAGAAGCAGACCTTGAGAAGAGTTTTGTGCATGGTTTCTCTGGGATGTTGTCGCTGACTGTACCAATAGGGGAGTGGGGGAAGGGAGATGCAGAAGCAAGAAACGTAAGACACGTTAGTAAGCAGGTCACTGTTGTGGGCAGCTAGGGTCAGCTCTGCTGGGGAGCTCTGGCAGATGGCAGAACATGCCTCAGAGTTCTTCCACTGTCCGGCAAAGAGGCTAGGCTTTTTATCTCCTCATTCCCCATTCATTTTGGTTGAGGGCCACTTTAGAGGGCAGAGTTGATACTCTCTGGCACTTCTGGCTTACTTTGGGCTTGGGTTGAACGTACTCTCACAACTAGAAAAGGAAACCTTTGGCAGTGAGTCACACATGTTCATAGTAAGAAACCTTCTGTATACAGAGATGAGAGCCAAAGATTTATGGGTGGAATGCCACCAGAGTCTAGGACCATAGAAAGTCAGTGCTGGCTGACAGGACTTCAGGAACCATCTGTAAAGCTCTCAGGTTTCCAAAGAGGTTCAAGTTTAGGATCTTTCCACTGAGTTCCAGCTTCTCTTTGAGACACACTTGCTGATTGGAAGAGCAGTGGTGATGGGCAGCGTCAGGAACTTAGCCCAGCCCTGCCCAGGGTGGCAGCACGACTGACCTTGAAGCTTGTCCAGGTGTCCTTTGCGCAGTCTCTCCATTACTGAAATTCTTAGTCATTAGACTCACGTCCCTGAAAATGCTGAGTTTTTAAACGTCCTAGGCTTTGGCTGATGACCATCAGGAGAATGACAGCTCGGATAAGACTAACAAACCCTTTTTAGCTACAGAACCCTTTTTTCTTAACCCATTTCCCATTTAGAAAAAAGCGCAGCTCACTGCCAGTGTTAATTTAATTTTAAATACACACACTCCCTGAAGCTGAAGCAAATCTGACTGGTTTTCAATGTGAAAATAAAATATAAAAACTGTTTTTGGAGTTATTTCTAAACAGAACTTTTCTCTAATCCTAATGTAACAGAAATGTATACATAAATTGGATTCATCAAATGCATCTTTGGCTAACAACTGTTCGAGAATGATGTTAACATCTCGCGTGGGAATGCTACTACGTTTCCTAGGACTTGACATTTTCAGCGATTGAGAATTACTGTATTTTGTAAGTGGAAATACCACTACTAAAAACAGAATGCTATAAATAGAATGATGTCATTTGTTTCCAAAGACTATCGATATACCAGAGCGATGCAAAAATAATAATAAAAGAGAGAGATTTCGTGGCAGACTTTGGGGGTAAGGTCAGGAGCAGCAAGTGCTGCCCGAGTATTCCCTGGACAAATGGGAAATGGATTAAACAGAAGTGTAGGCAAAGCCTAGTATATAAAAGAGATAAAAATAGAGAAACTGTGGTTGTTGGTGAGGACCAGAGTTGGGATTCGGGACTGGAGACCACCCATTTCTTGTTGTGTCCCAGGAGCTTGGGTGACCAGTTGTCCCAGTTTGCCTGGGCCTTTCCTAGGTTTAGCATTGAGAGTCCCATGTCCCAGGAAACCCCTCAGTCCTGCACAAATCCTATTAGGAACATAATTTGAAAACTCTCGGAGGAAATGATCCATAAAATGCAGTGCTTCTCGCAATGACAGGAAGAAACGATGTCTATCAGTAGATTTTTCCACAACCATCACCACCTCAAGGCATCTGTGTGCCCCATGCAGTGTTTGGGGACTAGTAAAAAAGTATACCTGGTTTGAAAAATCAGCGTGTCTAAACCTCTCTATCCATGTGAAAACAGAGAGAGGGAAACAAAGAAACTGATCTTTAGTCTGAGTCTATACATTTTTTAAAAATTGAGATAATACATACCATAACATTTACCCCTTTAAAGTATAATTCCTTGATTTTTAGTCTCTTTCATGAGATTATGTAACCATCACCACCGTCTAATTCCAGAACAGTTTGTTATCACCCCCAAAGGAACCCTGTACCCAATAGCAGTCACTGCCATTTCTCCCTCTCCCCATACCTTGGCACCACTAATCTACTTTCTGTGTTTATGGATTTGCTGCTCTGGACATTTCATATAAACAGAAACATAAACTGTGTGGCCTTTTGTGCTCGGCTTCTTGTACTTAAGGTAATGTTTTCAAGGTTTATCCGTGCTGTAGCATGTGTCAATACTTCATTTCTTTGTATGGCTGAATAATGTTCCATTGTTGAGATATAGTACATTTGTTTATTTATTCATCAGTTGATAGACATTTGAGTTGTTCTCTCTTTTTAGGTATTATGAATAATGCTGCAATGATATTCATATATAATTTTTTCTGTGGACAATTACGTTTATACCTAGTAATTTTTAGGTCAGAGGGTAACTATATTTAACTTCATGAGAAACTGACAGTTTTTGGAGCCTAAGCTTTTGGAACTCTTCTGATTCTCCTTTAATGAAATCATCTGGTTCCTGTCAAAGAATAATTTAGAGACATTGAGTTAGTTATTTTGAATGAAAATTTTCTCACAAATGAGGAAGTTAGTAGATAGAGTCTTGAAAGAAAGCAAAAGCAAAATATATCATGGCGTTATTTTATTGAAGACTTTTATGTACATATCTGTACTAGATCTGATCTCTCTCAGAGTAAGAACTAGGTTTCATTTATCTTTGCATTACCTAAAGACCCGAGGCATTCCAAAAAGATTTACTGGATAAAATTGATAAGGCATGGTTCCTGTTTTCAGGAGATTTGTAGTTCATGATAGAGACTAAAAGGGAAGTGTAAATAAAATGCTAGAGGGGAGACCAGAGGAGGAAGACCAGGGGGTGAGGCCGTAGAAGGCCTGTTCAGGTGGAGGAAGGACATTCTGAGTAAGGGACCACGGTGGAAAGTGGAAGACATACGATGGGGAGAATGAGCAGTTTCACAAGGCTAGAGCAGAAGGTATATGTATGAAGTAGAAAGGAAGGACACAGAGGGCTTAGCCATCGTGAAAGAGGTGGCAGAGGAGTGACAGATGTGGTTGATTGCTGCTGACCCACAGACAAGGGTAAGGGGAGGGAGTGGTGGAGGAGAACATCCAGAAGACAGGCTTCTTTTAGAGCCAACTCAGTAAGTCCTACTTGGAAGGACATTAGCGCAGACTGGAAGATCTTTTCGTGCAATCAAGAGATCTCTTTCAAAGAAAACTCAGGACATCAATTAGTCCTTTTTTACACACATGCTGTCTTATCATGTAAGAGGGAGTTGGTTGGTAGGTGGAGTCAAATAAAGGCAAAAACAGAATAGAAAAGAGGAGAGAGAAAGAGAAGAGACTGCGATCTGGGGAATGTATTTTGCACATTTTGGGGTACAGTCATTAGCTGGCAGCTTGCAATGAGGTCAGTCTGATAATTCTGTCATTGAATGGGCCAACTAGGCATATCAGGGAAATCACTTCCAGTTGTCTGTGCATGCTTCAGAAGGTCCGGGGAGTTTGGCTGTGGGCACAGCAGCACTGTGCAAGTTGACCAGATCCTTGCATTTGATCTGGTTAGGCCGGGCTATTCTGTCTCTCTTATTAAGACTTCTTATCTCTAATATTTGTACTGATCTCAGGTTTTCCAGAACCCTTTGCTCTTCCATTATCCTATAACCACCCCTGTTCCTTAGGAAGAAGATACCACTTGTTCTGAGCCATCTGTATACCATGGACAGCCTCTGGCCTCAGGCTTCTCATCCGTAGGATGGAAGGACCAGGACTCTGGCATCCTTTGCTTGCCTCACTGTGGCCTAGTGGTCATGAGTGTGGGCTTTGGAAGTGAACAGGCGTAGTTTTGAATCTTGACTCTGTTGCTTCCTCGCAATGTGGCTTGGAACAAAGCCTTTGCACTCTCTGAGGCTCATCTTTATTTTTCACCTGTAAAATGCAATTGGTAATACCTGCCTTGTGGTGTTTAGCTCTGCCAGGCACATGGACCATTGATAAATGGTAGCTGCTGCAACGACTGCCACTTCTACCCGCTCCAGTAACGATGAAACCTCCATGGTGGGAGCCTGTTTCCTCCACTGGTTTATGCCTTCCCGGACTTCCTGCTCTGTCTGACTGGCACTGCACTTTAACTGTTTCAACTGGCAGAGCGAGGCCCTAATCTTGTTTCCTGGGTTGACTGGGCGGGGGGTGGGGGGGAGGTGCGGTTTGCCTCTCTCTTTCACTTCACCTGCCATGGGAACAGGGAGGCTCGGTGGCCAAGAATTCCCGAATGTGCTTTCAACATATGAATGTACTGCTCGTTGTCAGCTGGCCTAGGGCCACCGACCAGGTTTGAAAGCCCTGGCTCTGAGCTCTGCTGCCTGGGAACAAAGACCAGGAGCAAAAACTCTGATTTTCCCTCCTCCTTCAAACCCCAGGGGATCCCCGACACAGACTAGGACAGTCACCATTTCAGAGCTTCCTTTATGCCATGTGTTTTCTAGGTGCTCTACCCCAGAGCAGCGGAGCTTACAGCTTCTGGGCACTGGTTCCCTAAAAGCACACTGGGCACACTGAAGGGTTCAGTGGCTCACTGGTGTTGCCATTTGACAAATCTCTCTCACACCTGCTTTGTGTGCGTGCTCTGCTAGGCACTGGGCGCAGCCTCAAATGGCACTCTGTCCCCAGTTTTGTGAGGCATTGCGTGCAGGGAATAAAGGCAGTCAGTCCCTAATAAATTTCTCGTCCAGAGATGGGTGAGCATTTTTAGTCAGAGGAACAATGTTACACTTGGTAGATAAGGAACCAGAGTAGCTCCCTGAACCAGTGCCTCTCACGTTTTAGTGAACACACGAATTACCGGGCTATCATGTTAAAATGTGGCTTCTGATTCCACAGGTCTGGGTGGGGCAGGAGGGTTCATATTTCTAAGCTCCCCAGTGATGCTGGGCCGAAGGTCTAGGGACCACACTGAGTGTTAAGGTTCTCAGCCGGAGGTTCTCAGCCCCGATTGCCCACTAGACTACTGGGGGAACCGTTAATGCCAATGCTACCCCAGACCCAATGAAGTCAGAATCTGGATCCTCCCAAAAACATGTCCACAGATGTCCACATCAGCATTAGTCACAGCGGCTAAAAAGTGGAAAACCCAAATGCCCATCAGCTGATGAAAGGATAAAAGAAATGTGTGTATCTACACAATGGAATATTTTTCAGCCATAAAAAGAATGAGGTACTGATTCATGCTACAACACGGAGGAACCTTTTAAACATTACGCTAAGAGAAAAGAAGCTAGTCATGAAATAGCACATACTGTGTGAACCCATTTGTATGAAATGTCCAGAATATGTAAATCTATTGAGACAGAAAGTAGATTAAGTAATTGTGTGAGATTGGGAGTGGAGGAGATGAGGTAGGAAAACAGAAAGTGACTGCCAGTGGCTATGGCGGGGTTCTTTTTTGGGGTGATGAAAATGTTTTTTGATGATTTTTTTGAACTCCGTGAGTTATACTTAAAACTACTGAAGTGTACAATGAAAAGGGTAAACATTATAGTATGTGAATTATATCTCAATGAAGCAATTATTTGAAAAATTCAGAATTTGTGATGAGGGGTCTAGATGTTGGTAGTGATGAAAATTTCCTAGATGGTATGTATGTGCAGCCTAGGGTTAAATGCTCGAGTACAGTGATTCTCAACGCAGAGCTCCTGGACCAGCGTCGGCACCTCCTGTGAACGTGTTACAAATGCGGATTCCTGGGCTCTAAATCAGACTTACTGAATCAGAAAGGTGTGTTTTCAAAAGCCTGCCAGGTGATTCTGATGCCCTTTGAAGTCTGAGAATCTACATGGTGAAAGCATTATTTTTAGAATACAGACAGACCTGGGTTTTCAGCCTGGTTCTTCCAGCTTCAATCATGTGACTGTAGTTAAGTGACTTAACCCCTCTGTGCTCCAGTTCCCTCATGTAAAGATGTGGATTCCTTCCTCCTAAAAGAGAGCCGTGAGCATAAAATGAAGTAGTATATTTAAGGAACTTTGGATGGTTCATGGCCCATAGTAGATGCTCAGTAATGACATCAATTGTTATTGCTATGATTACTCCAGAAGTTGTAAACCATGATGAAATGAGAAATTGTACTGTTAATTCTAGAGGTGGCCTCTTAGGGCACCACCCTTTGTCTCCCCAGCACCCAACCTGACCTCTATCCCCAGCTCCTGTAGTAGCAGGTGCCAGAGGAGAGAGATTAGAAACGGGGTGGGGGAGGTGTGCTTGGCAGACCTGTGCTGTATGTGCATCATGTGATACTGGCAGTGACACTTTGCATATTCCAGGCACCGTCTACATGCATGGCACATCTCACATATCTTACCCCATTTAAAACACAGCTTCCCTGTCAGGACTAGGCAAGAAAATTCCCTAGTGCTGTGGGTCTGGGTGTAGTGGCTGCCCTGGCAGTTCTGGGCTTGGGAGTGATAGAGAGCTGTGCCAGCAGAAGGGTGAATAGCGACAGGCCACCATTTGAACACACAGCTTTTTTTCAAGTCAGGTGTTGGTAAATTGGAGACTGTCTGGATTTCTCTGTGAGATCAGATGTTTGAGAAGACTCAGTACTTCTGTGCTGAGATTTTTGCCAGAGGAATTGGAGATGGAAGTCAGGGGAGAAGACAGGTGGGGAAGAAGGCTGGAGGAGAGAGAATTGCTATTTTTACTAGGTGGTGCCTTCACTGCCTGTGGTGGGAAGAAGACTTTGGCTCTGGGCTTGTTGATGTGAGCGTCTGGGAAGCAGAGCACTGGAACGTTCAGCTAGAGTTAGGATGAAGGCTCTTTTTTTGGCTTTCACAGTGTTGGACGTGGTTCCCCAGAATCTCCATGATTTGCTAGATTGGCTTTCCTAGCTCAATAGTGAGAAGGCAATGGAGAGGTTTTGAGAATGGTATTAGGGAAGGAGGGAGAGAGGGAGGGAGGGAGGGAGGTAAGTGGGGATGGAGAGAGGGAGGGAAACTATTACATAAGGACCAGGTTGTATGCTAGGTACTTTCCCATCATTTAATCTCGTTTAGCACTCCTCAGAATGGTTTGAATTAGGTAATGTAATACCCTTCCTCTTTAAAAAATTTGTGGAGAAATTGAGGCTCAGAAAAGCTACATGACTTGACCAAGGTCACAGGAACCTTGGCCTCTACTCTTTCAAGTAGAACATCACCTCTTGGGTCATTCAAAGAGAATATGGGAACTCAGAGGTTCTCAAATGCAAGTGGGCTGCTTTGGAATGACCTTGGGATTGTTGATACAAATACGAACTCCTGGGCCCCTTTCCACACCCGCTGAATGAGCATCAGTGTTTTTAACCCCTGCTCCAGGTGCTGCTGATGCTCGCTCAGTCATCAAGTTTGGGAACAACCGGACACATGTCTTATAACCCAGCTACCTTTCTCTTTTCCCTCCATGTCCCTCCATCCTACTGTCTGTGTTTCCTAATTCCCAGAACATTTATGTTGTTTAAGCTCTCACAGTAAACAACCCTGTTAAAATTCCATTAAAAATCTCAACCTAAACATTATCAGGAGCCCACCTGGACATTGGAGAGGGCAGGGAATTAGCAGTAGTGCTCTCAGGAGAGTGTCTCTGAGCAAATCAAGTGACAAATAATTTCCAAGGGCATTCAGCTGCTGGAAAAAAAACCCCAAGGCTTTTTTTTTTTTTTTTTTTTTACTCCCCTTATCCTGAGAAGGTAGCTATTCACTTTCTCTGCAAAATGTGTCTTTTGACCT
Organism: Pteropus vampyrus; assembly: GCF_000151845.1. Lineage (NCBI taxonomy): Eukaryota > Metazoa > Chordata > Mammalia > Chiroptera > Pteropodidae > Pteropus > Pteropus vampyrus. The sequence continues at coordinate 666,693 of NW_011888980.1, read as the reverse complement.
GTTTTTCTTGATTCACAGGAAAAGGTTTGTGTATACGCAGTGCAGTGCTGGCGCCTCCCCTTAAGGAGGCCGATCTGGTGTAAGGAGGAGGCAGTGGCCTCCTTGCATGGCCTGGGAGGGTGGGAGCCGAGGCTGAACCAATGAAAGCTGGAGCCGCCCACCTTTCCCCAGAAGTCACTCCACAGTCACTGGAGCTGCTGTGCTAGTCACACTCCTTGGAGCTTCTGGTATTGTCTATAAACTGGACACAGAATTGAACGTGAATTTCAAACACGCAATTAAGGCTCATAATAATCTTCCTTTGCAGACTCCCTTGCCCCAAGGATCCTTAGAAACCTAGAAAAACAACAGTTAAAACAAAATCAATTATAAAACGGAAGCTTCTTTAAAGGTTTTTCTTCCCTCCACCTCTGAGGACTTGGGAGCAACAATCCTGCCGAGAAGGTGGAGAATGGGAGATGGTGATGGCCTTTTTCTCAGGCTCCCGTGGAGACTATGTCAGGCCCACAACTCTCTAGGGTCGGGGTGTTGGGGAGCAGATGGGTCCAGAGCAGGCAAGTCCTCACAGGAGAAGGAGGGCTCAGAACTCAGCAGGACGTTGTTACACGTAGCATGTAGCTCGGCTCACTGGGGGTCTTAACTGGGTGTGATCTGTCACCCAGCTCTGGCCAGCAGGCTGCACTGCCTGTCCCAGGCATTGGACCATCTGGGGTGTGGATCTCACATACTCTTCACCTGTCCTTGGGGCTCCCAGTCTGTTGTCTCTAGGCCTTGCCTTGACAGGAGGGCCCCTCCTCAGGCCTCTGTCCCCACCTCCACCCTCCCCTGCCCATCTCACTCTCCGCTCATCCTTCGTAGCCAGTATCATCCTCTGTTGGCTCAGGCTGTTTGCAGAGGTGGATGAGAGAAGAGACTGCTTTGCAAAAGGCTTTTACTATAGCTTTCCATTGTTCTGAAGACAAAGACCAAAACCCTTGACGAGGAAAGCTCAAAGTCAGGTCTTGCCTAATTAGGGGGTAAAAATGTAGTGAGTGTGTGTGCGTGTGTGCATGTGTGAAAACAGTTAGAGTAATAACGTGGGGAAGTGCACGTCAGGTCTTCCTCTTAGTGCCTCCAGTTCTCTGGCTCGTGGCTTTTGTGCGTGTGGAGCCTTCTGCCTGGAACACTGCCACATCCCAACCTGGGTAACACCCTCCCACCTGTGCACCTCAGCTCAGCAGTCCATTCCTCAGGGCCCCTTCCTGGGCCCCCAGACTGGATCAGTACCGTCCACTCCTGATCTCTCATCGTATCTTTTCTTTCACAGCACGCACAATGGCCTGTAATTTACATTTGCCACTTATTTACGTGGCTTCTAGATTAATATTCGTTTCCCCTCTAAACCTTACACTCCATGAATGCAGAGACTGTGTGTCTTCCCTGAGCTTAGTGTGGAGCATGGAGCAAGCTAGGCATTCAGTTAGTAATTGCTGAGCAAATGAGTGAAGACTTCAAGGGGCTTGAAGTGGCGATCACAACCCTCACAGAAACTTCTAGCTGGAGCCCTGGCTGTGTACATGTCTTTGCTTAGAATTATAGAACATATCGCTTATATTGTGGGTTTTTTTTTAAATTAAGATTTTATAACTATCAATACTTTAAAATGTTCCTGAACTCTGAGAGGCCATTCTAACTTTTTGGATTTAACAGCATAAGGCTTAAAGCGACTGGTGTAGAGCCATCCTCAGCTGTCACAGTAATTTAGTGCCCTATGTGCGACCTCTGGGCAACCCATGTTCCAGGTTATTTCTCAGTGTTGTTTTGTTTGTATTTATGGGCAGGGCTCAGAGGTGCTGAATCAAGGCTTGGCAGAGCTTCTTGTACCTTGTGTACCTTAGTCATCGACCAGGGCGGGTTCTTTTAAAGGGCACTGGGTCATGGTGACTTAACCAGAGAATACTCAGAAGCCAGTGACCGTTTCCACGGTGACTTGGGCCCCTCGTGCCCTCTCTCAGG
>NW_011888980.1:636229-662913 GCF_000151845.1 Pteropus vampyrus | reverse complement strand
TTGGGCCCCATTTTGCAGTACTTGCTCTGTGGAGAGTCATTGGCTTCATTTGACCTTGAGTGTCACACGAACAAGCACGATGTGTATGAGGCAAGGCTGTGTCATTTTCTGGCTGAGTCCATCATCCCTCTTAGAACTGCCCTCTGTTTCTGCCTCTGTTCATCAGATGTGACCAGTTACCACCATCAGCCCAGCTTTTTCTGGGCTATTTCACATGAGGGGGTAGGATGCTCATCTCTCGCTGGACTCTACTTCCAAGGGTTACTCAGAGGAATGAGGACTTGGTCATTATAGGTTCAAGGGTACACATCTTTGTTAAGGTGGCAATATATGTAATTCTTAGGAATTAAATATTCTCTTGGTGATGTTGAACTTCATACCACCACAACGTTCACAAGTCATTGTACATCCTAAACCTCAGACATGCTAAATATCTAAAGCTGAACATTCTCATCACAATGCTTTCTGTTTTGAAGGCAAGATCATCATAAGCTATGTTCTTTAGGAAGTTCCCACACACTGGCTGGCGCCGGTCCTTCCCTCTCTGTCTTTGAACTTAGAGGAGTCTGCCTTATGCTCAGATTTGCCCCATCTCCTCTCTTTCCAGTGTGACCCAGCGAGCAGGGTGCCTCTCACCTTGTCTCTGGGGTTGTCAGGCAGGAGCAGGCTGTGGTCTCTCGGAAGTGCGGCCAAGCCAGCCCGGTGTGGCCATCCAAGCAGCAGCTCTTCTCACTCACATGGGGGAGCAGAACCGCTGCTGGCATGAGTTTCTAGCAAATGTATACAGAGAATAATCCATCCTGGTTTTGGATGACCACATGGGAAGCTGTCACATGCAAGTCTGTAAAACCAGCCTGAAAACTGGGGAGTGAGAGAAGCTGGAGTGCCTTGGCTGGGCACCTTGGTACCATACCTGTGAAAGCCTTACAGCTCACCCATTGATGACAATGGTCTTTTTTTTTTTTTTTTAAATAGTTGTTTTATAGCTAGCCTTCCTCCACCTCAAATTGTGGTTACTCCGTGCAGCAGAAATGAAGAGGAAATGATAAAACGTATTATTTGAATTTTTTCAGAATCTTTGGGCTGGAAATGACTTCGATATCACCTACTTTGATTCTTCTATTTTATAGACAAGGGAGCTTGAATCTCAGAGAGGTTAAGTGATATAAGGTCATAAATTTTGGGGGGCACACCTAACTAAGCCTACGCTCTTTTTTTCTGTAGCATCTGCCACCCTGAAAGCATCTGGCATTCTCTTAGGAGCTGGGAGGCAGACTACCCCAGGGGCTCAGCTTGGGTTTTATTCTTTCAACTTGAAGCTTGAGTGTTTGATTTCAAAAAAAAAAAAAAAAAAACCAAGAAATAATGCTAGGGAGTTCCCTTGATGGCACAAACACAATGTAGGAAACTTTTTAACAAAATATACTTTCGGAGAGACAAATTCCATATATATGAGGCTTTCCAAGAGTCCCATAATTACAGTCTAGGGATAGTTAATAAGATCAGAGAAGAATTGTAAAAAAATATTTCTCTTTTAAATTCAAGTTTCCATAATTTATAGGAGTTATGGTATCTAGATCAGGGCTTCTCAAACCTTAACTTGCACAGGGATCACCTTGGGATCCTGTTAAAATCAGATTCCGAATCATGAAACTGGCCTTTCTGACAGACACTGAGATGATGGCTGTGTGGCTGGTCTACAGACTGTACTTCGAATAACCAGGCTCCAGATAATTAATAGTGAAGGGGGTGAAGGGAGCAGATTGGCCTTAGTGAAAATCTTTCCCTAGAGTGGCTTGAGCCACCAGAGGAGATGGGAAATGAGGCACCAGTCAGTTTATAGTTTCCCCCTTCTGGAATATTCTAAAGTCTCCTCAGGATATTACTGTATACAAGGACCCGTAGGCCCCTTGAGACAATGCTTTGCATGCTCTTTCTTTTTCCTTCCACTACCCCCTTTGACAGGTATATGAAAGCTGATTGAGTTCATATCCTCAGGATGCTTCTCTGGTCCTCCGTTCTTTACCACCATCTCCCAAATCTCTAACAATATGGGGAAGAATTAGTTTAAAGTAAAGACACAAAGCAAGCTCTGGGAAAACAAGGCTTGTGCCTGTCTTGGTCATCTCCATGTCCCCTAACACCTAACCCAGGTGCTGGGCAAATAGTAGATCAGTACATATTTGTTGAATGAATGCCTGAACTAAACTAAGAGTGTGGGGTGACAACAGCACCTCTGTGATTTTCTGAGACCTGAGATCTGTCCAAGGTGCTGCTCTGGGGCCCTCGACCTCTCAAGAGGCAGCACTGTGGTCAGAGCCATGGTGATGTGAGACACTTCCAGTAGCAACTTCTTGTTTCCTGCCAGTTGCATGGTAGGAAACTTTTTTCTTGAACAATTATTTTTGAATTATTTTGACTTCTTCGATGTGGCTTTCAAAAGTGAGAGTATAGTAATGAGCTCTCTTTCTCTGGTGGTGTTTGGAGATGACCGACCGTTAATCTAGAATGGTGATGATAAGGCTTCAATTAGCTATCTATCCTCACACCTGAGATTCTACTTTCCAAAGAATCACAAGTTCCTGGACTACTTCTTCTGTTGAGATGGGTCTATCTAGAGAGAGAGACACACAGAGAGACTGAGATCACTGTCTTGGGATTTTTCCTTTTTTAAAAAAAAAGAAAAGACACAAACTCTCATGTTACTTCACTGGTCTTTGCTGATGACAAGATCCCCATGCATGGCCCTCTGGGCTGGCTACTTGGTGAGAATCACCTGCCCATCCGAGAGGCCTGGTGAGTCCAGGGCTGACTGTGTGAGTTACCTGAGCATAGCAGCCGCCACCAGGGGACACCCAGAGGTAATATCTGTACCTGAAATGAGCACCTGTTTAGAAGTCACGAATGGGTTCTAATCTTGGCTGTGTTGTTTACCAGCTTTGTAGTCTTGGATAAGTCACTAAACTTTTCAGATCATCAGTTTTTTTATTCATTTATAAAATAAAATTTGTAATTTACTTTGTCCAACTTCTAGGTTTTGTTGAGGACTAAAATAAAGTGGTTTAAAAATTATAAGGGGCCATACAAATGTGAGGTCATGATTTTATTATAATTGTCTCTCATCCAAGCCATAGAAGCTGACAGTCTGTCCCGATAGAGCTTCTGATAACAGGCCAGTGGCATCTCCTTTCATTCCAAGGAGTGGTGAAGGCACTCTGTGAGCCTCATTTTAGTCACTGTGTGTTATGCCATCAGTTTTTGGAGCCAATCTTAGAATATACTTGTAGTTCCTAAAGGAAACCTTTCTCACTAGAGTTCTTAATGACAGTTTCGTTTGGAAACTGCTTTATGCCAGGTGAAGACACATGTGTGGACTGCAGAGTGGGCCAGGTATTTTAGCATAGTCAGCTGATGGGCGGATTGGGAGAGAGGAGAAACATGGCACCCATGGCAATTATGTCAAGACAGGATTACATTCAGTTTCAAACCTGAAAATTCCTCAGGGTGCTGCACGAGGAGCCGTAAAGCAGACAAGCCCTTAAGGTGCTTATTAAGTTGGGGCTGATTATGATTAGTACAACCATAATTACAGAGAGACAGAGGTGACAAATGCAGTGAGCTGCGAAAGAAGAGAGAGTCATGTGAGCAGAGAATGAGAGAGTATGTGTTCGTGAGTGCCATGAGGCCAATCCAAGAGGGGAAGGAGACATTTGATACCAACTTTGAAGGATCAGTTGGTTTTGGTTTTGACAAGAAACCTGGGGTGGAGGGCGGGGTGCTCAGACACCAACCAGAGGCACCCCACTCCTTGTTGTCAGGGCAAGCAGCTGCTCCAGTGCAGCAGGCAGTGTATATGGGCTTCCCAGCTGTTAGCCAATAGTCTTGATAAGACACCCGCATGGTTTCCTGGACATCTGCTGTTTGTCACAGCCACTGACACATGCGCATGCTCCTTTTAAAAGGAGAAAGCAGAACTGGGTTCTGTGGCTGGTTGGTGAGTGGGGTGTGAATTGGAATGGGGGTATTAAACATCGATATTAAACTTTGGACATCCAGTGACACAAAGATAGCTTATAGCTATAGAATATCTGTGTCATCTGTCTGATAGAGGTTTTGTTTGTTTGTTTGTTTGTTTGTTTGTTTGTTTGTTTGAGTCTTGGTTAAATTACTTTGAGCCATGCCCTTCTTTTACTTTTCTGCTTGTCTAGTTCAGTGATACCCACACCTCCCATGTCTTTTTCAAATGTCTTTGTTGTCACGTGCATGCCCAAATCTGATGACATATGGGAAAACACATGTTCTTTCACTGTATTGCATTAGGATACACAGACATTTTTTTCAGGACCTTAAAGATAAAAAGGGCTATGTGTCTTGAGTGCTATGCCATATTTACCACTGGCCTAACCCACCATGGGAATCTAGAGGCTGTTCCCAGCCTGGATAGCCTACTGCGATATTCCTAATGGAAACCAACTCTATCTGGCTTGTGTCTGTTTTCAGAGCCAACATTACCCAGAGCCGCAGTTCCCACTCCTTGAACAAACAGCTCATCATTAACATGGAACCCCTGCAACCTCTGCTGCCTTCCCCCAATGAGCAGGAAGAGGACCTTCCTCTGGGTGAGGGTAAGTACACTGCCTTCCAGAGGCCACTGCTGGAGGCTTACCCTGAAGGAATGAGCGAGGCACAAATCCTGGGTAGGTTGGTAATGGTTGAGATGGGGGTTGGAGTGAGCCATAAACTGTGGTTTTGGTAAATAAGCTTATTTTCACTGGAAGACAGCATTATATTGAGCATTCTATCAGTTTCTCCTGGAAAGAGTTCACTGGTACAAAGTGTTCCTAAAATTACATGTTAAAGCAGTAATGGCGTTATGCTCTCACTGTCCAGTAGGGTAGCCATTAGCCATATATGGCTATTTAAAACTAAGTTTAAATTAGTTAAAATTAAGAATTCAGTTTCTCAGCCACATCAGCCAAATTTCTAATGCTTGATAGTCACATGTGGCTGATGGCTTCCGTCTTAGACAGCTCAGATGAACATTTCCGTCATTGCAGAAAGTTCTGTTGGATGGTGATGTTTTTGACTATAACCACAATGAAATTAGTGGTTATAAAGAATCCTCCACAAGTATCTCTATGCTGGTCATCCCCTTTCTGTCTCAGTATTTCTCCAGCCTCTTGTTTCCTTTTCCATAAGTCCTTGTCTGACAGTTTTGATCTAAGCTAAAACATATGAAGTCTACTTCAACCCAAAAGTTGTTATATTTTTAAAAAGTATAATATACGTGCTTCTAAGCTTCCTTTTTTTGTGTGCTTTTAAGGACTTGACTTACTTACTTGGAAATAAGCTCATCACACTTGGTTGCTGCAGATAGACAGTGTGGCAAATCTCACGCTCTTATTAATTTCGAAGTAAATTAAAAAACAATTCTGTATTTGTGAGTCTGTTTTTGATTAGTTTGTTCTTTTTGTTTCTTAGATTCCACATATAAGTGAAATCATATGGTATTTATTTTTCTCTGTCTGACTTATTTCACTCAGCATAATAACCTCTAGGTCCATCCATGTTGTTGCAAATGGTAGGATTTCATGTTAAACAAAACAAATACTATGTATCAGGCTCTGTCCTAGGTACCGTATTATATAAATTAAAAAAACTTCACCCCAAATAGTTATTGGAACCCTGAACACAACCATAACATGTTTTTTCTTTATGTGATTTTGATTTCATTATTTAAAATCCGGATACTGGGCAGTTTCAAGGGGACAGGTCACTCTGTCCCAAAAAGATCACTTTCACCTGCAACTTCAAGTCAAGAATTTCTTGCATTAAAGAAAACTTGTCAGGCCATAATAAGAATGTGACTTGGATGCAAATATCCTTGGGGGAGTGGTAGCAACTAATTCACACAGAGAATTTTAGTAAATAATTTCCTTTAAAAAAGTTTATATGGTTAGAAGGAGAACTGGGCACCTGGATGCCAAAAATACCATGTGCGGAGGGAAAGCGTGCAAAATACAGAGGAGAGGGCCTCAGAAGACACCTTTATCCTCAGCTGGGCCACAAAGTGATATTAAGAACAGACATGTTATAAGTAATGGCCTTTACTCTGCCTTAACAGTTAACTCTGTAAGCTCTATGCTAAATTAATTTTAGGGTCTCTGGGTCTCTGTTCCTTGTCTACATTTTTCAGCACCTTGTCTGTTTTTGTATGCTTTTCAAGTGAAATAAAGCAGCTTTCAGTTCTGATCATTAATAGTTTTCTGGGCTTTCTCCAAAATGCCTAGAATATTGGTTTGAGTGGAAATCACTTTTTCTGGAGATCATGATTATCCTGAGGTTGAATAGAAAAGAGGACGGGAGAAAGAACCATCCAAGCTTGGGATTGTGACTGTGCCTTGTCTGTGAAACCCAGATGGGACTAAAAGTTGGAAGACCAAACAGATTGAACAGTTACCATGGGAAGTGTGGAAGCCAGGTCACTGTTGCTCCAGGTGCCCCCCAGGTTTGAAGGGGAGCTTGGGCAAGATTTAACATGACAACTATGTGAATAAGAGATACATACCTTATAATTAACAGCAATAAAAATGAAAATTTTCATGACCTATAGAATCCATAAGCCACTTTTTCATTGTTTCCAGTGATTTTATAGAAGAATCTTACATTCTTTCATCAGCTCTAAAGTTAAACTGATAGGTCTTTCTCTTAAAAAGTCCAAAATAGCTTTATAAATTTCTAATAAAACTATTGCTTTTTCTAAAAAATCCATCTCCTTATGCCACAGGCTTATGGGACATCTTTGTGGGTTTTGAAGCTCAGGTAAATCATAACAACTTCCAGGATCTAGAATCAACTTAAAAGGAAGAGAAGTAAAAATGATAACGTTGTTAAATGTCCAGTAGAGAGAATGAATTTCCAAATCTAGAGAAGAGAGCAAAGTCATCTTAGGCACCATAGAATTTCAAGTTCTGATTCCCACAGTGAACCTGGCTCTGTGTTCTTGACACCATTATCTATCTGTTGGTTACTGTCTGAGAGTCAGATTCTGCTCTGAGTATCTTATCTTTGGGTGTCAGACAGTGGGATTTAGACATTCCATAGAGATGAGTACTTATTTTATAGATTTATATTTCTCTGATACATAAAGAGAAGAGAAGCAGAGGATAGTATACCTTTAAACAATGATGTTTCCACTTTTGTGGATAGGCTCTGTTTCTGGACATTTACAGTGTGACAAATTTTGTTTTATCCTTAGGTTTTGATATTTTAGTACTTTTTTTTTGTCTGATCAAGAGCAGAGTTGAAAGAGGCTGGGAATTCATTCATTCCTTATAACAAACATGACAAAGACAAGGTATACAACTGGTAGACCATACTTAGTGTGTGCAAGTTGCTGTGGCCTACAAAGGTGAAGACACTCTCTTCCCTGGAGGCTCACAGCATGTTGGGATCACAGAGGTTCTGCCTTTGCTAATTGAATTGCGTGCTCACTTTTCTGCATGTCTCATGAGACATCAGTACCTCAAGCTGCCTGGAGAACGTCTGTTCTCTTTTAGTCTCACTAGAGTATCTGACATAAAAATGGTGAGCAAAGGAATGAATGGATGAGACTTACAGGTAGAAAGAGCTGTGGGTGGGCTGGTCCACCTGCATTGGTTCCTTGTGTGGCTTTGGGGAGGAAGAGTCAGTGGAACAGTGAAAGGTGAAGCAGAAAATTAGGAAAGAGCCAGATCATGATGGTGTCTTGTGACTTACTGGAGAGTTTAGACTTTAACCTGATGGCAATTGGGAGGCACTGGAGGATTTCAAGCACGGAAATGACCTGATCATTTGTGCTGTGTAAAGGGCAGATGAGATGTTGGTTTGGCTGAAGCAGTTTTTCGACCTAAGCATTAGTGACTTTTTGAGCTTTATAATTCTTCGTTGGGGGCTGGCTCATGCATTGTACAGTGTTTAGCAACACCCCTGACTTTTATCCAGTAAATGCCAGTAGTACCCTATCAGTCTTACAACCAAAAATGTCTCCAAGTATTTCCAGCCGTCTCCTGGGGAACAAAATTGCTCCCTGGTTGAGAATTACTGGGTTGGAGACACAGAGACCACACAGGAACCATTGCACGAGCTCAGAGAATAGATAAATAAGGGCTGAACTGAGGCAGTGAGAATGGGACTAGGGCGGAGGCAGGGGATTCAAGCTAAGAGACTGCAGAGATGTGGAGATGGGGTCACTGATTACAAGGCAGATATGCAGTCTGTGGAGGTTCTCCTGTCCAGGTTCTACCCTTATGTCCCAGACTTTCACTGAGAGTGAAAAGACTTCGACCTCTTTAAAGATGAGACACTTGAGACACAGAAAGTTTTAAATCAGCACCACTCAGAGTCAGTAGCAAAATTGATTTTGTTTAGATATAGGAAATATCTGTTTTGTTTAGTTAGGTACTGTATGTTGCCTCTCTGGGTTTCAAACATGGAGTGAAGGAGACTTGGACATCACTGCTCGCCTTTGATGTTGCTGTTCCCCATCTCTACATAGTGGCTCATATTCTTGTTTGGGGGAGTTACAAATCGCACATTTTGAAATTGGATCCATAAACAGGTCCAGGTTGGCAGCATGACTCCTATTTAAAGAGTTGTCTGATTAGGACTTTAAAAAAAAAAAAATCAGGCTGGGAGAAGAAAGGTCTTATCATTCTTGACCCTTAGAGATTCCCTCTCTGTGAGGTCATGAGAACGTCCTGGCACCCTGTCTCACAATGGGTGCCGTAGTGGTGGCATCTCTGCTGCTGCCAGGACTCTCTGGGGTCACCACCACTCATTCGTCTGATAAACTTTTTCTGTTCCTCCTAGAACTTCAAGTTTCTCAAAGACAGCTGGGCAGACCATGCTTGCCCAGATTAGCCCAGCGGCATTCTGGGAGAACATGTGACCCCATTCACCCACACGACAGCTGGAGGATTAGCTCTGAAGTTGGCTGTGTCTCAGCAGGGAAAATACAAAATCAGTTTCTAGGCACTACTAGGCAACGGGAAAGTTTTCAGCGTTACCCTCAAGTGGCTCAGTTACAGAATCTGAGAATATTAGTGCTGTGTAAAACTTTAGATGAGACTGGCAAACCATTTGAAAAGTGCCACGTAGAGCTTCTGAAAGTTACAGGAGAGGAAAAAATTGAAGGTGGGAATTGTTCTGGGTGAAAATGACATTTTAAAGTGTCATTAATCTGAGTGGCTTCGCTTGCAAAATGAAGTAGGGTATCTGTAGTCTAGACAGCAAAAGGCTTGCATGTTTTATTGGTGGAGTATATTTTTCATTATGGAAAGATGCTGCATTATGGTAGAGAAGAATGAAATTAATCATATGACACTTGGTAGCTGGCAGTTAACTGGCATTCACTGAAGATCATCTTGTCTACCAGAACAATGGCACAGGCTGGCAGAATTAAACAGGCTGGATACCATGCTTTCTTCCCCTTGGTAGACAAAACTAAATAAGAGTTGAAAATGTTCAACACTCTCCTCCGGGCAAAACAAAAGCACAGTGGAGACAGAAGAATTTCTGTAAAGGAGCGTCTTGGGGATGGCAATGCGGTTGCATGAAGCTGCTTTTGCATATGATTGAGAACATGTCTATATCACAGAAAGATGGAAATTAAGGAGGATGGTAAAACTCTTCCAAGCCACCCTTTAGTACTCTCCCTGTAGATGTTTGCGTGTGTTTGTGCACGTGTTATGTGAGTGCATGTGTTTGTCATAGACGTGATTCTCTGTGTGTGTGGGAAGAGCAGTGGGGGTGTTTAAAGGTTTGTTTACAGCAGAGGTCCCCAACCTTTGGTCTACAGACTGGTACTGGTCAGTGGCCTGTTAGGAACCAGACTGCAGAGCAGGAGGAAAGTGGCAAGTGAGCGAGTGAAGAGTGAAGCTTCTTCTGTATTTGCAGCCGCTCCCCAGCGCTCGCATCACTGCCTCAGCTCCATCTCAGATCATCAGGCATTAGATTCTCATAGGAGCACTAGTCCCTGGTGCCAAAAAGGTTGGAGACCGCTGGTTTACAGTGCTTGGCCCTAACTATAGACAGCTTAAAGTGGCATCATTGAAATTCTAGAAAGTCTGTATATGAAGCTATGAAGGCATTTTGAGCCTATAAAAAGAGTATTGCCTTCATCCACCAAGCATGCCATACTCTTGACCCCACCCACTGTACACCCCAACACATCCCAGGCGACCTGTAGGGCTAACTGCATTTTCTCATGTGAGGGTCTCTCGATGTCATACCAGACAGAGCCTCTCACATACTACACAGTTGCTCCAATCTTATCACTGAAGAAGTCTCTAAGAGCCCAAGGCTGTAATGTTTACACTGATTCTGAATTCCTGTGCCCACTCTCTTCCCTCTTTCTTCCCTTTCATTTTCCCCTATGTGCTGAGTCATTTCTTCCCTTGGGCTCAGACTATGTCACGGCACACATTAGGAGTGATGCACTGGTCTTTTTGACACTTCTTTTATGTTCTATCAAACTGTAGGAGCTGTTAATAAGTCCCATGGAACCACATTCCCCTTGCATTACTGTTAGCTGGTAACGGCAGACCAATTAACTCCAGCTCTAATTGTAGTTATCCCTGCCATGGGGTTTGTATTTTCTTATTATAAAGCATATTTATCATCTAGAAAATTTAGAAAGTACGAAAAAAACATAAATAAGCAGAAAAAAACATCACTTTCCAGATTATCCCACCTCCTGGAAGCAATCAGTGTTAGCAATTTTCTTTGCTGTGCATTTCAATGCCTTTGCGATCATCCTGTGTGTACCACTTTTAAAATCCTGGCTTTGTTTGCTTAATGTTGAAAACATATCATAAAGTGAACTGTAGTTCAACAAAGATTGGGAACATATTTAATGCAAATGCAGACACATGGGTTAATATCCTGAATTAGAAGAGACTCATACAAAGCTCCATTTTAAACAGCATTTTAGCACTGCATACATTTGGCTCTCCTGAACTTTTTTATTTAATAGCACCCACAGTCTCCCCATGCTGACAGGAGTCCAGCGGTGTGGAACCTGCTCCCCAAGAGCCAGGAGCCTCCATGGAGCGGAGGACAGCTCCTGGTTTTACTTATAACTGCAGTATCAGATTAGCAGAGTCAAAATTCAGAATCCATGATCCCATCTATTCTGGAAGAAAGAACCACAGTTTGGGTTCTTCTAGGGTAGAACAGCTCTTCTAGGGTAGGAGATGCCAAGGTCAACTGGGAAGAGGGTGGGATGAGCTAAAGGCTTGAGTGAGTTCTGAAAATTCAAGTTCGTAATGTTTGTAAACTCTTCAAAGTATTGTACTCTTTTTTTGCTTTTCTTTAGAGTTCGTTTCATCTTTAAGACTTTGGTTTCTGGTATTTACTGACAACTTAAGTACTCTTATGCAGTTTGTATCACTTGAAAGAGATCTTTGAAATTTTAAGTATTTTACACTGCTGTAAAGAAGCTAAATGCTTTGTTCCTGATGCAATTTATGTACATTTTATTTGGCAAGGATTTTGTATTTTACATCATCAGATGTTAACAGTGTGTCATTGTAGTTCTGTAGTTGGCTAATTCCCATAAATTATTCATTTTATGAAATAGAGTATTCCTCTGTAAATATAGCAGTATTTCAAGTCACTGCTCTGTGTCTGCATCTGCACCTTGGACAAGTGAAGAAATAGAAACTCTGGTCTAGGCTTCTCCACCAGGCAGCTGGGTGAACATAGACAAGATGCTCCACCTTTTGGAGCCTCATATTCCCCGTCTATAATAAGAAAATTGGACTTAAGCACCACTCAAAGGCTTTCTGCTATAAACTCTAATTCTTTCGCTGAATGTCAAGGTCAGACTGCAGGACTATGCCTTGAGGTCTTCTAAAATGAGAATGGGAACGTGGCATCAGGAATACCTTTCATAGATTTTGAGAGTTAGAGGGAATGTCCTGGATATTCTAGTACAGGAATTGGTGAACTATGCCCTGTGGCTGCCCCCACCTTGTTTTTTTGTTTGTTTGTTTGTTTGTTTTTTCTCTCTAGCCTAAGAGCTAAAGGTTACATTTTAAATGATTATATATAAGTACCTACATAATATCCTCGATTTTACCTCTTGGCCTGCAGAGCCTCACATTTACTATCTGGGCCTTTCCAAGAAAGGTTTGCTGATCTCTGATCCAGCACATTCCTCAGGATTCTATAAATGAGAAAGCTCAGAGATGGGAGGCAATTTGCCTGAAGTTACATAGCTGGATAAGTCTGGGGTGGGAATCAGGTCCTGGTTCTCAAACTCCTGGCCCAGGTATCTTCAAACACATCTAAAACGGCTCACCTCCTTCTTGCTAAAATAGAATCAGTAACTAGGGAACAGCATTTATTTTTCAGTTATATGAAATGAAGTCTCAAAAGAAATGACTTATATAAATGTAGAGAATCTGCGATTTAGTGGGAAGGGCTCCTGAGTATTCTGGGCAGCGTTCAAGCCTTTGGTCTTCAATCTTAGCAGGCCAGGATCTAGTGACTCCTTGGAGACTTGCCACACACTGGATAATGTCCCCTGACCTCGGAGTGAGTGGTGAGAAGGCTGTGGACAGTGTGCCCCCAACCCCCCCCAAAAATCCTCGTAGAGCCTGCTGCAGGGAAACACAGAAAGGCTCGCTGCCCTCTGGGAATCACGTTCTGATTTCAAAGCTGAATTCATTAAATAAGGAACGGCTCTCTCCAGGCCTAGTTCTAATTACTCATAGTCTGTGTTAAGGATCTTTGTCTAATTAGTGAAAGTAATTCAGTGTGGAACTTCCCAAATCACCGCTCCTGCTCAGGTTGGCGCTTTGCTGCTGTACGTCAGTATTAGTAATTAATTGCTTTAAAGGATGCAGCCGGGGTGAAAAAAATGTCAGTCAAATGTCCCGTGAAGTAATCCAGTCACAGTCCTTGAGGGCTGGGCAGTGAGCCAGGGGAGAACAGAAGCATGAACAGCCGTGACAGCCAGAGCATGGTCTGTGACGGGAAAGACATTGTGCTTGGCACTTAGACAAGTAAACACTCCCACCACATCCCTAAGAAGCTGCAGGAGAGGGAGAGTGAAAATATTACTAAACCATTGCCATTAGAAAGCAGAAGCTATAATTTTCTGAATCCCACAGTCGGCATGGGATTCTGTTTTCTAGTGTTTTTGTTAGTGGCTTGGTAGTGTTAAGTAAATGTTCTTTGTGATACCCAGGCTTACAGGGAGGCGGGATCTTACAGAATCTCCTTCCCACCCGCTCTTCTGTT
This sequence comes from Pteropus vampyrus, assembly GCF_000151845.1. Taxonomy (NCBI): domain Eukaryota; kingdom Metazoa; phylum Chordata; class Mammalia; order Chiroptera; family Pteropodidae; genus Pteropus; species Pteropus vampyrus. The sequence goes on along the minus strand of NW_011888980.1, from coordinate 649,626 downwards.
AAGACCCAGTGCCAAGTATGTGGAAGAAACTATTGAGTAGGGTGTACTAGGTCTACTCTTTTGAGTACACTCCTAATGGTAGGTCTGTGGCAGTGTGGGCAGGGTTCAAAAAAGAGGCTTGGTCAGTTGGCACAGGCTGGATATTGGGGGTGTCCACTGGGGTGCACATCCAATGCCATCTACAGAGGGGTGTGACCTCCCACTTAGTCTGGCCGATGGTGAATTGGGGGCCCTGGAGCCGTGACTTCCAGAGTGAGGCATGTGTGTGGTGGGCTTATATAATGTCCCACTGGGTTTAGAGGAGAAACTATGTAGACTTCTACTGGTATTTCACTTTTATCACCTCATAAAATTTCTATTGTGTAGGTTTCATAATGGCCATAATATATGACAGCACGTGTCTAGTTTATAAATAAATATGCATTTATTCATAAGTATGAGCAAACTCTCTCCACCCACAAATTTTGGATACAACTGATCTCATAGATAAGTCAACAAAAAAAGAAAAGGGCGGGGCGTGTTTTTGAAACTCTGAAATCCCTGTTCGTGCCAAAATTTCAGATTCCTAAAATAGATGTGTGATCTGTTTGCTCTAGTTACGGTGGTGACATGCCATTTACATGCTTTTAGTCTTTCACCCTGGAGAGCCAGGATGAGTCACCTAAGCAGAGTTTGGAGTTTACCAAGCTATTTGGTAGGTGCTGTGTCACTCTCGCTGAAGTGTATTGTGGTTCTGAGTCCACAGCTTACGTGGGGGCTGACTCTACTTTCGGAATGGATACATGACACACCTTTGGGGGGATTCTCTGGTCGTAGGAGAAGCATTAGATAGAGAGAGAGGGCTGGGGCTCATTCATTCATTCACTTGATAAACATTTACTTGGCACATGCTGAGCACTGACATTACTAGGATTTTCTTTCTTCTTTCATAAAACAAGGTGAGATGATTTCTAAGTTTCCTCTCCACTCTGACTATTCTTTAGTAATTCTTTCCCCAAATTACTGCTTTTTTTCAATACATGCTTTTCATTAGTACCTCGGAAAACAAAAGGTATAGACAACTTCTTTTGAAATGTTTTTAATGACACAGTAAACGTGTGGTGTAATGATCTATAAAAGCAGGTTAAGTTTTTTCCCATTATTATTATTTTTTCTTTTTTCTCCTAACCCTAACCCTAACCTTAACCCTTAACCATTAACCCTTAACCGTAACCTTAACTCTTAACCCTTAACCTTAACCCTAAGGTTTTTTCCTTAGGGTTACAAAATTCCAGCATAAAACTGAAATTAATTGCAGCTAGCATAAAAGGGAATATAAAGTGAATGTTTCCCCCCACTTGAAAGAGCCCTCATATTCTTTAACATTTTCTCTTAGAAGTCCAATTTGAAACTTTTTAAAACCCCAAAACTCCAGTGTGGCATAGGAAAGTGAAAATGGGCAGATGCTTTGACTGAAAGAAAAGTAAATAGGGTTTTCGGGATGATCCACTTGATAATCTAAACATAGACTAGATTTTGCTATTAAAGGAAGGATTATCCATATTCAAAAACTGGAGCAGCCCTTGTGACCTATGTCAGACCCTGCCTGAGCCCCTCTGCCACAGCTGCACAATTTGGCCCCTAAATACAGGCTCGGCCACACCCCTGACTCTAGGACCAAACCTGCCCTTACCTGGGAGGGAACTAAGCCACAGCCCAGCCCTTGCCTCAGGCTCCTAGTCTTGCTCTCTTTCTTGCTCTGTCCTGTCTTTTTCTGGTCCTCATGCCAGCCTTGTTTCTTTTCCCAAGTCTCTCTCTGCTCTAGTGGTGTCCCTGGGATTCAACTCGCCCCGGACCTTGAGGCCCCTTTGCCTGGGGCCGGGCCAGGCACCTGACCCCTACTCTGTGTCTGGGGCCTTGCCCTGCTCTGCTGATTGACAGCCTGCGTAGATCTGTCTTGAGTCTCCTGGGGCCATATTCTGTTCCTTCCCAGTTCAGACTGTTTTATAGCACTTGCTCCATCCAGAGTAGAGGAGTCTGGTTTTAAATGCCCATCTTCTCCCATTAAACTTCTCCCATCGCTCAATGATCATAAGATTCTTAATTGTCAAATCTATCGGCAAAATCCTGTTCACTGTAACTTTTAAATACACCCCAGAATCATTGCCACTGTAGCACCCCAGCTGCAGTCACTCTTCTCTGTGTCCTGGATGCTCTGCCCCTATCTGCTTCTGTTCCTATCTCCCTCCTCTAACCACATGTCCCACACAGTAGCCAGGGTGAATTTTTTATACTCAGATCCAGTTATAATAAAATCTAAGCCCCTCACTCTGGCCTATGAGGCCCTGGTGCTTTGCCCCCTGCCCACCCTTAGAGCATTTCCTACCGTCCTCCTCTTGAATCTCCATGTTCCCACCACACTGGTCTTCTCATTCTCCCTTGAATATGCTGAGCTCATTGCCACTTCAGGGCCTTTGCATGAGCTGTTTCAGCCACCTGGAAAGGCCTTTCCTCTGGTATTTGCAGGCCTGTTTCTTTAAGTCTTAACTCAACTTTCATCTCCTTGGGAAGTCTTCCCTAAATGCCCAATCTGAGTAGTTCTCCCAACAACCCATTTGTTGTCTCTCATGCCATCACCCTGGTTGATTTTTGTCAGAGCACTTGGCACTGTTGAGCACTTTCTAATTTATTTATGTGTCTTCCTGTTTGTTGACTGTCTCGCTTGACAAAAACATCAGCTTCACGAGAGCAGAGACTTTACCCGTTTCACCCCCACATTATCCCTAGTGCTTAGAGATGTTTTGACACACAGCCAGAGCTAAATTAATACTTGCCAAATTAGTGAACAATGAATGAATGAATGTATAAATTCTAAGTGCTGGCAGGACAGCCTTTGCTTATATAAGAGAAAACATATAAGGGGAATATTCTCCTGGCATTAGGGTTTACCAGAAGCCATTTTGTTTCATTTTTAATTTGAAATCAAAAGCTATATGATAGTCATTGTAGAAAATTTGGAAAAAATAGAAACCAAAATTAAATTTAAAAAATATCTGCTATCTCTTATGTTCAAACTGTAGTACGAATGTGTATAATCCATCTATATAGTTTTAACAAATATTGAATTACATTAGAGATACTATTTTGTGATCTGCTTTTTCACTTATTAATAGAGCATGAGCATTTCCCCATGACATTAAATATTCTTCCACAATTTTAGTTTTAATGGACATACATTATTTCATCACATAAATATGTAAAAATATCTCTCGCCCTCCCCACCTCCCACCAAATTATATATAAGAATGTCTCTTATTGTAGCCTTAAAACTGGGTATAACAGTTCTTCAACATCTTTGATAATTTGAAAGGCAAAACTTAAGAGCAGCTGGACATTGTTCTGGGATTTATCGGCCATTTGTGTTCCTCATTTCGAGCATGCAACTAGAGTGTATATGAGAGGCCCTTGGCTGGTGTGTTGAGTGGAAGAATTGGGTTCTCCGACCTCTAGCTTCTTGATTACTTAGCAGCAACACAAGGAGCCTGCAGTTCCAGAAGAGCCTGGCATTTTCCACAAGGAGATACAGATGCCCTCTTTCTTAATACCATTTGCAAAGCTGTTGGGAAATATGGAGAAAAAAATGAGAGCCCCATTCATTAATGTAGCTCAATTTAATTTCCTTTACTCAGAGAAAAATGGTTTATCTGTAATGGTGACTTGTGCCTGGAGGGAGTGAAATAATAAAGCAGAGGGGATGGAAAAACAAATTTATCCTGTATAGGGACAAAGGAAATAGATACTTGGTTGAGAGTATTAAACACAGATCAAAAGAGGCTATTCTAATTAGAGCCAGTAAGAACAGCATTGTCACCCATTTCTTCTTCTAGGGAAACTTCTGGGTATGTTGGCATCTGATAGAACTGCACTGTCAATGGATTGCCTAAGACATTGACATCAGGGAATTTTTAAGCCCTAGGTTCAACCAGGATAGAGAAAACACTTTATTTATATGGAAGGAAGAATCTGAATTATAGATAACCTCGGTCAGTGAGATGGCTTAAATTCTACTCCAAGGGAATTTTTGATGCTGGTTTCTGAAGAATGCATTGCAGTTATAGAACTCCTAGTCCCCATCCAACTTCTGTGGGAGATTTTTAGCCAGTTCCTCCATGGACAACTGTGGAAAATTTTCCTTCATGGTCCTGCCACTTCTACAGTGAGGGTACCTGTAGGTATTCAGTCCCTATCTTTATTCACAGAGTTTTAAGAATGCCTTTAGTGAGTGAGTACAGGTGTCTCTTATAGTAGATAAATCAGAGGGGATGGACAGCTACGTTGTTGCTGCACAGTCTATGGGTGGCTCATTGGGTAATGACTCCCATGAGGCTTCTTGGTGCTGTCCGTGGATGGCACACGATCCTTGGAGGCTGGTATCTCTTATCTCGCCCTCTCCTCTACTTGTGGCCCCTTTAATTCTCCTTTTATTCAGAGCGCGGATTCTTTTCTTCAGGCAGTAAGAGAGAGAGGTCTTTCTGTCTTGGAGTAATGGTTTGTGAAATTAATGGTCAAGTATTCGTGGTTATTGTTTTTTGTTATTGTTGTTGGATAAGTTAAGTTTGCTCTAGGGGGATCAAGAAAAGGCCACCAGGAATTTTGTGAGTATAGGTGAAAAGAGAAGCCCATTGATTAATATTTCAAAATGTTACCTTATCACAACTGGGAGACAGTAAAGCTTATTCTTCACTGGTGTTTGGAAAGAGATAAGGCAGCAAAGTGGAGAGACCACTGAACTTGGAATAAGAAGATCAAGATTTTAGGCGCAGTGTTTTCACTGATGAGGATGATCTTGACCTCCTCTCTTTCTCCACACAGTGTTCAGTCCTATGGTGTCACCCTATTCTTTCAGTGCTCATTGGCCACCTCTACCTGGAGGCCATACAACAGCTCCCATCTAACACATCAAACTTAATGGGTTTACAACTACACTCAGACTCTCATCCTTCCCCAAACATGAATCCCACTCTGACTTGGTTAATGACATGACTATCTATGCAACTTCCCCAGCCAGAGACCTGGAGGCCATCCTTGTCTTGTTACCCTTCCTCATTCCTCACATCCTCTTAGCCACCAGAGTCTTATCAAGTCCATCTCGGAAGCAACTCTGATGTTCGACCCAGTTCTTCAGCATGTGGCTACAACTTCATTTCAGGTCCCCTCTTCTCTTTCTTGGAACATTGCAATATCCTCCTTATTGATCTCCCTATAACCCATCCTCTAAACTCCTGCTAGAACTACTGCCCTTGTTCGAAGTAGTTCCTGGAACCTTCTCCATTGACTGTGGAGGAGAGTCCAGCCCTGCAAGTGTTCATGGCTCCTGACAATCTGGTCCTTGCTTACCTCTCCAGCCTTATGCCCGCCTTTATCCTGCCTGACCCTCTCATCGTTCTCTGCACAGCTTCCGTCTCCAGCCCTGTATGCCCATGCTAATCCCTCTCTACAGGCTGGTTCCTTTGCTTGGGCTGCTCTTTCAACTTCTCTTTGCTCTACCAGGTAATCCCATCCTGATTTCTCAAGTGGCTCCTCCTCTATGATTTATTTCCTGGCTCTGAAGACAGTACTAATAGTTTCCTTCTCTTTCATCCTTGCATTTATTTTTTCCAGCTTTATTGAGATATAATTGATATATAACACTGAAAAAGTTTAAGGTCTACGATATGTAGATTTGATACATTTATATATTGCAAAATGATTATCGCCATAGTATTAATTAATATCTGCATCACATCACATAATTACCTTTTTTTTTTTTTTTTGGTGATAAGAACATTTAAGATCTACTCTTTTAGCAACATTCAAATATATAATAGTGTATTATTAGCTATAACCACCATACTGTGCATTAGATTTCCTGGAACTTGCTAATCTAATAACTGGAGGTTTGTACCCTTTGACCCACATCCCCCCATTTCTGCCACCCCCCAGGCCTGGTAGCCACTACTCTCCTCTCCGTTTTCCTGGAGACTCTGCTGCTTGTGCTTGATTTTTAAAACTCTTTGTAACTACTCGTATACACGTCTGATCTAGGTAGCTGCCCACTTTCAGCATGGCATCTGGTACTTGCTCAGTAAAGGATGGACAGTTGAAGGGAAGAGGGGCCATTCTGGTTGACTTTTCTGGTCCTGACTCTAAGCCCTAAAATTAAATATAAGTCCTGTGTTATGTTGAAAGATACAAGACTCAGAGTTCTAATTTGCTTGAGAACTCAAAATAAGTACAATGCCCATTTGTAATGTGTTAGACTTTTTATATCATTCGAAAATAACTAGTGGGTTTTTTATATTCTTTGTTCTCACTTTATTTTTAAGCATTTAAACATTATTCTATTGGAGCAGATTATGATCATTTTAAAGATTTTGTGCAGAAATCCTGTAGTCATTTTTTTGAGGGTGGGGCAGGGAGCCAAATCCATTTTTCAGAAGAGAGAGGCAGTGACTCAACAGAAACATTTATCTTGAGTCACAAACATGCTTTAAACCTTTATTTCTTACCCAAAGCTGACTTCATGAAATGATATGCTCTTTTCCTTTTGTAAAGAAGATGGGGCGGGGGTGGGAGTGTGGAGGGGTGGGGGGGTCAGGAAAACAGATGGAACCACGAAGTGCCGGGGGCTCTAAGCTCTAAGCAGGCCTTGTGATCCGCAGCCCCCAGAAGACCCATTCATGGCCGCTCTGGTTGGCAGATGAGATTTGGAAAGAGAAACCGAGATTCCCATTTCCTTATAAATAAGAGTGTCTCATGCTCTTTCTCAGACTTTCATAGGGTTAGGCTTGTCCTGCCCCTCACCCCACTCAGGTTTTCCCCTCTCTTTGATTTGATCAATAGAATCTGGATTACTAGAATATTAAAAGAAAAAAAAATTACAGAAGACAAAGCATTCAGTGACATTCACTTCAGAACTGACTTCACTGCTTTTCTTCTAAAGCTCTAAAGAAGTTTCCAGCATTATTCTTCAGGACCTAATTGGGAAGTTTGTTTAAGCAAATGTTGTGTATCATTGTTCATCCTTAGATTTTCCAGGAAGTGTCCATCCTTAGATTTTCCAGGATCTATCTCTGTTAAGATCTGCGTTCATGAGAATTTATCACTAGGCTTTTGTTCTAAATTTACGAGCTAAAAGTTCCAAGAAGAGCCCCACTGGGTACGTTTGAATAAAGCTAACTGACGATTTCAAGAAGTGAGTAAAGTGAACAGATTTGTATTTTTAAAAATTCACTCTTTTATCTAGATGCTCTGAGATGACTGTGTATAAGAGGGTGGTAGAGGCACCCGCAGGGAGGTGGCCGAGGAAGAATTAGGCGGTGGAACTGACAGAGCAGGTGACTGACTAGATAAAGGCCAAGGGTGGGGGAGGGGGGAATACTGTGTTTGGGGCGTATGATGTTCTTGGTAAGACTCTCCTGTATAGTCATAGGAAGTAGCTCTCATTCTTCAAGCCTCTGTTTTCTCATCTGTAAAATTTAAACATAACCTTAGTTAATAGGGTTGTCATGAGTATTAATTGACACATAACAGTATGAATGAATTATTTTTTATTATGAAAAAGACAAAGGCACTCTCAAAATTAAGATCAGGATTCCTGACAGAATACATATGAAGTGCTAAGAACAAAGCCTGGCACATATGAAGTGTTCAATAAGTATGACCTGTTATTACCATAAAGCTAAAATAATGAAGGCTCTGAAAGAAAGCCCCCGAACAGACACCACATATAAGCATTCAGTGTCAGATAAGGTATCTTCACATAACTGGACCTTTCTGTCTCCTTTTCAGATGTAGGGACTTTCCCCAACAGCTCCATCTGAAGCTTCACCTCCACACCCTGCTCCTGCCAACTTACCAATGATCATAACACCCTTCCATTTCCTTCATAGTACAACATAATCTTGTTTATTTGTTACTTGTTGCACATCTTTATCCCCCTCTGGGATGGGACTGAGACCTTATCAGGCTTACACTCAGCCGTGATCCGAGAGTCTGGGCCAGCGCTCAGCACATGAAGATGTTCAGGGAGTATTTATCGGATGAATGAAGGACTGGCCACCCAGTTCGTAAATTGGCTCACCTGGACTCGTCGTGGAGCATCTTCTAGAGCCGCCCACTGTGAGTGCTCTGTCAGAGGAGGAGGGAGGTGGAGAGTATGGGCAAACTGAGGCTTGCTCAGAAATTGGTAAAAGGCACTCAGAAAGTCAGGCCCTAAAGAAAAAATTCAGTTTTTAGATGTTTCCTTCAGAACATCACACTTAGGATATATAGAGCGACATATTGGTATCTTAGGCTGCAAAGTTAAAATTTTATACTCAATTATTGGCATTTCTAGGCCTCATCAACTTGTAAATATTTTAAGTATATTTGCACTCCACTTAAAGCTTCCGAACTTCTGGTAAGAAACAGAATGAAAGTCAACAGCAGTTTTCTCTGGGCTGTTGCATTTTGAGAGACTGCTGGGATCTCCTTCACCCATTTCCTATCTAGTGGTAGTTCTCAACTTTCCTACACTGTGAAGGCTGTATTGTTAAAAAAAAAAAAAAATATATATATATATATATATATATATAAATATATGTATATAAAATTTATACACACACACACAAATATATACACACACATAATAATAAATGTTAATAACAACAAACATCCTAAAGATTTGTTTTCAAGATATTGACACTGAAAAGTTGGAACAAAAATAGCCAGGGATAGGAGTCAGGGAGGCAGGTCGTGAGAGCAGAGCAGTGTCTGGTTGTCTTCTTCCCTGACACTCTGTCTCGGTTTTTCTGTCTGTTTAGAAACAATCACTGGCAGCCTGAGCAGACAGAGGGCCCTGCCAGACTCTGCCCCTCTTTCTCTCTGGCATGGCTCACATCAGCTGCCTATTTAGGGATGCCACACTTATCAGTGTATGGGATGGTCAAGAACACAGATGGATGAGCCCTTAGGCCAAAATGTTCTGCGGCCAGAGTTCCTTCGAAGAGCGGTCTCTTTTTCCACAATGGTCGTGAAGAGAGCCCAGCTGCGCAGTTTGAATTCTGTTCCGTGTGCAGCTATAATTCTCCAGAAGGTTTTTATTGGCCTTCCTCCCACCTCCGCATGGTGATGCCCAGCCCCACAGAGCAGGATTCTCATTTTACAGCAGGAAACACTCAGTGAATGCTTCATCTGATAAGGGGGATAATAAAAAGAAGAGTATCCGATGTGCCAAAACATCTTACATGTATTCAGTTTTTTTCATGGAGGTTATCATAATTCGATGAACTCATGATCATTTCTTTGAAATGGATAGGACAGATATTGTTGCCTCACTTTACCAATGAGGAAATTGAATTATACAGATGATTGACTACCGTCACTTAGTAGTGTTAGGAACTGCTCCATTTCTCCTTACTGTACACTCAAGAATATACCCACCGTATCACAGATATATTATTAACTTATTTTATGACATTAATAAAATAACAGAAAAGTCCTCTAAGGTATGTGATAGTCCCAAAGACTTTTAATAATTAAAACCTAAATTTATTACAAAGAACATTTCATATATGTAATAATTTTTTTTTATCTTCCTAATTGGAGTTAGCAGTTAGCTAAAATTTCATTGAATCTCAGAAACTATTTTAACTAATGGCCGAATCCACTATAACTGTGAAATCTGTTAGTGATCAAAACAGTTAATAAGGTATATGATGATGATATACTAAAATAGTTAGCATTTATGAAGTGCTTACTACATATCAGCCACCCAGTTACATAAGAGTCAATATCACTTCTGTTTTATAGACAAAAAACTGTTTCAACAAACTTATGTAACTTTCCCAAAGTTACAGGGCTGGTCAGCCAAACTCTTAACAATCAGCAGTACTGCTTCCTTACTATTCGGGGAAAAGTAACTAGAAATGTTAGAGGCAGATGTTTGATAGAAGGAAGAGAATCCAGACTATTTAAATTCTTCACTGTTTTTCCCCTTGAGTAATTAAAGAAGAGAAAGGAATGAGCATGCACTGGAAAAAAGCCACGTTTCTTGAGTAATTCCCGTGCCAGCAGTGATCTAAGCATGCCACAGGGATTAACTGCATGAATCTCCACCACAAGTGCCTTTGCTATGCTCATTTTACAAGTGTGGAAACTGAGGCTCAGAGATAATAATCAGTGCAGCCAGGAGTAGAGCCCAAAGCCTGTGCTTTCAACCTTGCTTTGTACAATTGCTTAGTAAGTTCTAGTTCCTCTACTAGGAATCACTACACTAGGCAGTTGACATGCGTGATCTCATTTCCTTGTCATAACAACCATTCAGGAGTATTGTCTCCATTTTACAATTGTGCCAGGGCTCTAAGTTGTCCAATAGTTCCCAGTCACCCCAAAAGCAACGGCAAGCCTATTGCTTTCCCCAAATCTGTGCCGGGAAGTTTGTCACAGAAGTAGACATGGAATTCAGGCCTGTGAACAGCTCTTGTCATTGAACTTTCTTCCTCCTTTTTCCTTCTGCTTGATTTATCAGTGTTTCTGGCATCTCATTATGGAAAATCGATTCCCCTCTTCACACATCCTCTGCTTTCTTTAGCCTCTTGTCACTTCCCAGACATGCATTTCTGATTCTCCCAACAGATGAATCTAACCAGGAAAGGTATTCAAGGACATCCGGATGTTGTACTGTTGAGACCATTCTTTTGAGCACAGTGCTTGGAACAAGAACGATCTTCCTTGTACAGTATCTTGTAGAATCTCTGTGTTGGCTCCACATTCCTGCCTCCCTTTGCTTCTTCCTCTCGAAATGTAGCCATACTTTTGGGCAGAGTAGGGCAGGGCAGAGAGAAAAGGCTGGGACAATATGGAATGATGGTCCTGAGAGGCTTTCTCTTTCTCTAAACAAAAGCAGAAAAATCCGCGTAAGAAAGAGGGTGAAAGAATCTGCTTAGGATCTCTGAAAAGTAGCATAAAGAGTGAGAACAAGTTCAAGAAAGAGAAAATTAAAAATGTATGAAATGTAAAATATTATGATTAGTGGTAGTTAATAAAAAGAAAGAAGGAGACATTTAAAAATAACTATGATGAGATTTTAAGCTTGAGAATTAATGGGGAGTAACTCTTGGTGGAAAAGAATGGAAATAAAGTATGGCTTTGGTTTTGTGTCAGGGATTTTACTTGCCTTCCCCTCCCCACCCCATCTCTTGTTTGTTTAGAATAGGCTATCAGGTCATGTGTTGTTTTAACATAATGATAAGCATAGGGATTTACTATTTTCTCTCCAAACAGGCAAAGGGAGATTTTCTCAGTATCTGAGTCCTGGTCTCCTGCCATGCAAATGAGCCCGCTTTAATCCTTGAAATCCTTCATCTGCAAAGTATTGATTTATCTAGAACAAGGATTTTCTGATTTGTTCTTTGGCATCCTAAAGAATTTTAGCAATTCTTCAAGAATCACTGTTGGTGATTAGTGAGAGAAGGCCTACTAGGTGCTGTCTCTGGGCCCTACCTCTGTGCAGGATATCTGTTTTATATAGGGATTCTGCTCAAAATTAGATCACAAGTGGAATTGTAAAGGGTGGAAGATTTTGTGAATTTTTACTAGTATTTTCCTTTCAAGTTTCAGGTTTGTAAATTGACTAAACCCCGTGAGAGTAGGAATGGCCATACTGTGTCTTTCTGGAACTGATAATCTGTGTGAGGGGAGCGGGACCCCGCTGTGAGGTCTCTGAAGTAACTTCAGCTTGCAGTGCATAGCTGGCTGCCAGCCACTCTTCTCTTTCAAGATTTATAGTCTGATCTATAATATGCATTTTTATATAGTCAAGGTCATATTGCTAATGTAAACTGCTTTTTTCCCCATTTAATATTTATTACAAACTTTCCTCCACATCATTAAACTCCTAAACATAAATTTTAATGGAAGTCCAATATTCCATCATGTGTATTTAATCATTTTCCCATTGGAAATTTAATTTGACTTTTTTGTGATAATAAATAATATGCTGGTGAACATATTTGTCCAAAAAATTTTGTCAACATTTCTAATTATTTCCTTAGGATAAATTCCTGAAAGTTAAATTTCTGGGTCGAAGAATATCAGGAAATAGAAAATATTTTTGTTAGAAAATTATCTTTTGGTCACAGTAGTTATTTAAAGCAGAGAAATGTATTCATGCATGATGAAATTATGTGAGGAAATATTTTTTCTTCTAAATATGAGGGTGAGAAAAATGTATCAGTAAAGAAATATAATCAAAGATAATATGTGGAGCACAGTTATTAATCAGTTTAAATTTTTTTCAAATATAGCACATCCTAAAAAATTAAAAACAGTTGGCTCGCTGAGCACTTACACTGGGATGAGGGCACATTTTATGCCTCCGATGTACAAATGCAAGACTTTCAGAGTGCTGAGAGTTAGATGTAAGGTTTGGATCCTGCATTTAAAACATCTGGTTAGAAGTGGGGGCAGTATCAGCTCTCATTCTCGAGCACCAGATGTTAATTGGATGTGTAGGTTCAAATAATGGCTTTGCCGCGTATTAACTTCGTGAATTTGGCCAGGTCAGTTACTCTCTAAGGCATTTTTTTGTTTCCTTTTCTATAAAATGAAGAAAATATTAACATCATTGTGAGGATGGAGATCATATTGTGAGCTCAGCTCTCTGAAGCTGCACTGTCCAATATGGCAGCCCCATGTAGTTACTGAGCACTTGAAATGTGGCCGGTCTGAATTGAGATTTGCTGTAAGTGTGCAAATACACACCAGTTTTAAATACACACCAGTTTAAATGTACACCAGTACCAAAAAAAGGAATCTAAACTATTATTACTAATTTTTATATTGCTACATAGTGAAACGATACTATTTTGGATATCTTGGCTTCAAATAAAACATTATTTGAAGTAACATATTTTTTACTTTTAAAATGTTTTTTAATGTGGCTTGCAATATATTTTTATTGGACATCACTGCTCTAGAACGTAGTAAAGGCTCAATGAATATCTTTTAAGGGAAATTAAAGTGGATTGTTTCTCCACGTGGAGTTACACAGTTGTTTTACCTTCTGGGGCATTTGATTCTTAGGTCAAAGTAAGGCATTTGGATGGGATCCTCGGTTTAGATGGTTTAGAAAAGGCTGGGATAGGGACGATGCATAATTTGTCATTGTTTGTTAGAGGAGTGAGTGGAGAGTTTAAAAATAGAGTCCCCCTCCCTCCTTCTGCCCTGTGCTGATCCCTCCTGAGTTATTTCTGTTGGCTGCATTAGGAACTGACATTTGATTCATTCAGTGGGCCCTGTCTTGGTCCTTTAAAACAGAATGGACAGTTAGTGAAAGGTCAGAGCCACCATGGTTGGTGGTAGCTGCCCCGGCCCATGACAGACAGAGGAGACTGAGC
>NW_011888980.1:626984-636179 GCF_000151845.1 Pteropus vampyrus | reverse complement strand
AAAATATTTTTGTTAGAAAATTATCTTTTGGTCACAGTAGTTATTTAAAGCAGAGAAATGTATTCATGCATGATGAAATTATGTGAGGAAATATTTTTTCTTCTAAATATGAGGGTGAGAAAAATGTATCAGTAAAGAAATATAATCAAAGATAATATGTGGAGCACAGTTATTAATCAGTTTAAATTTTTTTCAAATATAGCACATCCTAAAAAATTAAAAACAGTTGGCTCGCTGAGCGCTTACACTGGGATGAGGGCACATTTTATGCCTCCGATGTACAAATGCAAGACTTTCAGAGTGCTGAGAGTTAGATGTAAGGTTTGGATCCTGCATTTAAAACATCTGGTTAGAAGTGGGGGCAGTATCAGCTCTCATTCTCGAGCACCAGATGTTAATTGGATGTGTAGGTTCAAATAATGGCTTTGCCGCCTATTAACTTCGTGAATTTGGCCAGGTCAGTTACTCTCTAAGGCATTTTTTTGTTTCCTTTTCTATAAAATGAAGAAAATATTAACATCATTGTGAGGATGGAGATCATATTGTGAGCTCAGCTCTCTGAAGCTGCACTGTCCAATATGGCAGCCCCATGTAGTTACTGAGCACTTGAAATGTGGCCGGTCTGAATTGAAATTTGCTGTAAGTGTGCAAATACACACCAGTTTTAAATACACACCAGTTTAAATGTACACCAGTACCAAAAAAAGGAATCTAAACTATTATTACTAATTTTTATATTGCTACATAGTGAAACGATACTATTTTGGATATCTTGGCTTCAAATAAAACATTATTAGAAGTAACATATTTTTTACTTTTAAAATGTTTTTTAATGTGGCTTGCAATATATTTTTATTGGACATCACTGCTCTAGAACATAGTAAAGGCTCAATGAATATCTTTTAAGGGAAATTAAAGTGGATTGTTTCTCCACGTGGAGTTACACAGTTGTTGTTTTACCTTCTGGGGCATTCGATTCTTAGGTCAAAGTAAGGCATTTGGGTGGGATCCTTGGTTTAGATGGTTTAGAAAAGGCTGGGATAGGGACGATGCATAATTTGTCATTGTTTGTTAGAGGAGTGAGTGGAGAGTTTAAAAATAGAGTCTCCCTCCCTCCTTCTGCCCTGTGCTGATCCCTCCTGAGTTATTTCTGTTGGCTGCATTAGGAACTGACATTTGATTCATTCAGTGGGCCCTGTCTTGGTCCTTTAAAACAGAATGGACAGTTAGTGAAAGGTCAGAGCCACCATGGTTGGTGGTAGCTGCCCCGGCCCATGACAGACAGAGGAGACTGAGCGGGTAGGAAGAACCAGCATGGCCAAATGCTTGGTCAGGATCCAGACTCGGCGGGGCCTCCGCTTGCAAATGGTGAACCACTGCAGCAGCGATGTGTTTGTCCGTCTGCTGAGACACGGCTCCAAGATCACAGCTAGAAACACGGGTAGGTGCCCTGTCCTGGGCTGCCATTCCATGCCTGGAGAAGGGTGAGGGCTTCCAGCTTCCTGCTTGCTGCTGGCGAGTGGGAGAGAAGCCAAGGGTGAACCTAGTGTCAGAAGTTTGTGATAAGGATGGGCAAGAGAGAGGGAGGGAGAAGAGCAGAGACAGGCTGGAAAGAGAGCGAGAAGGGGAAATGGAAGGGCCTGAAATGGGAGTTTTGACTCTTTTGTTAAGTGAAAATGGTATGAAGTTATAAGGGCTAATAAATTACACTCTAGGCAGCATCTGGGTTAGGAATGAGGCAGTCGTGGTATGTCCAAACTAGATTACTCAGGAATGACAGATGATTATGGAGAAGGCAGATTGGATGATTAAAATGTGCTCCCCTTCCTTTCATTGTTTCAAGGGTAAAATCTTTGAGTGTGCTTGCTTGGATGAGGCAAACCCCTATTATCTTCAAAGCAGAGCTTTACTGAAATATAATATCAGTTAAAGAATTGAGATCAAACTGATGTTCTGCCAATTTCCTTTTGATTGAAAATATCATTTTGTGTGTGCGTGAGTGTTATTTTGTGGTCCGTGGAAATAAGAATTGAACTAGAATATTTAAAAATCAGAGGTTACAGCAAGAAAGAAGCTGCTGTTATATATGCGTATGTGGTTTTCACCAATTGATTAAAATAAAAGAAATCCTGGGAAATGTCTGGCATCGGCCATACCTCATACGCATGTGTGGAACTGACTTAAAAGTGAATTGAAATTAATTGTATTTATATAATAACATAGGTAATAGATGATGTGTTCTTGTTGTAAAGGATTTTTAAAAGTACAGTTATATAGAATGTTTTCTTGACTCTAATACTTCCACTAGCCAATCTAGGCATATTGACACATAGGGTATAGGATTTTTTTCTGTATTATTTTACAATTCATCTTTTTTACCTTATATCATATAACTTGAAGGACTTTCCATTTCAATACATATTAATCTGTATCCTTTTTAAAAATGGTTGAATTATTTTATGTAGTATAGAGATACCATAATTTAATCACCAAATTATTGTTGGAAATTGGTGCTTCCTATTTATTAGCTATAACACACAGTGCTGCAATGAATGTTCATACACGCGGAATTCTCTACAATAGATTCTTAAAAGTAATTGTTGAGTCGAAGGACATACACCATTTAAATTTTGTTGAAAATGGGCAAATCATCCTCTAAAAGGATGAGACTAAAGCTCACTAACAAGGTGAGTATGAGAATGTCTACTCCCACACGTAATCACTAACCTTGATCAATTTCTTTTGCAAAAAGGTTGAAAGGAACATGAGATTTTTTTTTTTTTTAATTTACGTCTCCTTTGGATAAGTGGTTACTGGAGGGAATGAGGAGGAGGGAGGCAGATAAGGGTAAAAAGGGTCAAATATTTGGCGATGGAAGGAAATCTATCTGCAGATGGTGAACACACAATGTAATATACATATACGACATACTGTTGAACTGTGCACTTGACACTTATTGGATTTTGATCAATGTCACCCCAATAATTTTTAATAAAATAATTTACATGTCCCTTTTTCCTAGTGAGGGTGAGCATATCTTCAAAGGATAATTGTTAATTAGCATTTTCCTGGGAATCGCTTATTTGTTTACTTTGCACATTTCTTTTGTGTGTGTACTTTCCTTATAGATTGTAGGAATTCTTTTACAATCTGCATATTAATTCTTTGCCTTTTAAAAATATTAACTTTTTTTTCTCCTAATTTGTTCTTGGATTTTAACATTTTTTAATATTAACTTTGCGACATAAGCACTGCTCTGTAACTTCTACATGTGCAGACTCCTTAATTTTTGTATATTCTTTTCTTTTTTGAATATCAGTTTTCCTTGCTCCAAGATTATAAAAATGTTTCCTGTGTTTTTTTCATAATTAATGCATTAACTTGAACTATGTGAAATTACTGATACTCAACATCTTTTGCCTACAAAAATGATAATTTCATGTAGATCTAATATTTTTTATTTAGCTTCTGAACTTCTTGGGAATTTTTAAATATGTATGACACGAAGTAGAGATATATGTTTTCCCTTCCCAATTGGTTAGCAATTTCTCATAGTTATTTATCATAAACTTGTATTATATTCAAAGGTGTGCTTCTGAATTGTGTATTTTAGTATTTCTGCTTAATTACTAACTTAATAGTATAGTTTTGATATCAGGTATATCAAGTTTCCCTATTAATCTTCTTTTCTAATCTAAAATTTCTTAACTATTCATATCGACTTTCTCTATTTGTCATTTTTTAAAACACATAGAGATTTGTATTAGAATTGCAGTGAATTTTAGTTTTAGAGAGCTGAATCTCTAAAATACTGACTTCTACTATTCGGAAGCATCTTTATGTTTCTTCCTTTTTTTCAGATTTTCCTTTGTGTTATTGGCTATGTTTTAAAATTGTTCTCAGGCAAGTTTTACATATTTCTTGTTATAGGTATTCCTGAATACCATGTGGCTATTCTAATTTGTGCATTTAGCTATTCTGAATGGGATTCTCCATTATCATATTTTTATGTTATCTTCACTGGCATGTAGTAAACCACTGCTTTGCTTTGTTGATGTTGCATTTGCATACCTTATTGAATTCTGATGAATTGTCCTAGCTCCTTATTTGAAATTTTGCCTTTTATTGTTAGATGATAGTATCACCTGGAAATAGTTTTTGTGCCTTCATTTCCAATATTTACACTTATATTTTGTCTGTATCATATTACATTATTGAGGGCTACCAGAATAACACTGAAGGGTGGTGAGGATTTTTTCATGTTCCCGACTTTGGTGTGATGATTGATTGTGATGACAGAGAGATTCACAAGATAGTACGACAGCTGCATCAGTTAGGATGCCATTAGCAACAAGTAACAGAGAACTCTAACAAACACTGATTTAAATAATAAGGTGATTTATTATCCAAGACAACAAGTCCCAAGTCAGGAAGGATTCCAGTGTTGAGAACCCAGGTTCATTTCATCTCCCCACACAGCCCTTCTCAGTTGGCCAGAATTCTCCTCAGACCATCTGCCGTCAGCATCTTAGGGTGGCTGCCAGAATTCCTGGTGTTTTCTTTCAGATACAGATTCTTTCTCTTGATATTATTGTACCTTTCTAGGATGTTCTTCTTAGAAGCAACAAACCTTTCTCAGAAGTCTCTCCCTGTCCCCATCCGTGACTCTTCCCTTCTTGTCATTTTCAGGGTTGGCTCATATGCCCATTTCTGAATCAGACACCATCATTTGGGAGAGAAATGAATGATAAGGAGTCAACCATGGAAAGTACCAGCATCTATATCAAACTAGTAATGGAAGATAGGAGAGTCTTTCCAGAGGAAGTGACACAGGGGGTCTTAAAGAGAGTGTCGGAGCCATCTGGGTGCAGAGGGCATTCCAGCAAGAGACAACAGTGTGCAGAGGCACAGAGGCATGTCATAGCATGACACATTTGAGCACCTCTAAATAGATGGTGGAAACATGTGGGGTAGACAAGTGCGTTTTGTGCTAGAGTTTAATATTTTGCGTGAAAGGCATGAGCAACTTTTTGAAAGGGGGATTCATGACTAATTAGCAGTTTGGAATAATTGTTCTGGCAACAATTTGGAAGGAGTCAGACTGAGGTCAGAGGAACTAGTTAGGAGGCTGTTGCTGTCATGCAGTTGAGAAGAGGTGAGAATGGAGGCATGGAGAAGTGGGGGCAGTTCTGAAATTGAATATGGTGGCAGAGTTTATAGAAGTCGGTGATAGATTAGATGTGAATGGTGAGTGAGAAGATGACGTCAAATTGCTAGTGTGGGAGATCGGGTAGGAGGTGGTGCCATTTACTATGTAGTAAGTGGTGGAGATAATGTGGTTTGGGACATATTGAGGTTGATATGCCTACACCTGGTTGCATGGTGAGTCTGGAGCTCAGTGGAGGTTTTGCATTGAGGTGGGTCAGAGATCAATTACATGTGTTTCCCAACCTAAGTTGTGTTTGAATTTCCCTGGTCAAATAAATTTGAGAAATAGTGAGTTAAATAAAGCAACACTGGTTTCCCTTCTTCAGGACAGCTCAGACATTTTAATATGCTAACAGTAAAGTTACTGAGTGCTTACCACATGCCAGGCACTTCACATGTATTAACTAATCCTCTCCACACAACATCCCCATGAGGTATATCCTAGATTTTTTCCCATTTTATAGATGAAGAAACTGAAACAGAGTGATTAAGTTACTTATCCAGTGTCACATAACAATTAGTACAAGGCCAGGATTCAAACACAAAAAGATAACTTCAGTTTCGTTTCTTTTTTTTTTTTTAATTCCAGCTTTATTAAGGTATAACTAACAAATACAATTGTAAGATATTTAAAGTATACATCATGGTGAGTTGATATACATTTTTGAAAGGATGCCCCCCACCTAGTTAATTATCACCTTACAATTTTTTTTGGGGGGGGGATGAAAATATTTAAGTCTATTCAGCAAATTTTAATTATACAACACAGTGTTATCAACTATAGGCACCATGTTTTACATTAGATCTTCAGACCATATCCATCTTATAGCTGAAAGTTTATAGTTTGAACCTTTTTACCAACCTCCCTATGTCTCCCACCCCTGCCCCCAGTCCCGACAACCATTTTTCTACTTTGTTTCTATAAGTTTGACTTTTTTTTTTTTCTTTTAAAGATTCCACTTATAAGTGATACCATGCAGTATTTGTATTTGTCTGGCTTATTTCACTTAGCATAATGACTCAGGGTCCTTGCCCCTTGTCACAAATGGCAGGATTTCTTTCTTATGGCTGAATAATATTCCATGGTATGTTTATATATATATGATGTGAGATAGATACACACACACACACACAAATAGAGGTGAAGAGACTGTAGAAAAGACAGAGGTAGCTTAGAATCATTGGATGAAAATCTAGAGAGTGTGGAGTCTTAGAGGTCGAGGAGTCATCCGGTGGACAGCAAGAAGCACACACTGTCTTTAGCTCTGCAGATCTTGGTGAGAGCCATTCAGTGGGCTCAAAAGGACATCTGACTGCTGCAATGTAAGGGCAATGACTGACTAAGTCATACTCTTAAATTCTAGATACTGAAGTTGCCCTAAATGATGGTAAGACTAAGGGTGTCAGAATGGTCAGCTACCTTCAGAGGCATGACCAGGAGGTTGGTAGATGATAACCACAAGAGAGATTGGGGAGCAGAGGTGGGAAGAACATTAGGATTTGCACTCTCTCCCTCCCCTTTCTGTGTGTGTGTGTGTGTGTGTGTGTGTGTGTGTGTGTGTGTGTGTGTGTCTAAGTTTCCATTTGTCTATGCTTTCCTGAGTCACTGGGATGACTCTTCATGATTTTAAATAGAATGAACGGGCAGTCTCCCAAAAAATATTCAGAGGCATCAGGTACCTTTCTAGTATTTTGCAGTATTCATGACTGAAATTGAAAACCTTCATCTGGAAAAGTAAATGTCATTCTTAGGATCTTTCCTTTAAACCCATGGGAAGGACATGAACCATACTTGAAGGATTAAACTTTATCCTTAACAAAAGGAAGACAAAAGAATCACATGGAAGGTTAATGTCATAGTATCTTACTATATTTTTTTTTTGGAAATTTACATGCTGTGTAATGTGTATAGAAAATATTTTAGAGACTGATAGCAAATGCAGAATATAGTGAATTTTAAAGTTTATTTTATTTCTAACCCAAACTGTTAATCCCCACAGCAAGTGATTTTTTTTTGGCTTCTATCCTGGCTATGGTATCCTGGCAGATCTGACATATAATTAGATGACCATAAAATTTGTTAGGCAAACCATTTGGAGTGAAAGGGGCACTTTAATAATGCTGATAGGACAACAGGCAACAGTGGGACTACCCTTGGTAAATGGGGACAGATGACCGCCCTACATATAACGACGCTGTGGTTTCAGCAAGTGAAATTGGGCCAATAACAGAGAAGACTCTTTCACCTTAGTTAAGGAGTGAGGATCTTTCTGGGCCTCTCAGATCCCTTTTTCCTTCAGGCTGCAAGTGGTCTGGAACAAACTTTGGAGTCAGACAGGCTTGGGTACAAACCCTTGCTCTGGTGCTTCCTGTCTCCGTGACCTTGTACAAGTCAATGGCTCTGAGCCTCAGTTTCCTCATCTCCTCTTATGAATATCACATGATCATGTGCTTAATATGTCCAGCCCTGTAGAAATTCATTGAAAATCTTAGTGCCCTTGTTTTTTCCCCTCTCTTCCACAATGTTTCTCAATAGATAAAGGAGAAACAGCTCTGCTTATTATATGCAGGTAATGGTGCTTTCAGAGAAAGCATTTGTAGAGTTTTAAGTGGGACAGTATATTAAGAGACAGAGATTAAGATTAAGCCACAGAACACTGGGACTGTAGGGGTCTGGACCAGTTGTTAAAAGTCCAAGACTCATAGAACTGAAGTGATATGTCTGAGGTCACACAGAGTTCTGGCTTAGCTGGGAACTGAATCCCGGTCCCTGGAATTCCAAGCCACTTCTCTTTCCACTCCATCACAGTTCCAGTTCCCAGAAGTGGAGTGATGACCTGTTCTCTTCTCCTCTCCCACTTTTCCTTCACTCTTCTCTTCCCTACTCTCAATTCAAGAGTATGGTATACTTCCCAGAGCCAATATAGCTATGCTTAAGGTAAGCAGATCAATCAAGAGTTTAGGCCACCTCGAAAAGGATGGATCTGGTTAATAAGAACAAATATGTGACCTCTGTAGAGACCTGACAAGGCAGTGTGTACGTGGGCGGTGGTTGTCTACCTTCTCAGACCCAGTGCCCCACTTTAATAACAAAGATCTTATAATGTCCTCTCTACTGTCTTGAGAACAAACTTAGAGGAAACACAGTCTTCACACATAACCTTAAAAGTCAAAATCATGCTCTAATTGTAAGAACAGGAGAACTCTGAGAAAGTAATTTGTGATAAAAGTCTTTCCAAAGTTTTTTCTCAAGCACGACTCACCAGGAGGCAGAATGAAGGGATGGGATGCCTTGCACCTATGTGAATGTAACGGGGATGCGGGCCTGAGGGCGCCAACCAACAGATGCAGGAGAGCGTGCACTTTGCACAGTGTAGGCATTCTGGATAGCAGTGATGTGAAAACACTGAAAAGGTAAACAGTGTTTGGCAAAAAATCTTCCTTCATTTCTCCAGTGGTTGTGTTCCTTTAAAATTCAAAACATATTAAAATGATATCCCAAATACTTTAGGTTTAAAAGTAAAACAGAGGTAAGTTCCTGAAAGTTACTTGTGGGGTGCAAAATAGTCTTCATTGTGTGGGACCATCCTACACATTTAGAATGTCTGGCATCCCTGACCCCCACCCATTAAATGACACTAGCCCCTCTTATCATTTTGACCTCCAAAAGAACCTTTATGATTTCTAAAACACCCTTCTTCCTACCAGGTGATGGTACCCCTTTCTTTGTACCCTTGCTCTGCAAATTTAATAGACATTCCATAGTTGGGCATCAGCATGGGGTGACTTGGGGCACCTCAGAAGGAACCAGAATGGTGGTTCCCAGTTGTGCCATTTGCCAAAGCCTCTTGCAAGGCCTGACACTCACAGGGCGAGTACCAGGTGGCCATGACAGGGGGAGATGGAAGCAAAGCTGAGGGCATGTCTCCTGCAAAGTGAGGCAGTTCGTTTCAGCCAAATGAGAGTAATGGCAATGCAGATTCCAAA
>NW_011888980.1:616884-626004 GCF_000151845.1 Pteropus vampyrus | reverse complement strand
CTGTGGTTTCAGCAAGTGAAATTGGGCCAATAACAGAGAAGACTCTTTCACCTTAGTTAAGGAGTGAGGATCTTTCTGGGCCTCTCAGATCCCTTTTTCCTTCAGGCTGCAAGTGGTCTGGAACAAACTTTGGAGTCAGACAGGCTTGGGTACAAACCCTTGCTCTGGTGCTTCCTGTCTCCGTGACCTTGTACAAGTCAATGGCTCTGAGCCTCAGTTTCCTCATCTCCTCTTATGAATATCACATGATCATGTGCTTAATATGTCCAGCCCTGTAGAAATTCATTGAAAATCTTAGTGCCCTTGTTTTTTCCCGTCTCTTCCACAATGTTTCTCAATAGATAAAGGAGAAACAGCTCTGCTTATTATATGCAGGTAATGGTGCTTTCAGAGAAAGCATTTGTAGAGTTTTAAGTGGGACAGTATATTAAGAGACAGAGATTAAGATTAAGCCACAGAACACTGGGACTGTAGGGGTCTGGACCAGTTGTTAAAAGTCCAAGACTCATAGAACTGAAGTGATATGTCTGAGGTCACACAGAGTTCTGGCTTAGCTGGGAACTGAATCCCGGTCCCTGGAATTCCAAGCCACTTCTCTTTCCACTCCATCACAGTTCCAGTTCCCAGAAGTGGAGTGATGACCTGTTCTCTTCTCCTCTCCCACTTTTCCTTCACTCTTCTCTTCCCTACTCTCAATTCAAGAGTATGGTATACTTCCCAGAGCCAATATAGCTATGCTTAAGGTAAGCAGATCAATCAAGAGTTTAGGCCACCTCGAAAAGGATGGATCTGGTTAATAAGAACAAATATGTGACCTCTGTAGAGACCTGACAAGGCAGTGTGTACGTGGGCGGTGGTTGTCTACCTTCTCAGACCCAGTGCCCCACTTTAATAACAAAGATCTTATAATGTCCTCTCTACTGTCTTGAGAACAAACTTAGAGGAAACACAGTCTTCACACATAACCTTAAAAGTCAAAATCATGCTCTAATTGTAAGAACAGGAGAACTCTGAGAAAGTAATTTGTGATAAAAGTCTTTCCAAAGTTTTTTCTCAAGCACGACTCACCAGGAGGCAGAATGAAGGGATGGGATGCCTTGCACCTATGTGAATGTAACGGGGATGCGGGCCTGAGGGCGCCAACCAACAGATGCAGGAGAGCGTGCACTTTGCACAGTGTAGGCATTCTGGATAGCAGTGATGTGAAAACACTGAAAAGGTAAACAGTGTTTGGCAAAAAATCTTCCTTCATTTCTCCAGTGGTTGTGTTCCTTTAAAATTCAAAACATATTAAAATGATATCCCAAATACTTTAGGTTTAAAAGTAAAACAGAGGTAAGTTCCTGAAAGTTACTTGTGGGGTGCAAAATAGTCTTCATTGTGTGGGACCATCCTACACATTTAGAATGTCTGGCATCCCTGACCCCCACCCATTAAATGACACTAGCCCCTCTTATCATTTTGACCTCCAAAAGAACCTTTATGATTTCTAAAACACCCTTCTTCCTACCAGGTGATGGTACCCCTTTCTTTGTACCCTTGCTCTGCAAATTTAATAGACATTCCATAGTTGGGCATCAGCATGGGGTGACTTGGGGCACCTCAGAAGGAACCAGAATGGTGGTTCCCAGTTGTGCCATTTGCCAAAGCCTCTTGCAAGGCCTGACACTCACAGGGCGAGTACCAGGTGGCCATGACAGGGGGAGATGGAAGCAAAGCTGAGGGCATGTCTCCTGCAAAGTGAGGCAGTTCGTTTCAGCCAAATGAGAGTAATGGCAATGCAGATTCCAAATAGGAAAGGCATTGCCATGTGGGTTTAAAGTTCCATCAAGCAACCTAAATTCCAAAGTCTTTGCTGAGGAGGTTAGTGTGGATAAATGCAAATGACAAGTGATCCGTTATCTTTTGATACTACCATGTTGTCCATAAAGTGCATTGTCATGTATTTTCTACACACTTTTGAGCTTTTCCACAAACTCAGGAGATAGTAAGGGGTTACTGTTGTCTTCATATTGACATGCTTGTTCTGGTGATGCCCAATACTGTATCACTTCATTCATAAAGACCATGGCACACAAGTAAACTAGATAAGGGCCATTATTAGCCATTCCCTTTAGCTGTTTTGTACACACACAAGCTGCTGGTAATCTTGACTGTAGTATTTGGTTTTTGTCACAGATATGCTCAGAGTTAATTGAGGGACAGATTTCTGAATGTAAATGTGAATAATGCTTATTCCATTCCTACCTGCCACTAATTTTGCTGTGTACTAAAATAGGTCTCTATGTTTTTCCTTCAGCAATGAGATGAACAACTTTTTCAGTGACAGAATCTGACCCAGCCTGCTGAGTAGGTTGTGTTGTGGTGCATCTTTAGGGAGGGCTCTCGCCTTGGGATCACATGAGTGGCGTTCACTGGAATGGGCAGTACCCGGCCTGCTCGATCGTACACGGCAGGCACACTGCCCATCGTCATCAATGGGCAGTCTTTTCCTTCAGCAACTTTTTCTCACTATTCTTACTTTGTAAAGTAGTTCTTCAAATTGAATAATGACAATAATGGTATAAAAACATAGTTATATTACTATACTAAAATTTAATTATAGTTAACCTTTATTGAGCATTTCCTATGTGTCAAAGTTTACAGCTATTATCTAATTTTAATTGGGCTGTATAATTTTAAATTTGAAGGCTATTTTCTTTTTTATAAATTATTGTCATTTCACTTCTAAAAAAAAGCTTTTGGCCTTTGAGTTTTGTGAATATATTCAGGAGGCTTCTCATACGTGGATGAAGTAAAATAAACCTAATGAAGCAGTGTAGCTAATCTTACTAATTTAGTTTTTCCCATCTCCTTGGACATTCTTGTTAGAAATCATCAGAAAAGGTGTGTAGGAAACTTTAAGCATCTGTCACATAAAGGAAATTAATAAAATATAGATAACTAACCACAATAGAATTCTCTCTGTTTTGGTAAAATGATATTGCTTGGTAATAGATCAAATGTAGCCTGATATTCTTTGGTAAGCCAGTAATATTTCTATAGTTTTGCTGTAAACAGCACGTAGGCATCCAGAATTTCATTTAGCCTTCACTATAGCCTTATGAGGTAGGTGTTACTTGTGTTGCAGTTAAGCAAACTGAGCTCCAAGAACAGTAACTTTAAAAGTTACTTAATAACTAAAGTTTCTTACATAAGTTGGAGAATTGGGATTTAAACCCAGGGTTGTCAAACCATTGTCTGGTCTCCCTGCCACTGTACTCCAGCTGCTTTACAATTTGAGCATAGAGATGAGGGCAAAGTAATAGGAAACTCTAGCAGCACATCTAACACTGGTGGTGAGAAAAACTATGAAAGGAGAAAAAAGCATTTATTTCCCTGCCTACCTCCTTTTCAGAAAAGTAAGTGATTGCTTCTATTTTTGAGTGACTTGGGTGACTTGAAACATCAGGAATCTACCTGACTTTATTACAGCAGCATTTACACACCAGCAGCCTGTATGCCTAAAAAGACCTACGGGCACATTTTGAATGGGTCACACAGATGTTTTTAAAAGTTTGCATTTTAAAGCTTTCAGGTGGAGCTCAGTATAATTAATTTTTCCCCAGTCACCACCATTCCCTATTATCCCACACCTGGCCCACACTCATTCACATTCAGCACCTGCCTGGCCTATGGAGACACTGGCATTTGCAACCCTGGATTACTTACTGTGATTATGTCTTCCTCAGAAGCTACTGTCTTTACCTTTTGCTTGTGCTCTATTTTTCCTTCTTATATCCTGAAGAAGTCCTTATATCCTGGACTTCTCAGAAGAAAAATGAGGGAAGGGGAATAGGAAGTGCTGGGGACAGGGACTGAAATTTTACATGATGCAGCTAGGAAAGCCTCACTGAAAAGGTGACATTGTTTAAAGACCTGCAAAGAGGGGGAGAGAGGATGAACCTTCCTGAAGGGAGAATGCTCCAAGCAGAGGGATCAGCAAGTATAAAGGGCCTTCAGTGGGGAAATGAATGGATGTTTGAGGAGTAGCAGGGCATCTGTGTGGCTGGAGCAGAGTGGACAAGTGAATCATAGGAGAACAGTAAGGTCAGAGAGGTTAGGAGGGAAGGGGAGGGCACACTGAGTGGTGCCCTACACATCCCTGCAAGGACTTGGCTTGTACTCTGAGTAAGATGAAAAGCCATGAGAGAGTGTTGAGCAGGTGTCATTATCTGCCTTATGGTTTCGAAGGACCACTTCAGCTGCTGAGTTGACAGAGGCCCTTACATGGGCAAGGGCTGAAGCAGGAGGTCTGAGGACATGCTGTTGGCAATAGTCTAAATGAGAAAGGATAGTGGTTTGGCCCCAGGTGCTAGCAGTGGAGGTGCTAAGAAATTGTCTGATTCTGGATATATATTTTGAAAGTAGAGACATTGCTGACAGGTCCAATGTGAGTGTGAATAGAGGAAAGTCAAATGTTTTTGATTTGAGCAACTGGAAGAATGGAGATGACAACGAAATACTGCAGTCTGGAAACGAGATTTCCCATACCCTTTTGTTATAGGAAAGACATATGGGAAGCAGAGGCAGAGGGAGAAAGGGTTACATATGAGAAAAAGGAGACTTCAGGAGGCAAGGCCACGTATAGGAGGAAATGGTGTTAGAACAAGGAGCATGGGAGGTGTGTGTGACCACAGGAGCAAAGAAAATAGCCAAAGGTGATGGGAGTTATATGCTTTATGAAAGAGGTGAATAAAATTAACCTTCCTGGAATATGGAATACCAGATATGTAAAGATGCATTGCAAAAAGTCCTAACTCTTGTCATC
Organism: Pteropus vampyrus; assembly: GCF_000151845.1. Lineage (NCBI taxonomy): Eukaryota > Metazoa > Chordata > Mammalia > Chiroptera > Pteropodidae > Pteropus > Pteropus vampyrus. The sequence continues at coordinate 621,194 of NW_011888980.1, read as the reverse complement.
TTTCCCTATAATGCACATATTTTCTCTCTTCAGGTTTCATAGAATATTATTGGGTAGTAGAAAATTGATGACTTGCATTTACTTTTTTTTTTTTTTTTACTAAGGTCACATTCACATAACATAAAATGAACTACTTTAAAGTGAAAAATTCAGCAGCATTTAGTATATTCACAATGTTTTGCATCTAATACCTCTAGTTTCAAAACATTTTCGTCATCCCGAAAGCAAACTCCATCCCTCTTAAACAGTCACTCCCCATTTCTCTCTTCTGTCAGTCCCTGGCGCCTACCAGGGTGCTTTGTCTCTGTGGATTTACCTATTCTGGGTATTTCATGTAAATGGAAACATGTTAAATGACTTTTGTGACTGTCTTCTTTCACTTAGCATATGTTTTTTGAGATCCATCCATGTTGTAGCATGTGCCAGTAATTCATTGCTTTTTATGGCTGAAAAAATATTCCATTGTATGGATATACCACATTTTATTTATCCATTGATGGACATTTGGGTTGTTCCCACCTTTTGACCAGTGGAGTAGTGTTGCTCTGAGCACTGTAAGTATTTGTTTGAGTCCCTGTTTTCAGTTCTTTAGAGTACATACTTGGGAGTGGAACTGTTGTATCGTGGTAATTCTGGTTGGCTTTTTGAGGAACTGCCAAAATGTTTTCCACAACAGCTGAACCATTTTAAATTCCCATCAGCTATGTACAAGGGTTCCAGTTTCTCCATATCCTTACGAAGACTTATTATTTTCAGGTTTAAAAAAATTATTGCCACCACAGTGGGTGTGAAATGCTATCTTTTTTATGGCTTTAATTTGTATTTCCCTAATGACTAATGATGTTGAGCATCCTTTCATGTGCTTGTTGGCCCTTTGTACATGGCTTTTATGTTTTATGTCTCTCATCTAGACTGCAAAGTGCTATCATACCAGAGCTATCAGGAAATATCTGTTAATTTTTGAAAAATAAAGCCAGCAATTCACTCCTATATATCTCCCCCCACCCCAGTTTTGAGATATAATTGACATACATCACTATATAAGTTTTAGGTGTACAGATAATGATTTGGCTTACATATACTGTGGAATGATTACTGCAGTACCTTTAGTTAGCTAGCATCCATTATCTCACTTAGATTCAATAAAAAGAATAAGCAAAAAAAAATGTATTTTCTTCCTTGTGACCAGAACTTAGGATTTACTTCAACTTTCATGTGTCGTACAGCAGAGTTAGCTACAGTCATGTCGTACTTGTTTATCATGTAACTGAAAGTTTGTACCTTTTAACCCTCTTCCTCTAACTCCTCCTCCCCACAATCCCCACCTCTAGTAACTACAAATCCGATTTCTTTTTCTATGAGTTTGCTTTTTTTCTTTTTTTTAATTAGATTCCACATATGAGATCATATATATTTTTTTTAATTTGTCTTTCTCTGATTTATTTCACTTAGCGTCAAGGACCATCCATGTCCTTGTAAATGGCAGGATTTTCTCATTTTCTATGGTGAATAGTATTCGTGTGTGTATGTGTGTGTGTGTGTGTGTACATACCACAATTTCTTTATTCATTTATCTGTCAGTGGACACTTAGTTTGTTTCCATGCCTTGGTTATTATAAATAGTGATGCTCTGAACATTGGGGTGCAGATATCTTTTCCAGTTAGTGTTTTCATTTCCTTTGGATATATTCCCAGAAGCGGAATTGATGGGTCATATGGTAGTTCTATGTTTTTAATTTTTTGAGGATTCTCCATACTGTTTTTCATAGTTGCTGTGTCATTTTACAGTCTTACCAACAGTGTACAAGAGTTCCCTTTTCTCCATATTCTTGCCAGCATGTTATCTCTTGTCTTTTGGATGAGGGCCATCTTAACAGGCATGAGGTGATATTTCATTCTGGTTTTGATTTGCATTTCTCTAATGACTGGTAATGTTGAGCATCAGTGTACCTGTTGGCCATTAGTATATCTTCTTTAGAAAAAAATGTCTATTTAGGTCTTTTGCCAACTTTTAAATTGGATTTTTTTTTCGTTATTGAGTTCTATGAGTTCTTCATATATTTAGGATATTAACCTGTTATTAGATATATGGTTTGCCAATATTTTTTCCCATCCTGTAGGTTGTATTTTCACTCTGTCGATTCTTTTGCTGTGAACAAACTTTTTAGTTTGATGTAGTCCTGCTTGTTTTTTATTTTGTTGCTTGTATTTTGTGTGTCATATCCGGAAACTATTGCCAAGACCCACGTCAAGAAGCTTTTTTCCTACGTTTTCTTCTAGGAGTTTCATGGTTTCAGGGATTACATTTAAGTCTTTAATTCACTTCAAATTAGTTTTTGTGAGTGGTGTAATATTGGGGTCTAGTTTCATTCTTCTACATGTGACTATCCAGATTTCTCAGCACCATTTATCGAAGTGACTGTCTTTGAGTATTCTTGGCTCTCGTCAAATATTAGTTGACCATATGCTTGGGTTTATTTCTGGGCTCTCTATGCTGTTCCATTGATCTACTTATCTGTTTTTATGTCACTACCATACTGTTTTGATTACTATAGTTTTATAATAATATCATTTGAAACCAGGAACTGTGATGCCTCCCACTTTCTTCTTCTTTCTCTGGATGCTTTTGCTGTTCAGGGTCTTTTGTGGTTTCATATAAATTTTAGGATTATTTCTTCTACTTCTGTAAAAAAATGCCATTGGAATCTTAAAAGAGATTGCATTGAATATATAGATGGCTTTTGGTAGTATTGACCTAATAACAATATTAATTCTTCCAATGTATAAACACAGGCTACTTTTCCCTTTATTTGTGTTGTCTTCAATTTCTTTCGTAGTAGTTTTCAGAGATCTCTAACCTCTGTGGTTAAGTTTATTTCTAAGTATTCTACTGTTTTTGATGCTATTGAAAATAAGATTGTTTTCTTTCTTTTTCAGATAATTTGTCATTAGAATATAGAAACACTACTGATTTTTGTATGTCAATTTCGTATCCTGCAACTGTACTGAATTTATTGATTAGATCTAACAGTCTTGGTGGAATCTTTAGGATTTTCTATGCAGGCACACCTTGGAGATATTGTAGGTTCAGTTCCAGACCACTGCAATAAAGTGAGTCACATGAATTTTTTTGTTTTCCCAGTGCATATAAAGATTATGTTTACACTGTACTGTAGTCTGTTAAAGTAGGAAATAGCATTATATCTAAAATAAAATGTACAGACCTTAACTAAAAAATACTTCATTGCCATCATCTGAGCCTTCAATGAGTTGTAATCTTTATGCTGGTGGAGGGTCTTGCCTTGATGTTGATGAGAATGCACTATCTGTGAAGTGTGACAAAAGAAAGTGCAATAAAACAAGGTATACCTGTATATAAAAATCATCTGCAAATAGAGACAATTTTACTCTTTTCTTTCCAATTCTGATGCCTTTTATTTCTTTTTCTTGTCCAATTGCTCTGGCAAGGACTTCCAATAATATGTTGAATAGGAGTGGTGAGAGTGAGCGCCCTTGTCTTGTTCCTGAATTTAGAGGAAAAGCTTTCAACCTTTCACTATTGAGTGTAATGTTAGGGATGGGATTATCATATATAGTCTTTATTATGCTGAGGTACATTCTTGCTATACCTAATTTGTTAAGAGTTTAGATCACAGATGTTGAATTTTGTCAAATGTTTTTTCTGCATCTATTGAGATGATCGTATGACTTTCCTTTTATTCTATTAATGAGATGTATGACATTGATTTGTGAATGTTGAACCGTCCTTGCTTCGCAGGTATAAATCCCACTTGATCATGGTGAATGATTATTTTTATGTGCTGCTGAATTTGATTTGCTAGTATTTTAATAATTTTTGCATTTATATTCATCCTGGATATTGATCTGTAATTTTATTTTCTGGTAGTGTTCTTTTCTAGTTTTGGTATCAGAGTAATGCTGGCCTCATAAAATGAGTTTGGGAGTGTTCTCTCATCTTTGATCTTTTGGAATAATTTTAGAAAGGTTGATGTTAATTCATCTTTAAATGTTTGGTAAAATTCTCCAGGGAAGCAATATGGTCCTGGGCTATCCTTCATTGGAAGATCTTTGATGATTCAATCTTCCTACTAGTAATTGGCCTACTCAGGCTTTGTTTCTTTCTGTTTTAGTAGCTTGTTTCTAAGAATTTTTTTCATTTTTTATAGGTTGTCCAGTTTGTTGGTATAGTTATTCACAATAGCCTCTTGTGACTCTTTGTATTTCTATGGTATCAGTTGTAATATTTCCTTTTTCATTTATGATTTGTGTTCTCTCTCTTATTTGATTAG
>NW_011888980.1:614524-616834 GCF_000151845.1 Pteropus vampyrus | reverse complement strand
CTGCAAATAGAGACAATTTTACTCTTTTCTTTCCAATTCTGATGCCTTTTATTTCTTTTTCTTGTCCAATTGCTCTGGCAAGGACTTCCAATAATATGTTGAATAGGAGTGGTGAGAGTGAGCGCCCTTGTCTTGTTCCTGAATTTAGAGGAAAAGCTTTCAACCTTTCACTATTGAGTGTAATGTTAGGGATGGGATTATCATATATAGTCTTTATTATGCTGAGGTACATTCTTGCTATACCTAATTTGTTAAGAGTTTAGATCACAGATGTTGAATTTTGTCAAATGTTTTTTCTGCATCTATTGAGATGATCGTATGACTTTCCTTTTATTCTATTAATGAGATGTATGACATTGATTTGTGAATGTTGAACCGTCCTTGCTTCGCAGGTATAAATCCCACTTGATCATGGTGAATGATTATTTTTATGTGCTGCTGAATTTGATTTGCTAGTATTTTAATAATTTTTGCATTTATATTCATCCTGGATATTGATCTGTAATTTTATTTTCTGGTAGTGTTCTTTTCTAGTTTTGGTATCAGAGTAATGCTGGCCTCATAAAATGAGTTTGGGAGTGTTCTCTCATCTTTGATCTTTTGGAATAATTTTAGAAAGGTTGATGTTAATTCATCTTTAAATGTTTGGTAAAATTCTCCAGGGAAGCAATATGGTCCTGGGCTATCCTTCATTGGAAGATCTTTGATGATTCAATCTTCCTACTAGTAATTGGCCTACTCAGGCTTTGTTTCTTTCTGTTTTAGTAGCTTGTTTCTAAGAATTTTTTTCATTTTTTATAGGTTGTCCAGTTTGTTGGTATAGTTATTCACAATAGCCTCTTGTGACTCTTTGTATTTCTATGGTATCAGTTGTAATATTTCCTTTTTCATTTATGATTTGTGTTCTCTCTCTTATTTGATTAGGACCAAATCTTAATTTTTAAAATTGTTTTCCTGTCCTCTATTTCATTCTGCTCTCATTTTTATTATTTCCTTCTTTCTGCTACTTTTGGGCTCAATTTGTTTATCTTTTTCTAGTTCCTTAAGGCATAGAGTTAGGTTTTTTATTTGGGATCTTTTTTGTTTCTTAATATAGGTGTTTATTACTATCAATGTCCTTCTTAGAACTGCTTTTTCTGTGTCCCATAAATTTTGGAATAGTGTTTCTAATTTCATTTGTCTCAAGATAATTTTTATTTACCCTTTAAGTTCTTCTTTGATCCATTGGTTGTTCAGGAGAGTATTGTCTAATTTCCATGTATCGTGAACTTTCCAGTTTTCCTCATTGATTTCAATCTTCTTAAATTTGCTAAGACTTGTTCCGTGGCCTAGCTTAGAATATGTTCTATATGCACTTGAGAAGAATGTGTATTCTGCTGTTGTCAGATAAAATGTTTTGCAATGTCTGTTTTCTTTTTCTTGGGAAAAATGCTTTTTAAAAAACATTCATAAGTAATGATTCCTTTCATTGTTATTAATAAGCTGGAACACTCATCCACCTGAACTCTTCTTTGTGTGTGTGCTTGGCTAGAGGAAAATCTCAGTGTCATCTATATCTGACAAGCCTGCTGCACTATATGGTTTTAAAATATGGGCACGTAAATATTTATAATTGTTATATATTCTTGATGTATGGACCCCTTTATCATTATATAATGACTTTATCTCTTTTTACCACTTTTAAAGTCATTTTGTCTAATATAAATATAGCTACCTCTGCTTTTTTGGTTACCATTTGCTTGAGATATCTTCTTTCATCTCTTCACTGTGTGTCTATAGGACTAAAGTAATATACAACATATCATTGGATCTCATTTTTTTATACATTCAGCCACTTTATCCATTCTATGTCTTTCGGTTGGAGAATTTAATCTGTTTGCATTTAAAGTAATTATTTACTTACCGTTGCCATTTTGGGAGCTGTTTTGTAGCTCCATTGTTCCTATTTCTTATTCTGCTGTCTTTCATGTGTGTTTTGTGGTATCCATGTGCTTCAACTTCTTATCTTTGTGTAATTACTATAGGTTTTTCCCTTGTGGTTACCACAGGGTGTACATAAAATATCTTAAAATTATAGTGCCTCATTTTAAGTTAATAGCAATTTTGACACAGTTCCTAAGCTTTTCACTTTTAGGTTACTGGTTTTACCATTTACATATTTTTTATATTGTGTAAATGACTGGATAATTTCCAGTGTCCTATCTTCCAGGTTGCTGATTCTTCTGCATGGTTGAGCCTACTTTTTGAAGCTCTCCATTTAATTCTTCTGTTCAGTTATAGTATTTTTCAGCTCTAGGTTTTTTTAAAAAT
>NW_011888980.1:585492-614474 GCF_000151845.1 Pteropus vampyrus | reverse complement strand
GGATCTCATTTTTTTATACATTCAGCCACTTTATCCATTCTATGTCTTTCGGTTGGAGAATTTAATCTGTTTGCATTTAAAGTAATTATTTACTTACCGTTGCCATTTTGGGAGCTGTTTTGTAGCTCCATTGTTCCTATTTCTTATTCTGCTGTCTTTCATGTGTGTTTTGTGGTATCCATGTGCTTCAACTTCTTATCTTTGTGTAATTACTATAGGTTTTTCCCTTGTGGTTACCACAGGGTGTACATAAAATATCTTAAAATTATAGTGCCTCATTTTAAGTTAATAGCAATTTTGACACAGTTCCTAAGCTTTTCACTTTTAGGTTACTGGTTTTACCATTTACATATTTTTTATATTGTGTAAATGACTGGATAATTTCCAGTGTCCTATCTTCCAGGTTGCTGATTCTTCTGCATGGTTGAGCCTACTTTTTGAAGCTCTCCATTTAATTCTTCTGTTCAGTTATAGTATTTTTCAGCTCTAGGTTTTTTTAAAAATGATTTTTACTTCTTTATTGAATGTCTTGTTTCATCCATTCACTGTTTTCCTAATTTCTTTTAGTTGCTTGTGTTCTTGCAGCTCACTAAGCTTCTTTAAGAGGATTATTGTGAATTATTTGTCTGACAGTTCATAGATCTCCATTTCTTTAGGGTCAGTTATTAGTGATTTATTAATTTCCTTTATTATTTACCTGATTTTTCATGATCTTTGAATCCTTATATTGATATCTGTACATGTGAGTTAGTAGTCTTCTCTTTCTGACTGTAGATTTGCTTTGGCAGAGACAGTTCTTCTAGGTGCAGTGGGAGAAGCAGCTTCAAGGCCAGTTCTGTCTAGGTGCAGTGGGAGAAGCAGCTTCAAGGCCACTGAGGCTCTTCATTTGTGGTCTTCACTTCTCAAGCTGACCTGTGCCCCAAGTTCCCTGACTGAACAGGGCTACTTACTTTGCTCTGGGGATGATCAGCTCTGCTTGACCACCTCTCAGCTTGAGCATTGCTGGGCAACAGTTTCCAGGTATTCCGGGGAGCACGGTTGTCACCCCTGGACTATTTTCCCACCAGAGGAACTGTAGGCTCAGGAGAGACTTCTCTGTGTGGTGCCACACTGGCCTAGGGGTTGTGCAATGCAGTCAGCATGTAGCCATTCATGTTAGCCTTCTAATGCAGTCAGCCCTGGTCTTTGTGGTGCGGGGGGTGCCACTTCCTGTGTTCTAGGGTTCTCCCAGGGTGTCCTGTCCATGAATTGTTGTTACCTGTTGTTCTTGTAAGAGGGAATGAAGTCATGAATGACCTATATCTCCATGTTGGTGACTTCACTTTCTGAACATCTTGGAGAAATCCTGAAATGTATTCATTCAAAAGCTGATTTACAATTACCTCATGTACACGGTTTCCAATTTGGTATTCTAGAACTATCCTGGAAAACACTTCTTTGATCTTTAATTTCCCAATAAGTACCCAAGACTCAAAATTAGGAGAGCTGACCTGCAGCCTGACAGTATGTAACTGGATTTCCTATCTGTAAAATGAGGGGTTGAGACATACCTTTTGTCCCATCAACTTTAATAATACTCGGGCTTCTAGTCAAGATGGTGGAGTAGGTAATCACTGTGCTTGCCTCCTCTCACAACCACATCAGAATTACAACCAAATTACAGAACAACCATCACTGAGAATCACCTGAAGTCTAGCTGAACAGAAGTCCTACAACTGAAGACACACAGAAGTGAGACTGGTAGGGGCGGAGACATGAACAGGTTGATCACAGAGGGATATATCTCAGCTATGAAGGTCACTCCAGAGAAGCGAAGGGTCTCAGCCCCATACCAAACTCCCAAGCCCAGGGTTTCAGTGCTGGGAAGAGGAGTCCCCACATCTGGCTGTGAAAATCAGTGGAGATTGTGGCTGAGACAACGGGTGGCTGGACTTCCTCTTAAAGGGCCCAAGCACAGACTTACTTGCTGAGAGACTCACTTGCTCTGAGCTCCAGCACTGGGGCAGCTGCTTGAAAAGTGCCAGGGACATATGAGAAAGAACTGAGTTGTCTGGCTTCAGGGCGAGGGCTGGAGGGGCAGCTTTCTCTAAGTGTTGGCAGAATCCATTGTTCCTTTGTTGAGCCCTCTCCACTCCCTACGTGCAGATGCAGGTGGCCACCATATCTGGGTCTCCATCAGCCTGGTTAACACCACTTGTTCCACCCTGGTGAGTCCTGGAAACCCACCCACCCAAGCCATTTCCAGTGGCTTTTCCATATAAATGGCCTATCTTGGCTCAGGCTGTGGACTTTCCTAAATCTCTCAAAGGTTCACAAAACCTAAACAAGCAACATCTGGCCTTGGCATTCCCTGTACCTCTTGCCGAGCACCCTTAAGCCCAATGCTAGCAGCAGCCAGCCATGGATTGTGGCTTGGCTTCTTGAGGCACATCCAAGCCCAGCATGAGTGATGGCCACCTATAGATTGCCAGGGGGCCCCAGACAGGGCACAGGCTGTAGCTGAACTTAGCCTTTGGTGGGGCCTCTCACAGGAAGCCCTGGCCTGCACATCTGAGGACAACATACCCAAAAGGCAAACAGTAGAGCTCTGCCAAAGCAAATCCTGCTTCATAGGGTTAGCTCCTGCACAAGAGTTCCTCCAATGTAGTCACCAGGCAGTCCTTACAACCATTCAACCCGAGGGTCAATCCCTCCCATTAACATGCAAATAGCAACCAAGGCTCAACTACAACAGGAGGGACCATACAAGGGATACTACTGGAGCACCCAGGTCAGGTGACCAGGGAGATTGTACCACTGAGCCCCACAGGACCCCTACTACATAGACCAGGAGACATAACAGCTCTACCTGATACATAGATACAAACACAGGGAGGCAGCCAAAATGGTAAGACAAAGAAATACATCCCAAATGAAAGAACAGAACAAAGCTCCAGTAAAAGAACTAAACAAAATGGAGACAAGCAATCTAGCAGATGCAGTTCAAAACACTGGTTATAAGGATGCTCAATGAACTTAGGGGCAGAGTAGATGAACTAGTGGGAACTTTTACAAAGAGATAGGAAACATAAAAGTGGAGATAGAAAACAAAAAAGAACCAGTCAGAAATGAAAAATACCTTAGAAGGAATCAAGAGGAGATTAGATGAAGCAGAAGAGTGAATCAGCAATTCATAAAAAGGTTATTTTAAGGGGCCTCTGGGATAACATCAGACATACCAACACTCACATTATATGGATATCCGAAGAAGAGAGAGTACAAGGAATTGAAAACCTATTCCAAGAAATAAGACTGAAAACTTCCCTATCCTGGTGAAAAAATAGACATACAAGCCCAGGAAGCACAGAGTCCCAAACGAGATGAACCCAAGGAGGCCCACACCAAGACACATCATAATTAAAATGCCAAAGATTAAAGACAATCTTAAAAGCAGCAAGAGAAAAGCAATTAGTTACCTACAAGTGAGTACCCATAAGACTGTTGGCTGATTCCTCAACAGAAACTTTACAGGCCAGAAGGGATTGGCATGAAATATTCAGTGATGCAAAAAGCAGGGACTTACACCCAAGATTTCTCTATCCAGCAGAGTTATCATTTAGAATCAGACAGATAAAAAGCTTCCTATACAAGAAAAAGCTAAAGGAGTTCATCTCCACCAAGCCAGTATTACAGGAAATGTTGGAGGGACTTCTTTAAGAAGAAAAAAGAAAGACAAAAAATATGAATAAAGTGGCACTAACTACATATCTACCAACAATAACTTTAAATGTAAATGGATTAAATGCTCCCATCAAAAGATAGGGTGGCTGAATGGATAAAAAAAACAAGACTCTTACATATGCTGCCTCAAAGAGACTCACTTCAGATCAAAAAAACAAAATAAAGGGATAGAAAAAGATATTTTATGAAAATGGAAACAAAAAGCCTGGGGCAGCCATTCTTAGACAAAATAGACTTTAAAACAAAGACAATAATAAGAGACAAAGAAGGACCCAGTTATCCCACTTCTAGGTATAAATCTGAAGAAACTCAAAACACTACTTTGAAGAGACATGTGAATCCATATGTTCATTGTAGCATTATTTACAATAGTCAAGATATGGAATGCTACCTGGGTGTCCATCAATAGAAGAATGTATAGATAAGAGGTAGTACATACATACAATGGAACATTACACAGCCATAAAAAGAATGAAATCTTACTATCTGCAACAACATGGATAGAACTAGAGGGTATTGTGCTGAGTAGAATAAGACAGAGAAAGACAAATGCCATATAATTTTACTTATATGTGGAATCTAAAATAAAACTCATACAGAGAACATATTGATGGTTGCCAGATGGGCAGGGTTCGGGGTGGGTGGGTGAAAAAGGGGAAGGGATTAAGAAGTACAAATTGGTAGTTACAAAATAGTTATGGGGATGTAAAGTATAGCATAGGGAATATAGTCAATGATATTGTAAAAACTATGGTTAGATTTATCAGGGTGATCAATCTAAGTAATATAAATGTCCAATCCCTATGTCGTACACCTGAAACTAATATTGTATGCCAACTGTAATTTTAAAAGTTATTAAAGACTTGAAAATCTGAAAAAAAAATCAAAAAAGGAGGGAGCTAAAGGGGAATAAGAGGTTGAAATTTCCAGGTATAAAACAAATAAGTCATAGGGATATGATGTACAACATAGGGAATATAGTCAATAATATTGTAATAGCATTGTATGGTGTCAAATGGTTGTTGGACATATCATGGTGATCACATCATTAGGTATATAAATGTTGAATAACTATAGTCTATACCTGAAACTAATACAATATTGTATATAAGCTATATTTTAATAAAAAAAATCTTTAAAAAAGAATACTCATACCTTTTGATTAAGCAGTTTTCCTTTTGAGCATCTATCTATGGAAAATGAACTAAAAAACAAGAGAGGGAAAAAGGCTTTCTATGTAAAGCTGTCACTTACAGAAATTTTTTTTTTTTTTTTAACAATTGTGAAGTGATCTAAATGTTTGCCAATGGTAACTAATTCTGTATTACTAGGAAATTTGGCAACCATTATAAATACTAATGGGAGTTTATGTTGACATAGAAAATGCCTAAGTTAAAATGTTAAAGGAGCAAGATGCAAGTTTGTGCACATATTTGCAATTACCTAAAACCAGAAGCCACAAAATTTTGCCTAGAATGAAGACTAGAAAACAATATATGACATAAAGTGATTATCATTAGATAGTAGATTCTATAATTTTATAGTACTTGAGTGTTGACTTCTAAAAGACTTTCAGAATTATAACATAATAGTGATCTATTGTCATTTTATTCTTGCTAATGGCCAAAGCTGAAGATTTGTAGATCATAATTGTACACATATATGTTGTAAATATTGCCACCCATTTAAGGTGTGTGGGTTATTTTGTGCTTAGCATATTGACCTTAGAACTTATGATATAGAGTCTGTTAAGAAAATGACTGTTAAAAGTCAGGATTCCACAGAACAATTCCACATAATCCTTGAATTCCACTTTTTTTTTCCTTCCTGGTTTGTTTTCATTTACAGATCTTTGTAGACAAGACAAACCTGAAATTTAAAATTAAGAAATAAATGTCTCTTTACAGGTATTCCATTGCCCAAAGAAGATGACATTTCTGCCCCCTTGATCTCCAGCTCACCAGTGAAGGAAGCGCGGGAGCATGAAGACCCCCCAAGTGAAGAGGAAGATAAAATAAAAGAAGAACCTTTAACTATCTCTGAACTGGCGTACAACCCAAGTGCCAGCCTGCTCCCCACCCCAGTTGACGATGATGAGATTGACATGCTCTTTGACTGTCCATCTAGGCTTGAGTTGGAAAGAGAAGACACAGATTCATTTGAAGAACTGGAAGCAGATGAAAATGCCTTTTTGATGGCCGAAGAAGAGGAGCTGAAGGAGGCTCACCGAGCTTTGTCCTGGAGCTATGACATTCTGAGCAGCCATATTCGGGTGAACCCACTGGTCAAGAGTTTTTCCAGGCTCCTTGTGGTGGGCCTGGGGCTGCTGCTCTTTGTATTTCCCCTGCTCCTCCTCCTTTTGGAGTCAGGTATTGATCTCTCCTTCTTATGTGAAATCCGACAGACGCCAGAGTTTGAGCAGTTTCACTATCAATATTACTGTCCTCTCAAGGAGTGGGTGGCTGGCAAAGTAACTCTCATTCTCTACATGCTGGGTTGCTCGTAAAGTTCATATCTCATATGACTAAGGGCTATATTCAATACAAGGTTTTTGTTTGTTTGTTTTTTGTTTGTTTTTTCAGCAAATGCCTGGTTCTGAATAGTCATGGGGCCATCAATAGTGTATCTTACTCAAGACTGAATGTTCAAACCTTTAAGTTAGCTTTCCATAATTCACTGTACTTAAATAAGTTTAAATCAAATAATTTTAGTTATAGGTCAGGAAGATGGCCTTTAAGTAACCAAAAATATGTTTATTTTTTATTATATCAGAGATATACTCTTTATTATATCATAATACCTAATACCTTGAGCTGAATTTGATTTCCCTTTTTTTAATTAGCACCATTACAATCTATAAAGTTCAGAATTTTAGTAAAAATCTGAGAAAGTTTTTGAATATAATCCTTAGTGAAAATAATGTCCTCTAACCAATGCCTATACAACTAAATTTATGCTGGGTTTTCGTTTTTGTTTTTTTAAAAATATTTTTATGTGTTCAAAATATTTTGGTAAGTTTTTAGCAAAAAAAAAAGCCTCCTGGAGTTATTTAAGTGTACAGATTGTAAGATGAATGCACAAAAGGTATGTCGGTAATTTTTTAATGTTTTGGCACTGGTTTGTTTTTAAAAATGTTTTTGGTTATGTTACCTGCATATGAGATAGACGATAGATAGAAAGACACTGTAGTAAATAAGCTCCTAAAACAGATAATGAAACTAGAGGATGTAGAAACTGACCATCAAGTGGACATAGGGTGGTCCATTTTTCAAAGTATTTGGACAAAATGACTTGTTACTTTCGTTTGCATTCTGTCCGCATACTTTGGCTGGGGAAGCAGAACATTTTTAAAAGAACGTGAAACTTTAAAGGAAAAAAGTTAAAAGATATGCCAGTTAATTGCATGTTATTGTACATTAACCCAAGAGTGGAAGCAGATGGGAACTGAACAAATGGCAAGTAGCAAAAAGAATTTTGGTGAGGCTGGTAGGTAAGTGGTGAAAGGCAAATGATGTATTTTATGGAAGTTATGATGGTGCAAGGTATTGGATGATGTAAAGAACAGTGCAGCACTTGCTGTCCAAATTGACATGAATATATCTAAGTGGTTCTAAATAAAAGTGGAAAAATTTTAAGTCACGTTTTTGATCTCTCATGGCATTCACAGATTCTGTGGAAGAAACTTCAAAAGCAGTGTGTATATGAGAGAGGAAGAAAGAGGAAGACAGGGAGAGAATGGATTTTGGCTTTTTAATAATGCTGATGATCTTTTGTGATGGTCATTATACTCCTTCCTTTCCTCGTTTTCCTTAAGATCTTAACTCAATTCACAATTGGGGCTCCCATTAAGAAAGTGGAGGAGAATCATTAGATGATATACCGTTTCAGCTCAGGTGAAGCAGTGAAATGACTCAGTAGAGGGGACAAATGTTCTAGTACATTCCTTCATATCATTAAATCTATGACAGAAAGGAAAGAGTATGGAGTTTTGACATGGAGCACTGGGATTTCTCCATGGATTGAAAATGTTCATTGCCTTCATTAAGAAGAGGTTGGGCTGCCTGTAATCTGTAACTCTAATAGACACTGTAGCTCTGTCGTTAGCAGAATTTCCAAATTGACCATTCCAGCCCTACTTATTCATGGGGCTCTGAGTGCTTTATTAAATATTTAATTTTGAAAATAAGTTTTAAAAGTCAGTGCATGAAGACTTCAGTTGAGCAAACTGTAATATACATTTATAGCTATTAGTGCTATTAAGTTTGTAGGTGTTCTTTTTCACATGCTTTTAGTGATTTATTTTACTTTTTAATAAAGAATGTTTAATACCTGAAATTTGATAATATACAAATATACTTTCTAGAGCTTATTTTGGAAGTTTGCATATGGCCAGCTTTGAAATTGAAGTTCTTTTTTCCTTTTTATTATGTGACTTCAAAGTCATACTTTCTGATATAAAGGCCCTACAGTGTAGTCTGTGATAGTCTTCCAATTATGCTACATATAATTTTCTTTGAAGTTCTAACCATGACAAATCATCTAGCCCTCATCCTTTAAAAATATTAAATAATATTTCTAAATTATGGGAGTAATATATTGCCCATCATAAAACATTTGAAAAATACTGACAGGATAAGTATCACACATAGTCCAACCATGCAGATTTATATTAAGTAGTAACAAATATGTTATTTTTAACATTTCCAGCTAACTTCTCTTGGGCAAAAACTTCACTGTTGAATAGAAATGTTTTTAAGTGAAGGAGTTGACAGGAGAGGGTCTGCTGAATTTAAACAATAGCCACCAAAAGTGGGATCCTGAAATGCCATTTTGTCGGGATAGAATCAGAGCCTTTTTAGAAATACCACTTAAGTTTGAAGAAGACAGTTACCAGTTGCCTGAGTCAAAGGAGGAAAAGACTGCTTCCAGGGTGGAGGGTATGTAATATAGTGAGATACAGAGGTCAAAGCAAGTGTGTGAGTATATGTATATTCCATATTAATGGTATACATGTGTTTATATATGAATCTGTATATATGTGTGTATTTGTATACACACAACTGATATGCCCTTCATACACAGTTGTGTTTACTTTTCCCCAATTGAAGAATTTGTGACATGTTATTCTTTTCCCCTGAGATATCATGGTGGATATGACGCAGTCTCAAAGGTTCCAATTTTCCATGAAAACCACTGTGTGTACATTTGTGGTTTTATATACATACATATATGGCAAATACATATACACACACAATCTTGTCTTTAGTGCTAATGCAAGTTGGATCATAAAAAAAAGTAGGTAAAGTACCGTGTTTGTGTCTCTGCTTGGAACATACTGTAAAATGTTATGTATTTGAATGTATTTTGTGGCTTGTCTAATATTTATAAAATCAACTCTGGGAAGAATTCACAATGAATTGATTTCATTGAAATACTAGAGATACGGGGCCATGTTACCTATGATTGGAGCCTTATCTTTGTATAGTGAAATTTGCATTTCTATGTCAACAGATTGTTTTATATGTTAATATGGTGGCAGGAATCCCTAATAAAAGTACTCTGGGGAAAAATGTTTCTGCAATCATTTAGTTTTATTCAAAGCAAAGTTGTATAAATAGCCTTTTGGAAATTACGGAAAGGTGTCATCTAGGACTATGAAATGTGATCACCCTTGACTGGTGATAGTATGAAAAAAATAATCACTGGTGATTGATAGGAGTAATCTTTTGCAGAAGTCACCCAGGCTAAGAGCAGGAATACTGAGTGTACTAGAAATGCACCCAAACATGAGATACATCTTTGGTCTATTTTAATGGCACTTAGGGAAATAAAAAGCATAGAATAAAGGTGTTCTGCATGACAGGTAAGAGGAAGGATTTCAGAGTGCTAGAAATTAGTGTGTCATTGCTTCTGGTCAGAAAAGAGTGCCTTCCTGTGCTAGAAAAAGGTACGTCAGACTCAACTCTGTAACACTTGCCATTAAACTTCTCCTGCCTGTTCATGGGCCCTGAAAGCATCTTACTATTCTACTCTGATCTTCCCCTCCATACAGCATGGCACTTTGGTTTGTCACAAAACTAACAACTCCTCACCTGACAGTTAAATCAGAAGGTGTTACTCTGAATGAAGCAAAAGGGGCTTTCTTTACTAAAAAAACACCGTATGTGTCCAGTCAAATTGTACCCCAGCTGTAGTGGGCTCTTAAGCCTGTCAAGTTCTTTTTTACAGTTTTATCAAGACACAATTGACATAATATTGTATTACTTTTAAGTGTGCAACATAATGATTTGATGTGTATATATATATACTGCAAACTGATTACTACAGTAAGTTTAGCAAAACCCAACACTTCACAGTCACATTTTTTTTCTGTGATGAGAACTTTTAAGACCTCTCAGCAACTTTCAGATATACGATACAATGTTCCTAACTACAATCACACTGCTTATACATGACATCCCCAGAAATTATCTTACAATTGAAAGTTTGTTCCTTTTGACCACCTTCATCCATTTCACCCACTGTGGAGGTGTGGGGGGTGTGAAAAGTCTGTCAAATTCTTACTCAGCAGTCCTCAGAGGTCCAGGCTCTAGAGTACAGACAAGAAAAGGAATCCAGTGGTTAGTATTTAGGCATGAGGTGACATGGAGCTACAGTCCCAACTCCAGCAGTTCTAGCCAGCACCTTTGTTTGGGTTAGTATCTGCAGACTGTAAGGCTCACACAAAATGGCCCTTGGCCACTTACCAGGTGGCCCAGGCTCTTGCCCAAACCTTGCTCAGCCAAATAGCAGAGCCATCTCTTAACTACACTCCAGCTCGGAAGGAAAGTACTAGGGAGAAGGATCCACCTCTGAGATGACCTTGGGATGGTTGTGGTTGATGAATTTGAGATTCTTTAGGCCATCTTTCTCTACTGGGTGAAGATAATGTACTAAAAGTCCCCACTTACTTGTCCTCCTGCTTCTCTCTCTCTCTCTCTCGGACCTGCTTTTGGGCTTCCAGTCTACATGCAGTAAACAGACCCAGCAGGACCTGCCCGTGGTGGGCCCAGACAGGACTCGGCTCTGCACATTCCAGCCTCAGTCTGTGAAGGGGTGGGTAAGTCTAGCGAGCCCTGCGCAGTGGGCTCAGCCACCGTCACTTCAGAGAGGACGAAAGAAGCCTCACTTGGGCCTCAGATCCCAGCTGTGTTCAATCCATTAATAAAACTGATTTTAATCCTCTTCTGGTCATTGTGTCTACTGTGTTTTTGGAACGGGGGTGATGGTAGGAGGGGCAAGATTCACACTAAGTACACTCAAGAATAGTTAAGATCTCTGTGACCTTTGATGTGGCAAAGGAAGAAGTGGAGAAGGCTTCTCTTGGCTGAACCTCAGGCATCAGGGGATATCTGCCACTGCCACTGGCCCTGACAGGACTTACAAATCGGTGAGGGAAACTGGGGCTTAATATTAGTAAAGAACAGAGGATTGAGTGGAATGAAACCTCCCTGCTCTTTACCTGTAGCTGATGCTTCCCCCAAATACTTCTTTGGAAAGAGAACCAAGGCCACTTTCCTGGTCATAAAGGAAAACTCTTAGTAGGACAAAGGATACATTTTGCGTGGGTACCAAATATTGAAACATATCTTGCAAATTACAGCAGCTCCTCCAGCTAACACTGATCACTTTGAATCTCTTCATCCACAAGAATTACGATTTTGATAGTTATAAGGGTTTTGAATTTTCCAAGGAGACTATCCTTCAAGGGAAAGAACAAACTAACAAACCAAAATTAGTTTTCACTCTGCTTGGCAGTTGCATTCTTTCTAAGATAAAAACTAAGTGTTCTGGTTTAAGCATCAGTCTCCTGTAACCTCCTGGGTGTGAATCGGCTTCCATCTTGGATCAGCCTGAGGGTCCTGACAACCTTGAGCATCTGATTCTGCAAAGTTGCAAACTGGACTGTGAACAGTGGCCAGATAAAGGTACTGCTTCCTGGTCACAGGGTTACTATGTAATTGTCCAAACAAAGAGCTTTGAGAGTGAAAGGGGGTGTTTTTAATGATTTTCGTAGCAACAGGTGACAACTAGGACTGTTCCAGACACTCTACCATAAGGCTTTTGTCCAATCAGCTAGATGCCCTCTTTCAACAATTATTCTAGCTTGCTTCTCTAAAATACTGACAAGATGAAATACAGAAATATTACTGCCCTGTCATCATAGCTCTCCTACTTGCCAACAAGAACCAAATTAAAATTCACCAAAATTATTACATGTTTTGGTGTGGCACTACGGATTACAGATTTTAAACGAGGCTTCTGGCATTGACTTTTTAATGGTACATACTTAGTTTACCATTTATAATGTTGAATTTGTTTAATGTGAGGCAGGTAGAGAGTTAGAATGATCTCAGTGTTGCTTCCGCCTCTATAGTCCTGAATCTGTCATTTCTGATCCGCACTTACAGAACGGTGATGACCAGCTTAACCGTGAGCACCTGATTCACACTAAGTACACCCAAAACAGAGTTGTGCAAAAGCCAGCTTGATCATTTATCATGAGACATGTCAGTCAGTTTGGCACTTGTTTGATGCTGGATGCACTATTCATGCTCTTCCCAGAACATAAGCTGTAATATGAACTCGACACCATCAGTGAGTACAAGGAATCACAGCTGGGAAGTGGCCTCTCAGGGCAGTCAGCCCTAACAGACTTGTCTTAGAAGATCTGGGGACACGTTATACACATTTTTACTCCAAATCTCCCATTTTTGAAACTTGCTTGTGGCAGAGGCTGGAAGGGGATCTAAAACAATTTTCTCTTCATCCTGTGCACAGAATTAAACTACACTTTCCGGCCTTCATGTACTTAGGTATGGCAGTATTCCTGAGTTTTAGCCATTGGAATGGAATAAGAAGTGATCTGTATCACCTCTAGGCTCTGGACTAGGTGTGCACCTCCATTTGCCACTAGATGTCAATACTTGCAGTGACCTTGAAGCCACCAGTGGAGGATATTAAAGCTACTAGCAACTTAGGTCCTTAATGATCATGTGGAGAAGAGCACCCCCTACATCACCCTAAACCAAACCCACCTTACACTGTTATTTGAGCAAGAGAGTCTTAACTGGACAATTTCCAAGTCCTTTGTGGTCACCACTCTCTCCATTATTCAAGTGACTAGGTGCCCCAGAAAGGACAGTACAGCTGCATCAACAAAAAGATCCTTCTCAAAGTTAAAAATTATCAAAAATTATTTGTGATTTTGTATTTATCAAAAGTGATTCATGTTACTTTTAATTATATCAATCTAAAATAAAGCTAAAATATGTTTTTGTGGTCTAATAAACGAATTTGCTGAAAAGTGAATCTTAAAAAGTCTTATCAAGATATATATATTAATATATTATTTGTATTATACAAAATTATGACACCAAAATATTGTGTTTTTTTGCAATTTGTAACACTAATGTTATAACATAAATGTTACTCATGTATAACTATTACCGTTTTGCTTTATAATAAAATGTTTTTAAAAGAAAAATCTTTATATTTTAGACCTTTAACCGCAATTTTCCTCTGTACTTTGAACAAGGAGCTCCACATTTTCATTTTGCACTATGTCCTACAGATTATGTCACTGACCCTGACTGAGTTAAAAGAATGGAGGGTGGGAATATTGGAAGTGAATACTTTGATGATCAGAACTGAAGATTTAAGTGTGAAATTTAAATGCATATGGCTAATTTTCCTTTCTTTGAAGAATTTAAAACCATCCGAATGATAAGAGTCTATCTTATAGAAAAGATTTCCTTTATTCATAATGATAAGTGAAGGAATTTTTTTTGCAATAATTTGACTTTCTAAAACTTTAATGATTAGATTGGGTTAAACGAGGTACTTATAAGTGAAAGAGAATAGACAAAAATTAAAATTCCACATCTAAGATTTGGTAAGGGCTTTTTGGTATAATTCTGTGTAACTGAGAAACTAATCTTAATGACGGTGTGACAAATCATTTTGTAGGTCATGTCAGGTCACTACTGATTCTTTGCTTCAATAGAATTGAAAGAATAGCTAATTGAATTATTAGGTGATACATCATTAAAATTGTATTTCATAGAGAAGCACTTCTGGAATGCTGAAGATCTCTGATAATCCATTCCTCCATAAAAGCAATGAGAACAATTTCAAAAAATTATAAAAATCAACTTTTCTAGAACGTTGAAAATTAACCAAAGGCTTGCAAATAACGAAGAAAATTTATCAAGGAAAACCTGTCTGGTAAGATCAGTGAGCTTTGTGTGATTTTAACTTGCCCTATTCCCACCTTCCTCTCAACAGCCCTGAAATACCCTTGAAAACCAACAATCTCACAATCATAATAGCTGTGAAATATAGCAGCACTGTAGCCACCGGAGGGGACAGAGTGGTTTGGAGTTCCCTAACAGCCTCCTCCTCAGTTACTTGTTACTATGTGACTTGTATAGCAGCTCCCTGAAAGCCTCCATTCTCAGACTTCTCTTTACCTGATATTACTCAGAGCTTCCTCTGTTCTCCTAGCTTTCCAAGGGCACTTCTCAAAAACAATTAGTGGCAATGGTTTAATAGTGCAGCTGCCTGAGGTGGAGATACAAGCTGAGTCTAAGAAGAATTGAATAAGGATGAATGAATGATGAAGTAACGTGGTGGAATAGGAAACCCCAGACCTTTCTTTTCCCATGGAGATACTGACTTAATGGCAATACATGGACCGACTGCCCCTGAGAAATCCAGAAACCAGTTAAAAAGTCCATACATCCCAGGTGAAAATGAAGCTGACTGCAGTGAAACTCAGTAGGAAAATTTGTGGCACTCACTTGCCAGAGCCCATCCCTCCAGTATAGCAGGCACAACTGGGAGAAAACTCCCAACTCCTGACTTCTTTCTGGGGAAGGGAAGACGACTGGAACATAAGTCCAATGTTCTGACATTTCAAAAGACTGCCAAAGGGCCTGGTTTCTGTCTTGCCTGAATCTAACTGCTGACAGGAACAAGGCACCAAGCTAGGGGCAGCTAAGAACAAAGGCAATCAATGTGCACCAGAGCACAGTACTACAGCCTACTGTAGCACCAGAGAGGCTGCAGTACAAGAGAAAGACATCAGTGGGGAGCTCCTGAGTAGAAATTGGGAATCTTTAATTAGGTGATTACACAGGCAAGCCCAGAAAGGACACATTCCAGGAAGAGCTTGAGAGGTCTCCAGAATCTCTCTCCAGGCTGACTGGAGAAAGTCCTCCCTGAACAAAATCAAACTGCAAAGACTGGAAAAGGTGGCAGATTTTACAAATGTTGAAACTCAACAGAAGATAAAAAAAGGCATACAAAGGAACAAGGAAATATGGCCCAATCAAAGGGCAAATGAAATCTCCAGATACCAGTGCTAGAGAAACAGGTATATGAATTACAAGACAAAAATTCAAAATAATCATCGTAAAGGTATTCATCAATAAAAAGAGAGCAGAGATGTCAGGAAAATGAGGCATAAACAAAAGGAGACAAAGAGATAGAAACTATGAAAAAGAACTAAAGAATTTTGGAACTGAAGAATTCAATAACTAACTTGAAAAAGTCACTTGAGAGATTCAACAGAAGACTTGACCAGGCAGAAGAAAAATCAGTGAACTCAAATACAGAACATTCAAAATTACTGAGTCCAGATGGTTCCACTGGGCCTAATACATAGAAACAATTACAGGAGGCAGCCAAAATAAGGAAACAAAGAAACATGTCCCAAATGAAAGAACAGAACAAAACTAGAGAAAAACAGCTAAACAAAACAGAGACCAGCAACCTATTTGAGCTACAGAGTTCAAAACACTGATTATAAGATGCTCAATGAACTTAGAGGAAGAGTAGATGAATTCAGCGAGAACTATAACAAAGAGATAGAAAACATAAAAATGGAGATAGAAAACATAGAAATGGAGAAAGAAAACAAAAAAGAACCAGTCAGAAATGAAGAATACAATAACTAAAATGAAGACTGTGTTAGAGGGAATCAGTAAATTAGATGAAGCAGAGAAGTGAATCAGTGATTTGGAACACAAGGTAGCTGAAAACAACTAATCAGAACAGCAACAAGAAAAAAGAATTAAAAAATGAGAATAGTTTAAGGGGGCTCTGAGACATCAAGCATACTAACATTTGCATCGTAGGGGTACTAGAAAGAGAAGAGAGACCCATTGAAAAACTATTTGAAGAAATAATGACAGAAAACTTCCCTAACCTGGCAAAGAAAACAGATATACAAGCCCAGGAGGCTTAGGATATCCCAAACAAGTTGCTCCCAAAAAGGCCCACACCAAGACATCATAATTAAAACACCAAAGGTTAAAGACAAAGAGAACATCTTAAAAGTAGCAAGAAAAAACATTTAACTACAAGAGAATTCCCATACGACTGCCAGCTAAACTCTCAACAGAAACTTTGCAGGCCAGAAGGCATTAGCATGAAATAATCAAGGTGATGAAAAGCAAGGAACTACAACCAACATTATGCCACCCAGCAAGGCTATCACTTAGAATTAAAGGACAGATAAAGGGCTTCCCAGACAAGAAAAAGCTAAAGAAGTCCATCACCACCAAACCAGTATTACAAGAAATTTTAAAGGGACTTCTTGAAGAAAAAGATAAAAAATATAATAAAATGGCAAATAGACTTTAAAACAAGAGACAAAGGACTCAGCAATTCTACTTCTGGGTATTTATCTGAAGGAACCTAAAATACTAATTCAAAAAGACATATGCATCCCTATTTTCATTAAAACATTATTTACAATAGCCAAAATATGAAAGCAACCTAAGTGTCACTGATATATGAATGGATAAAGATGTGGTACATATATACAATGTAATATTACTCAGCCATAAAAAAACGAGTGAAATCTTGCCATTTGTGACAACATGAATGGACCTAGAGGGTATTATGCTAAGTCAGTCAGACAGAGAAAGACAAATATTACATTATTTTCCTTACATGCGGAATCTGAAAAACAAATGAACAAACAAAAGAAAGAAACTCACAGATACAGAGAACAAACTGATGATTGCCAGATGGAAGGGGGTTTGGGGGATGGGTACAAAAAGAGAAGGTATTAAGATGTGCGAATTGCCAGTTGTAAAAACAGTCAGAAGGATGTAAAGTACAACATAGGGAATATAGTCAATAATACTGTAATAACTATTTATGGAATCAGATGGGTACTAGACTTATTGGGGTGACCACTTTGTGAGTTATATAAATGTCTAATCACTATTTGCAAATTTTTAAAAAAATATTTGCAAAAAATATATGAGGAAGGAACACTTTCCAGTTCATTGCTCTGATACCAGAACGGATAAAGATATCACAAGAAATCTATAGGCAAACATTGCTTATGAATATAGATGCAAAAATCCTCAATAAAATGTAAGCAAACTGACTCCAGCAATAAACAGAAAGGATTATCCACTATGACCAAGTGGGATCTAGCCCAGGAATATAATGTTGATTCAATATATGAAAATCTGACCTCTTTTCATGATAGAAACACTGAACAAAGTAGCAAAAGAAAGAAATTTCTTCGACTTTGTCAAGAGCATCTAAGAAAAATCCACTGTTAACATCATAATTAATTGGCAAAACCTGAAAACTTTCTTTCAAAGATCAGGAACAAAAATGTCTTCTTTTGTCCCTTCTAATTGATATTGTACTAGGTTCTAGCCTGGGCAATTAGGAAGGAAATAAAATAATACACATATAAACTGCAAGGAAAGAAAACTATTTCTATTCTCCAATGGCATGATCTTTTATATAGAAAATTCTCCAGAATACATAAAAAAAAAAACAACAAAAAGCCTCTTAGAGCTAATAAATGAGTTAAAGAAGGTTTCAGGATAGAGGGTCAATATATAAAAATTAATTATATTTCTCTATATACTAGCAATGTACAATCTAGAAATGAATTTAAGAAAACAATTTTATTTATGATACATCAGAAACAATAAAACACTCTGCAATAAATTTAACAAAAGTATAGATTTGTATGATTAAACAACGTAAACGTCATTGAAGGAAATTAAAGACCTAGATAAATGGAAAGATACCCTATGTTCCTGAATTAGAAGATTTAGTATTGTTAAGATGACAATACTCCTCAAATTGATTTCCACATCAAGGCAATGGTTATCAAAATCCCAGCTGTTTTGCAGAAATTTCACATGAAAATGCAAGTAACACAGAATAGTCAAAGCAATCTTGAAGAAGAACAAAGTTATAAGACTCAACTCATACTTTCTGATTTAAAAATGTAATGCAATGCTACAGTAATCAAGGCAGTGTGGTACTGGCATAAAGATAGATCAATTAATGAAATATAATTGCGACTACAGAGATAAACCTATACATTTATGAATAACTGACTTTTGACAAGGGTACCAAGACAATTCAAAGGGGAAAAGAATAGGCTTTTAAACAAATCATACTAGGACAACTTGATATCCACATCTAAAATAATTAAGTTGGACCCATTCCTCACACTATATAAAAAATTAACTCAAAATGGATCAACCTAAATGTATGAGCCAAAATTATAAAACTCAAAAGAAAACAGTTATAAATCCTAGTGACCTTGAATTAGGCAATGGTTTTAAAATATAAAACTAAAAGCACTATCGACAAAATTAAAAATTGTAACTCATCAAAATTAAACTTTTGTGTTTTAAAGGACACCATCAAAAAAGTGAAAAAGACAATCTACAGACTGAATTTTTCAAGTCATACATCTGATAAAAGTCTAGTACCTAAAATATATAAAGAAGTTTTACATTTCAACAATAAAAACACAAATAACACAATTTTACAATGAGTAACGGATGTGAATAGAGAATTTTCCAAAGAAAATATACAAATGTCCAATAAGCACATGAAAAGATGCTCAACATCATTCAGCTTTAAATAAATGCAAGTTGAAAACCCAATGAAATACCATTTCACACCCACTAGCATGGCTATAAGAAAGATGGTGAGGATATGGAGAAATTGAAAACTTGATGTATTGCTGAGGTACAGCTGCTCTGAAAAACAGTTTGGTAGTTTCTTAAAAAGTTAGAGTTACTGTATAACCCAGCAATTCTACTTCCGAGTATGCGCCCAAGAGAATTAAAAGCATATATTCACACAAAAAATCTGCACATGAATGTTTACAATAGCATTATCTATAACTGTCCCAAAGTGGACATTGCCAAATGTTCACCAACTGAGGAAGAAACAAAATATGGTATATCCATATCACATAATATCATTCAGCCATGAAAAAGAATGAGGCGCTGATGCAAGCTACGACAACGATGAATCCTGAAAACACTATGCCAGGTAAAAGCAAAACCAGTCACAAAAGGTGACATGTTTATGATTCCATTTTTATAAAATATTCAGAATTGTTAAGTTCAAAAAGACAAAGTAGATTAGTCATTTCCAGGGACTTGGGGGATGGGAGAATGGGAGTGATCGCTAATGGATACAGAGCTTCTTTTGGGACGATGAAAATGTTCTTGAATTATACTGTGCACAACTCTGAATAGATTAAAAACCACTGAATTACATACTTTAAATGGGTGAATTTAATGGTATGTGAATTATATTTCAATATTTAAAAAAGTCAGATCACACCATTCTTCTTCTCCAAACTCTCCAATAGATTTATGTCTCACAGAAAAAGTCAAAGGAATATTAGACTCTACAGAGCTAGGCTCCCCATTGCATCTCTGACCTTAATTCCTATCATTTTCCTGTCAGTCTGTTCTAGCTACACCACCTCATTTCTGTTCTTCAAACACACTGTCAATGCTCTCACCTCAGGGCCTGCTTACCTGTCAGGCCTGGTGCCCCAATTATCCACATACATGCAGTTAACTCCTGCAACTGTTGAGGTCCTTTCTTGAATGTTCTCTTTTAAATGAGGCCTTCCCTAACCACGTGCCCCTTGTATTTTCCCATTTGCGTTTATCGATATATAATATACAATATGCTTTTAATTATTTTTATTGTGTTTTCTCCCACTAGAATTTAAGCTCCATGATAGCTAGAATACATTTGTCTGCTTGTTCTCTGCTATGTTTTGCACTCTACCGGGCACACAGTAGATACTTATTAAGTATCTGCTGGTGACTATAGAATGAACGCCTACAAGGGTAACTGGATTTGGAGGACCTGTCCTGAGAATGAAAGCATTTCCAGGTTCAAATAACTGACAAATGACTTTGAGAATAAACTTTTTTTGAAGATTGGATACTGCCTGTTATCAAAGAATTATTCAAGCCTAAGAGCCGGCAGATATTTTCTGATACCCGCTAATCACTGTAATGACACAAGAAAGCGGCAGGCCCCAGGCCCTTTTCTTTTAGCGGCTGAGTGTGAGCCCTGCCCAGCTTCTAATCTTTCATCCTCACGTTTCAGTTGGACTTCTTACTCAGTTTCACACAGTGACACTGACTGCCAGGTAACTCTCTCTCCGACATGTGTGCTTTGAGTCTGGCTAACTTGGGGCCAGCTCTGCAGACTAAAAGGCATTCTGGACATGCCTGCTGATGGAAGGAGGAGCCCTTCAGGAGAAAGGTTGACCTCTCAGCCTCTCAAACTCCAGAAAGCATCTTTGTTGTGCTTGAATGGGCCCTGCAGGATACACAGGATAGCAAGCATTTAAGAGCAGGCTCAGTGCATAGGCTTTTATGTTATGGTTTATTTTGATTCATTCACTCTAGGGATTCAGCCTTTTCTTTGTGAACCTAACGCACGAGAGAGAGAAATTTCTTGGGCTTCTAAAAAGTCATAATGCTTTCTGAAAATTCAGTTTTAGCATGAAGAAATCCCTCTGTACTTTGCCATCTCGAGTCTGTTTTGCAGATAAAATAGCTATTGCTGTGTCTGTGTAGAGCATGGCAAAAGAGGGAACTCAGATAAATTTTAAAGGACCATCTGCGTCACCTTCAATATCTCTTTCTCTTCTGGTATCCTGAAATGTCTGTCCTCTTTATTCACAAAACATTTTCTCCTGACTCATCTATGCTGACGATTTTAAGGAGCACCTGCAATCCAAACTAGTATAATCTAGAATCCAGCCCCAATTTCACACCTGCTTTTGGTCCACCTAAATATTTCACAGGTTCTTCAGGTTCATTCTACCAAGGCCAACTCATTAGCTTTCCACTAAAACAAAATTTAAAAAATTTTTTTTTTTTTAAATAAAAAACCCTGGTTCTCCTTCTGTTGCCAAGTCTGACTAATGGCATTACCTTCTCCCACTCAACACAACCAGGAAATTAGAAGTCAGATTTGACTGTCTGCTCCGACTCTATTCAAATTCAGCCACTAAGTCACTGCACTGACACTATTTCAATGAATTTTCTAATTTTTCCTGACTGTACATGTTTTAAAGAAGGCTTACTTCCTGCCTAACATCAAAAGCAACAGTGAGGGCTTTCTTCTCACTATTTTAAAAACTGACTGCCCTTTCTCTCCTGCTACATTTCACCACTAATTACTCAGGTAACTATGAAAATGAAACCAGTTGTTTTCCTCACCCCCTTCTGGCTGCCCTGGTGGTGGGCCTGGTTCTGCCAGATACTAAGGAAGGTCTGGCTCCAAATACCAGCCCCTGTCACTTCCTGCCTACTGAGCTTAGACATGGTATTTGAGTAATTCATCTGTGTGTTTGTCTCTAAAATAGGGATAAACCAATACCTATCTCAGAGAGTGGTTGTGAGAATTAAATGCAAGCATATCTTGGAGATATTGCGGGTTCGGTTCTAGACCGCCACAATAAAGTGAATCTTGCAGTAAAATGAGCCATATTTTTTTGCTGGTGGAAGGTCTTGCCTTCAATTTGTAAAAACGCAACATCTGTAAGTCACAATTAAATGAAGTATGCCTGTGAAGAATGTCAAGCACCTGAAACATAACTGCTGTTGTGTCTTTCTGGCAATTTAATACTTTATCCTCTGTTTTGAATGGCTGCTCCCACCCCTCTCCTGAAGAAGGCAGCCTAAATCTATTTTGCCATCACCACTGCTGAAAAACCAGAAGTGTCCAGCAGCTCTGTATCATCCTGTCTTATATAAACTTCGTGGAGCGATCATGTTACTCCAGTTTAGTGTTTCCCAAATCATGTTCTGCAGAATGGCTGCTCTGCAAGTTACTTAGAAAAAAGGTGCCATGGGAAATAAATGAGAAATGCTGTATATTTTAGCTTTATCTTGAGTCACAACACACTTAATAAAGCTTCTGAAAAAAAAAAAAAGATCCCTGACATAAATAAATACATTTAATTAAATGTTTTATACTTAATTGATTATAAGCCCTTTCTTATGTAAAACGACTATTATCCCAAGGGACATATTGTGGTCTGCTCACTTGGCCTTAACCATTTCAGTCTCTTCACCCCATTTTAGCAATAATTCACAATTCAGAAGTTTGAACTGAAGGAAGTACAATCTAGGCTAATCCAGAACAAGCTGCCCTTATTATATGCCATGCATGCAATAACACAGTCAGACCTAGAAACAGATTATCATAAAAAGGTAATGGTAAAGACATATGGCACTAGAGACTCATAGATTACTTCACTCTATTGAGCGGAGTCCCCCTCTTCCCCCCAATCTCTAAGCGAGGCTGTGCAAATATTACAGGTCCTGGTGTTACTTTCAGGAAGGAGTATATCACAGGGACCCCTATTAGTGCAAAAGCGAGTTCCTCTCCCAGTTCACCACCATGCCGCATTCTGAGTGAGCCGATGAAGCTCAGGTTTCCCCAGGGGCCAGGCCTATCTTTCAAGTCCAGACAGGGCTGGGGCTGTCCGAATCAATCCTGAAGTCTCATCCGATTGTCCAATAAAGGATACGGCTCAGAAGAATGAGAAATCTGCTGTCTAGTGCACATGCATTATTCTCAAAAAGAACGTTATTGCTTTACAAATCTGGACTCTTCTGAATACTAAGTGTAAACCAGGAATTGGAGCTAAGCGCTTCTTATATTTAAAGCCTTAGGTTCTGCTACTACCCCATTCCTCCTAAGGAGACATCTCTCTCTATATCCAAACTCCGCTTTCGAAACGAGTTGATATTAACGAGACCGCAGCCAGAATTAACTGGAACACGGTGAGCCACTGCCTTGCGCAAGGGACAGCACCGAAGGACGAGACTGCCCTCAAGTGGGAAACCCGCAAAGAGCAGCGTACACCTTAGTGCAAGGAACTGCAAGGGCCCTGCATTTCCAACTCCAAGGGCCTTCCCCGCCCCACCCCCCCGACCCCCTGCGAGTCGAAGGGGCGAATACTGGGGTGCAGGATTCTTTTATCATTATGGGGTGGAGGTGGGGCGTTGAGAAAAAAGATTAGGCGAACCCAGTACCTCTCAACATCTCGACCCTATGAAGCACCTGGTTAAATCCAGATTCCGGGTCTTCGCCGGGGACATTTTGATTTAGCAGTTCAGGAGTGGAAACCAGGGGTAAGTTTCTAACCAGTGTGATGCTGGTTTCCATATAGGCGATTCTGATTACCTGGCAGATTTGGAGATTCTGGGTGGGGACACAACTTTCTGTTTCCCTTTGCCCGTCCCTGGCAAGGGCCGAGCTCTTGCGGGTCACGGGAACCCAGAAATTACGGTCGGTCGGTCGTCTCTCTGAGTTGCGCAGCTTCCAGCTGCCGGGCGGCGTCTCCCCTGCAGCCCCTTGCGAGACACCCTCCTACCTGCCTGTGGTTTCCATGGCGACCCAGGTCTCACCAAGTGCCCTCTTCCTTAGGCAAGTGTCAGGTTCCACCTGTTTCTCCTAAAGCCCAAGATCTGACCCAGAAGGGGGATTCTGGTCTAGGACAGTCAAGCTAAGAAGTAAGTTGTTGTTGATTTAAGTATTTCTTGTGCCCATTTCTTATTAAAAAGAAACTTTAAGAGTTTTTTTTGTTTCTGTTTTGGAGCGTGGGAGGCAATGCACATAACATTTTACCTTCAGGTTCAAATGCTTAGGACAGACTGACCCCTGGCTGAAAGAATCAATGATTTCTACTTTTCTTAATGATTTACTTTTGAACGGTCCTCCCCACCTCCCCCCGTGGTGCAGCAAGACACCGTGGTATGTGACTTACATGCATGCATTTGTGTCAGTAACCGGCCACACCTAGGTGATTCCTGGAC
The DNA here is from genome assembly GCF_000151845.1 of Pteropus vampyrus. Classification (NCBI taxonomy): domain Eukaryota; kingdom Metazoa; phylum Chordata; class Mammalia; order Chiroptera; family Pteropodidae; genus Pteropus; species Pteropus vampyrus. The sequence goes on along the minus strand of NW_011888980.1, from coordinate 590,565 downwards.
TGTGGTGTTCCTATCCCTAAGTTACTCTCCAGTCCTACCTTTCATTTCTAGGGCTGCTGCCTCAGCTGAACCAGATGGAGGAGGTCAGGTGCTCAGGAGGCCCAGGTGGAAGTAGGAAGACTGCATCTGGGCTGAGTTTGGCATTGAGAAGCCCTCATTATTCTAATCAGCTGAGGCCCAGTTCATCCTAATTGACTTCCCTTAGGACAAGGCCACACCTTCTGGAGGTGCTAGTTTTCCTGGTTGTCAACTCTTAGGCCTGGGCATATTTTCAAAATGTGCTTTAGGTAGCTTTAGGTTTAGGGCATGTTTCAGCTAGTTAGGTCCTATTCAGAGGGACTGTCAGTTCTTATTTTTGGTCATGGAGGCTCCTGGGTGATCTGAGTCAGAGTGCTTCCTTGGGGTAGTCGGGCGGTTGGAGATGGCCAGAGGCTAAATAAATGGAAGCTGGTTGGTTAAGTGGGGTGAATGCCGGAGAGAAGTGTGGGGCATTAGGGAGGGATGTTGCTTTCACTCTCACAGTAATCCACTGGGGGACTACTGTTATCTCCAGTTTACAGGAAAGGAAAGGGAGGCACGGAGAATTTCAGAAACTTGCCCTGTGGTGGAGTCTGGAATTAATTTCATTCAGAATTTGGCTTCCAAGCTCACAATGTGGACTCTGAATTTAGCCTCATTTTCTTTTGCCCTAACAGTGCTTTTATTCAAGCCCATCCCCTCATTAATTTAAGCAAATTTATCCATCATTTAACAGTGAGCTGTTTCATTTCTGCCCTCCTTCCCTGCCCTGTGCCCCCTGAAGTTCCATGGGGACCAGAGACAACCACATCCATTTTATTAAGCTCTCTATCTGGCACACAGTAGGCCCAGAAAAACTTAACAAATGAATAAAGAACAAAGAGAATGAGTACTTCACAGTTTTTGAATTTATCATATGAATTAGGAGAAGAAACAACAGATTTATGACGACCTTTTCTGAACCAGGCCCCAAGATATTTTATCCCCATTTATTCTTGCAGCATGAGATAGGGAAGGAGTATAAGCCCCACATTTCCCCCTCCTTTTTATAAATGAGGAAACTAAGGTTATGACACACTGATCGCTTGTGGTAGCTCTGGGATTTAAACTCAGAGTTGTTTGCTTGACTCCAAAATCTGTACTTTTCCCACATACCACACTGTGTACTAGAGCATGTCTAATGATGTAGTATGGTCAAGGGGAAGGTAGAATTTTTTCCGAAGTGAAAAATGAAAAGTGAAAGTTCAATTGTAGGTGTGTTATTCTTCAGCCAGTCAGCAAGCCCATGCGTGCGAGGAGAGAGGAGAGAGAAAGCATGTGAATAATAGCAAAGTTCAGAGGTGGGGAGAAAGCTCCTCATTAGAGGACACTTGTTTTTTTCACTTGGAGCCAGGTTTGGGGAAATCCTGAAGCTTCAACTTTAAACAGGGGCTGGCAAAACTAGAAACGTTTTATCTGTCAGCTCCTTCTATGATAGGCTTGGCTGAGATGCAGTTGCAGGCTGTTTTGTTATTTTACACTAAGGAGGTATTATGTAATCCCCAGAAACAGAACAATGAAGGCTGTTGGATTTGAGGGGAAACGGTTTACTGTGGAATATGTAATATTTTTTAAAGCTTGTGTTGTGTTTCCTGGTTTATCTTTCTAGAAAAAGAATCTCTTTTATGTTGTAATCATTTAGTGGAGCACATGGTGCTTTGGATTTAGGAAAAATTTAACCTCAGCTTCCAGTCTGTAACTGATACACTCTTCCAGTTAACCTGGCTCCAATTTAATGTAATTAACACATTTTTTCCCCCTCCCATTTGGTTACCATTTCCTTTATTCTCTACTGCTGTCCTCTCAATGTCACTACTTTTTGTACTAACCATCCCTCTTGCCTTTGAACTCTGTTCTGCCTCCTAGGGATTTTAGGGATGAGAGTTAAGCAATCTTGTTGGCTGCCCTGGAGAAAACCAGCATTATGCCTGTAGGTGGCATGTGCAGACTGCAGTCTGAGGAGGGGTTTGGAGGTAAGGCTTAATTCTTGGAAGAGGTTGGTGGGTTTTAAGAAACGGTTTTGAAATAATGAAGCGCAGAGGTCTAAAAATAGCTTGGCATTCAAGAAGGAATGAGATACAGACTTATTAAGCAAACGTCTGTTTATCTACATATACTGACACTGCCAGTTCTGCACCATACTCTTAAGTAATTGTAAACCATAATTTCAAAACTTTTTTTTTTTTCTATTTGGATTTAGATGTTTTCTTTTCCATGGGCAGGTCAGTATATTTGTGTTTGAGTTAATCACCTATCAGTTTGGGATCTCAAAACATAACTTGAGCTATGAGTTGGTTATGTCAATGCAGAGCCAACTAAATAATTAAAAGTGAGAAGTAGTATATCCAGGAGTTAAGAACAAGAACTCTGGAACCAGTAGGCTTGAGCTGGAATTCTGGCTGTCCCACCTATGAGCTGTGTGACCTTGGTCAAGTTACTTAGTCTCTCTCTGCCTCTGTTTTCAAAACATTAAGTGCTATGTATTAGCAATTGTTATTGTGATTGTGATTACATAGATATCCTAAATTATGAATACACACACACAGACACATACGAATACACGCACATTTCTGAGGTCATTGGTATACAACTTCCTGACAATGAGTTTTCATGTTGTCATTATTTACAGTCAGAAAGCTGTACAAAAAGCACTGGGTTTTCAAAAGCCACAATTTCCTTGAAACTTGGCCTCTTACTACTTGTGGGCATAGCTGTGGTCCTACTCTCTCTGGATATGAGTGTCTGTCTCTTACAAGTGACAGGCACAGTTGGCCTAGACAAGAGCCAAGTCATCTTTACTCCATTGTGGCCCTAACGACACCCAGTCTCTCTCATAACTAAAGTAAGGTCAATTCAAGGCAATGTAATTAGAAATAGGTAAAAAATTGAAACTACAAATGCTCTATTGACTAATTTCCACAGTCTCAATCTCACACTCCTTGATGAGCTAGTCTTGTGCTGCCAAGGCTGCTGGGGCCAGCCTAGAGTGAAATGTTTTTGACTTCAGAAGAGAATGGAGAGAAATCAGGAAATCGGGGAGTCTTTTCGTTCCTTGGTTTTGTAGAATGCAAACATCAGGCTCTTCGGCAGTTTTAGTTTTTGCTGAGAACATCCAGTTCAATATACCAGTGGAATCATGGCCACCTTTCCCTGCTGGCTGACTTCGTGTTGGTTGATCACTTATTTCTGGAGTATCTTCTAGAATAAAACTGTTCTCGGTGCTCTAGAGCAGCAATCTCCGAACTTTTTGGCACCAAGGACCGGTGCTTCTATGAGAATCTAATGCCCGATGATCTGAGGTGGACCTTAGGCGATAATGCTAGCACTAGGGAGTGGCTGCAAATACAAACGAAGCTTCATTCACTAGCCTGCCACTCACCTCTTGCTGTGCAGCCCAGGGGTTGGAGGGGGGAGTTGGAGACCCATGTCTAGAACATGCTATCATAACACACAATACGGGCCTTAAAGAAACTTGGACCCTTATCAGAGAGACTAGCTGTGGCTACCTTAAAACATCATCAAAGTCAAGGAAAGACTGAGAAACTGTTCTGATTGAAGGACACCAAAGAAGCATGACAACTAATGCAACACGTGAATCAGAACTGAATCCTTCTATTAGAAAAGATATTTCTGGGGGCAACTGGTGAACATCGAATAGGATCTAAGGATAAGATAGTCATAATGTATCAATATTACTTTCCTGCTTTGCTGGTTGTACTGTAAGTAATGAAGGAGACTGTCCTCATTTGTAGACAATCTACACTAATATATTCAGAGGTGATGGAGTATCACGTTGGCAACGTGAACTTTTTTCTCAAGGGAAAAAAGGTCTTTGTAGTTAGAGTAACCAACCACTTCGAGGTGTCTGGGACAGACCCGGTTTTAGCATTGACAGCCCTGAGAGAAACACCTCAGCCCTAGGCAAATGGGGATGGTTGGTCACCCTATTTTTACTGTACTTGCAACTATTCTGAAAAATTGAGTTGTTTCAAAATAAATGTTTTGGTAAATAAATGAGATAACTTAAGTAATAATAATTCAAGAGACTAATATAAACATGGCTAAAGAAGCAATACATGATTAGTTTGCAAGCAGTGGTACAGACAGTCAGTGGTGTGGTTTCAGACGTGATCCTGGTGAGCTGGAATGGTCAGAGGTGGGTGATGATACTAAATGAAGAATGACAGGGATGCTGCAGTCTGAGAACTCCTGACAGTACCCAACACCCATCACCGTAGTGCAGTGGAGCCTGGGCCCTGGGTCTGGCCCTGCTGGTCCCAATCTGGTTGACCTTGAACAAGTTACTTAATCATTCCGTGCCTCAGTCTCTTCATCTGCAAAATGAGGATGTTGTATAGTGGATTTCCAATGTTCTCATCTGCAAGAGAACCCTTTACTGAAGGGCAACCTAAACATTTGAGATGTAACAGAACTGCGCTAGTTGAAGTGCTTGAAGGGTTTCTAGTCTTCTCTTAAGACCCTGTCTTGCCCTCTGAACCTCCTTGCAGCCCTGGAGCTCTGTGGAATGCAGAGTGAAAGGCACCGGGCTGGAAAGTATTTTTTTGTTATTTATAATCACTTTTTTTTCCACATCATATAGTTACCATTGTGTGTGTGTGTGTGTGTGTGTGTGTGTGTGTGACGTGTATGTGTGATAAGAATATTTATGCTCTACTTTCTTAGCCAATTTCAGGTATACATTGCAGTATTATTATTAGTCACCATGCCACACACTAGATCCCCAGAACTTACTCATTTTATAACTGGAAGTTTCTGCCTTTTGACCAACATCTCTTCATTTCTTCCCCTTCTAGGGCCTGGCAACCACCATTCTGTTTTCTGTTTCTGTGAGTTTGGCTTTTTTAGAATCCACATATCAGTGAGATCATACAGTATTTGTTCTTCTGTGTCTGGCTTATATCACTTAACATCATGTCCTCCAGGTTCATCCATGTCATTGCAAATGGCAAAATTTCTTTCTTTTTGTGGCTGAATAATATCATGATATATATTGCA
>NW_011888980.1:563080-584372 GCF_000151845.1 Pteropus vampyrus | reverse complement strand
ATTATTCAGGCAATTCTCACATAAGCTCACATAAAGATTCTTCAACTCCTTGTAGTAACTGTGACTAACCCCACCCCAGGGGTCTACAGCCCTCTGCATGGGCCAAGATTCTTCTGGCTAACTCTATCTCATCTGGAAACCTCCACTCAAGCTGTTCTTCTGCCTGAAACATTCTTCCTTCCCTTCTCTTGTCTGGGCTAACTTGGTGTAGCCTTTAGGTCTTGGCTGAGGTATCACCTCTCTAGAAGTCTGTTGATATGTCCTTCCAATGGCACCCGCAGCATCCCAAGCTCCTGTGATCACAGGTCACACTGTACCATTTGCTCATCTAACAGGAAGAATGTTTACTAATAATCCCCTGCCCCAAGTAGTCCCTGTATATGGACTGAGTTTTAGTAACTGGAGGGATCTCTAGGCATATAAGCCTGAAGGAGTTGGAACAGAGCCTGAATTCCTCACATAAAAGAGGTTTGAGAAGTTGGGGTGGTGTCCTGCACAGGGCATGGTAGAGTAAGGGGAAACCCCTGTTGATTGGAATCAGAGGCATTTCATGTTGAATAAGAGTTTATGAAGTTGTATACTATAGGTTATAGTCTACCACTTCCAGGAAATCAGAAAGGATAATACAAACTTATGAGTACTTGATGTGTTTAGATTTTTTTATGTAGGGAAAAAAAAATAATAAGGGACCAAGTTCAGTGTATTGTCTGGCATGAGGCCAAACTAGAATTACCCAGCATGTTCAAGGAAACTGCCATATATTGGAGATCTGTTTGCTCACCTGTTCCCTGTTGTAGACTCAAGGTATCTAAGCTCCATGAATTGTTCCTCTGGTGCAAACCATATAGTAGCTCCTCAGTCAAAGGCAGCTGAATTAAGAACTTTGGTTCTATATCAGTATGTGGAGTAGGTAGAGAATGTTTTGAAATCGAGACCATTTTGAAATTGGGACAAGCCCAAATGGGTACTTAAGAAAAGTCAAGTGATGTCTGGGAATTGCCCTCTTTCCTCATTTCAGAGTCATGTCTGGCCTGGTGACAGCAATCATGAGAAATTCAGAAATGTCTATTTCACCCTTGGCAATTAAAAAAAATAAGGGTTTTCCTCCTTCCCCCTCCCATTCCCCTCACTCCTCCTCCTCCACCACCAACACCACCACCAAAAGCTCTAGGAAGTAAGATAAATGCCCATCTCAGGTCATCTGATTCTCCGCCCCTGCTCATAGAAGACCAGTCCAGCACACGAACACATTCACAGTTGCTCTTTAAGCCCCCAGAATAACTTGTCAGAGATGGGCTTGTCTTCAGAATTTCCGAGTTCCTTCCTGAAGGAGGGCTTTCCAGACAGTCCGTCTCATGGATGGCAAGAAACTACAGTTAGGAATGAGGGGGAGGGAAGAGCTGCTGGGTGTCCTCCTGAAAGTCTTCATCAGGATGATTATGCTCAACCAAAGTATAATGGAGCAGGAGATTGTGGCATTCTGACCCCCACTGAGGATCAGCTGTTTCCTGAGAGGCTGAGGGCTCAATCACAACTCAAGCACACTTCTGAAAAAGTAATGTTTTAGAAGATGCCAGTCAGAGCCCACCCAGAAATGGTTACTTCTGGACTCCACTGACAGACATCTCAGAGGAGGAGCATTGAGATGAACCTGAGGAAAGTAAAGGGACACTTGGAAGGGATTTCTAGGCGGGAAGTATAGAGGGTTTTCAGGAGTTTTCTTGTCTCTCACAAGTGATAGCACATTAGTGTCAAAAACCACAGTGCTAAGTGGTGTCTCCTCTCCTGGGGAGACACTCCTAGAGGCTGAAGTGGCGGGGAGCCAGTGTACAGGAACAGTGGAGTCTCCCATGGGAACCCCCAAGGATGTCACAAGGGAATTCAAGACCTGTTGCCACCACCTAAGATGGATGGCAGATCAGTACAGACATTCCAAGTGGTCACGAGGCAAACAACTCATGAGCCAAAGGAAAAGACACTTACTTAAAGTCGCCCCATTTCCTGAAGTACTTCCAAAACTACTTTGAAGAGATCCTTCCCACTCCAGGATGCTGGCAGTAGCCTCTCCTGGAATGATGAGGAACCATGTAAACCAGAGCGAGGGGTCAGTGTACTAGAGACATACTTCTATTACCTGCATATGCTGAATAAGATCAGGGGTCTCTCTTCAGAAGAGAAGAACTCCTCTTTGCCTTTCCACGGCCCTGGGCTATCAGAATCAGAGTTGGTAATCATACTTTCAGAAGGGAAAGGGGCCAGCCTGGACAGGGAGACTAAGGAGTGGAGGGATGGGCATGAGAGTGAGGTGGCACCTGTCCCCAACGACAGGCTCTGTGAAGAGACCAGCTTTTGGAAACTCCAAGGCAACTATGGTATGAAACCAAAGCTGGGGAGAAGAGTCTCATGGGCAGTGAATTCATTCGTACTTGTATGCCATATCACATGGCCATTGGGGATGAGACACAGACTCCTTCATGTATTGCCTCTCGGCTTCATTTTCCATAAACATAAACTGGGGATTGTCTTAGTTTCTTTGGGCTGCTATAACAAAAATATCATAGACTGAGCGGTTAAACAATAAACATTTATTTCTCACAGATCTGGAGGCTGGGAATTCCAAGATCTAGGCACTGTCAGATTCAGTGTTTGGTGAGGGACTGCTTCCTGGTACATAGATGATTGTCTTTGCACTGTGTTCTCACATCATGGAAGCAGAGAGGGGAGGCAATCTCTCTCATGACTCCTGTAAGGGCACTAATCTCTACGTGAGGGCTCCATCCTCATGACCTCATCTAATTCTAGTCATCTCTCAATGGCCCCACCTCCTAACACCACCACAGTGAGGAATAGGATTTCAACATATGAATTTGTGTTGGTGCGGAGGACACAAACATTCAGGCCCAAATAGGAAAAACTATCAGAGTAAAGTATAAACTGTAAGATACTATGCAAATATTGGTTTTATTTTGGCAGACCAAAAACCATCAGTTAATTAAAAGTAATCTTAGGAAGTAGTTATTCTGAAAGATAAATGATACAGCATTCTTCTGGTTGAAAATTTCTCTCAGGTATTTGCATCTTCCATGAGCATAATGATTTCTATTCATTTCGTCTAGTAGTTTGTATGGAAATAAGCATTTTAGATGCTGTTCATCTAAAATACATTTTAATAACCAAGCATTAAAAAATAGACTCTTCTTCTCCAAATTGAGTGCTGTGTAGATAGAAAATGATTAATGCATTTTCATTTCACAGAATAAGCTCAGATTAGGAATTTAAAACATCTTGCTAGATCTTTGTGCAAAATTTTTTCTTATTGGAATTCATTTTCCTTTCTTGTTATTATTTTTGGAACTAGGTTACATGATTTGTTACAAACAATAGGAAACTATAACATTCCAAAGATATTTTGAGATACAGTGAAAATGGTAGAAGACATATTAAAGTATTTTTATGATAAGATTTGGGAAACTCAGTGACATGCCTCCCATCAGTGCAGATAACACGGTACATCTGCAGAATAAAATCTACGTACATAATAAAATTTATGTGCAAAATAAATTCTATAAAGTATGTTTGACATATGATGGATTTGTAACTTATTTTCTACTTTTAGGAAAGTTATATTCTTCTATCCCCAAAATGACATCCAGAATGACCGACTGTGAGGGATACCGGTCATTTCCATCTCATAAATACGGAGGTGTGAAGCTAAGGTTTGACTCCTCTTTTCTTTTGTCTCATACTCTTAACATTTTAAATAGCAAAGTATCAACATTGACCATCTTCTGAGAAATTAGTTAATATTCTAGTTTATGCAGCATGGTAAAATCAATTATGTACTGAGGGTCTACCATGTGGCAGATACTGTACACGGTACTGCAATGGATACAAAAGGGTAGAAGAGACAGTTACTCCAGAGTATGAAGTTCTCTACAGGAAGTGCAAAGCAAGGGCTTGGGGCATCAAAGGTGAAGTCATTGTGCTGGTGGAATCAGGAGAGGCCTTATTTAGCAGATGGTAAAAGGAGACTTTGAAGGAGGGATAGGAGTTCAACAGGTAAGAAAAGGAATGAACACTAGGTGGAAACAGTATGAGCATAGTCTTGGAGGTAAGATGCTTGGACTTTGTTGAAGATGAGTAGTGAGTTGTTGAATATCATTGGGTATACTAGTAATGATTATTTTGGTTGCAGGTGATGGAAACATTACTCAAACTAGTGGAGTGACAGAAAAATATATTGGTTTGCTTATTTGAAAACTTGTTCAGGTTTCATTTGCAGCTCCATACAATGTCATCTGCATTCGACCTCCCTCCATTTCTTGGTTTTATTTGCAAGATGGCAAGAACCTTCATCCATCTTTTGTATCATATTTGGCTATGAGGCACCGTCTGTAGAGGAGAAGCAGACCTCTCCAGGAGTTTCTCTACTTCGTTTCTGTTTGTTCTGGGATCCTTACCTAGTGCTGGAATAGAGAGGTTGAGGTCAAAAGACTCGGGTATGAGTCATGGCTCTGCCTCTTGTTAACAGAGTGACTTTGGTTGAGTTACTTAAAATCCCTGAGATTTAGTTTTATCATCTATAAAATAGGCACAATATTTACTCTATCTACTTTGAAGGATTATTGTGAATATTAAGTAAAGTATATAGAAGTGCTTTGAAAATTATAAAGTGTGATACATGTAAGATATGATTAATAAAAGTAACATATGTAGTATGTCTATTTGTTACATCCCACCTTATTCTAGAACTATCTGACCCTCTTGCTTTATATCCCTTTTATAAAACAGTCTCATGTCATTGTCATCATCATCAAAACAATGAATAACATGTTACATGCAATGTCTCATTTATTTCTCTCAGGAGTCCATTTTACAGAACAGGTCATTGAGCTTAGAGAAGTGAGGGGCCCTGTCCAAGGTCATCCACTCTACTTCCTCTCCATACTTCTTTTCTTTAGTCCTGTGGGTCATTAACACCACATTTCTTAGACAGTTCATACCTATGCCTATGCCACAACAGCTTTGAACTCTTTTGTATACTGAAAAGATCTGTTCAGATCTCCAGTTGTTCTGAATGCCTTCCCTAGAATGTGATTGTGAACTTTTGGTTGATTATATTTTCCTGTGAAGACATCTGTGTTCTGTGTTGTTGATGTCTCCATGTATTAAATTACAACTGCCGTGCACTATTAGATGACATGTTTGTATGGTTTTGAGCTTTATGACATGGAATCCATTTTTCTTGTTTTATCCAATGTCTTTGGAGAATGTAATTGGTTTAATTCTCTGAAATCGAACTTATCAAAAGCATCTTTCTCTGGGAACTTTTTGTTTTTTTCCCAGTAATGAGTTTGGTGGTAAAATCTGTTGCTCTGTTATGTTCATGGTACTTATAACCAGTGGAAGTGCAAGGCTCGAATCTTATATCTTGGACCCAGACCTGGCCACTGGACTCCGGACACATACATACATCTTTTTGATTGACAGGGCTATTTGAATGTTTCACTGGAGCTCCACATGTGGCAGGTCTGAAATTATATTCACACATTCCTGCTCATCATTCCATAATGTCCCTGCTCCTCCATGTGTCCTCCATCTGGTGGCCAGCGCCAATGCGCACCCAACTTCCAGAACGTCAAGGTCATCCCTCACTTCTTTCTAACCTTCCATATTTGGTCCATCCCAAATATTGTCAGTTTTACCTCCTGAATATATTTTTTTGAATCCAGGTACTGCTCTTCAGGCTTACCCCCTTACCTTCAGCTCTCCCCAGAGGACTGCAGTAGCCTCCTCCCTTGTCCCCTTTAACCACTCTGATTCTCACTCTGGTATGTTCACACTGTCATCAAAGTGATTTTTTTCAAACATCTTAGAATGTCACTCTGCAATGGATTGCCATTGTCCTTAGAAAAAAGATTAACCATATTAACATGTCCTTCTGGATTCAGGGTGGTTCCACCCCTACCTCTTGCCTGCTTTACTCCAGCCACAGGCAGTCTTCAGTTCCTCTGGTGCAGTATATTCTCACCCACCCCCAAGCCTTTGATCTAGCTGTTCCCTTGCCTGGAGTGTCCTCCCCACCACCAGTTCCTTACTTACGTGATACCCACTCTTCAGATCTGAGCTCCTCATTCCCCCACCCTCAGACTAGATCTGGTCTACTTGTCTTTTTGCTCCTAAGGCACCTTGTTTTTCTCTTTTAAAGAACTTATCTAAATTGTGATAGAATGTAAGGAGGGTCTACAAGATCGAGATCAAGTCTGTTCAGTTCACTAGGAACTAGAACTGTGCTCAGTACTTAATAAGAGCTCAATATTTATTTATTGAATAAATGAATAAATATGGAAATAGATGTAAAGTTTGTGGAAATCTTTCATTTTTAGTGGATTTCCATATGTCTGTTTTCTTTCTTTCTTTCCTTCCTTTTTTCTTCTGTTCTTCTTTCCTTTCTTCCTTTTTTTCCTTTTTCTTCTCCCTTTCTTTCATCTATAATATGTCTCTATGTTATTATATATGAAATATGTATGTACATTACATGTTATATAATCCATATATATAATAATTTACATTTTTCTAGCTTTAAGAATTATGAATTGAGTCCTTTAAGGGAATAATCTAGATAAGAACATATTTCTGTTTTAAACACTGCTTTCTTTTAGAGCCATTTCTGGTTAAAATTTTTCTAAAGTACATTAGAAAGCTCTCTGCCATTTCAATGTGTGCTGGTCATTGTTAAATATTATCTTGATACTTGATCTTCATTATGAATATATATGACTATAATTTTGTTTGTTCTTTTATTATTATCATCTGTCACATCTCTGAGTCATGCAGCTTCTTGACTGGTCTGTCTTTTTCCTAGCCTTATTTTCCTTCCAATCCACTTTAAGAGATAGAAATTAATTAAACGTACTTGCTGAGCTTGTATGTTAAATAAGAGTTCATAAATCTTTGAATGAAAAGCCTAAGGGGCAAAGTGCACGGTTCTATGATGCTGCATATTTTAGCTCTCTCACCCCTGTCCTAGACTGGCTTCTGGATATTTGAAATAGTCACAGGTATGATAATCTGGGAAGAGAGATAATACTTATATATTCATGCATTTAAGAGTAAAAACATTTAAAATAGAATGCAAACCACTTGATAAATAGAATGGAAGAAAACACAAACCAAACATGAAATTGCACCAAGTAATTTTCCCTATTTACTAAGTAGAGCTAGATCTTCAGGAGGTAATTAATTTGTAGTTAGGAATGGAGAAGTAGAAAAAAAATCCCATTAATATTTACAGTTAGCCCAACTGCTGTATTGGTCCACATGACAATAAATGTTTTATTCTAAAAACATTTCTTATAATTCTTTTTTTTTTTTAATTGCGAAATAGGGCTAGATTCCTTAAGGAGTTGCCCCCAGGATCCAATTAGTATTTGGGGTGTCCCCCTTATCAAGACTTCTGCGAAGAGTATATACAAGCTCTTACGTTCTCTACTTCTGAGGCACAATTCAAAATTATTTCAGCAAAATATCATGATAGATACTTTCCCCCCTGCTGAGAACCCTGGCTGGGCTGTTATTTGGCATTCTGCTGCGTCTTTTTGATGCGCAGTCTGAGGCTGAATGAAGTAGGCTGTGTGTAGAACTTCATTCCAGACAGGGGCACGAGGGCAGCTGTCCTCCCATGAACAGCAAGTGTAGATTAAGATGATTAGACTTGCCAGGCAGATATCCTCCCCCAGCTTCCCCAGGATTCTCCCAAATCAGTATCGACGGCCGGAATAAATGACCTTTTAGGAAGAGAAGGGCTATTCTTCCATCAAAAGATTATGAGTAGCTGCATTCCCCCATTAGAACTTTGCATCAAATTTATTCCAGATAGTGAAAGCTTTTAAGTGGAAAGTCCCAGAGATCAAGGCCCAACAGAAAGTGAATGCCCATGACTCCTTGGATTCACTTCTGGAGCAAACTCAGTTGGAGGTTACGTCCAGAGGGGCAGCTTCACCTCAGTCTCATTGCTTTAGCAACCATAGGAAACTTCTAGCCTGTTTTGCATTTCAGGGAACAACAACAGAGGACTTTGCTTAACTAATTCATCTAACAAACTTTCTGAGACTTGATCATGAGCAGACATTGCCTTAGATGCCGGAGACACAGCGATGAACAAAACAGACAAAAATGTTCCTCCCGTTGTGGAACTTACATTCCAGTGGAGCGGACAGAAAATAAAACATGAATAAATGAGTGAACCATGAAATGCGGCAGATGGTGATAGGTATTTTTGGAGGAAAATAAAGCAGCAAAGGGGTTGAGAGAGTATTGGAGGGATTATGATTTTAAATATGGTGGCCTGGGGTGTCTGAGTGGATGAAAATTGAATAAAGAACAGAGGGGAGCCTGGGGAGAAAGCTGAACAGGGATGACAGCAAGTGCACAGGCCCTAATGGGGAGCCTTTTTGTCGTATTTTTTCGTGTGTGTGGCTCTTTGGCAAAATTTTATACGTATATGTGGATATGTTTCTGTGCAAATGCCATCGTTAATGAACATCCTGTCTACTACTTTCTTACTTTTAATTTATTTTTTTATTTAAGTATAGTTGATATGCAATCCATATTAGTTTCAAGTGTACAGTATAGTGATGGGACATGTTTATACCTTACGATGTGATCACCCCACTAATTCTAGTAGTCATCTGTCACCACGTAGACTACTTTCTTATATAAACATGTCTTTGAGGTCATGCCCATCTGTTGGTGGCTGCATCTTGTTCCATGTTGTGCATGTGCTGCATGTAGTTAAACAGTTCCCCAAGAACGTACCAGGGTGTAGCCGGTTCACAGTCCAGCTCCAGATCTGAGACCCTGAAAAGCATTTTCCCTGCCTGTCGCCCATATTGGCTACATGGTGATCTCTTGGCCTCTCTTGCCAACACCTAGGCCCTCTCTGCTCTTTTCCTTCCTTTTCTTCTTCAGTTTCAGGAAAGACCTGTCTACTTTTGTTCCAGTCTGAGTCCTTAGTAGTGTCAGCTCTTGCTGACAGATGTCCTATCAGTGCCTTGTTTGCTCACTGACGTAGCTGTGGAAGGAAACTCTGTGTAAGAGAATTCAGAAACGTATTGTGTTAGCATATCACAGACAGTTGTGGTGTCACTCACTGATGTTCTTGTGTTTCATTTCTCCCAAAGTCTGTACAGTCAGCCTTCCATATCCTGGGTTCCATATCTGCAGGTTCAACCAACTGGAAGGAAAATATTCGAAAAAAGAAAAAAACAAAACCAAAACAGTTAATGTTGTTGCTGACGTGCACTATGTAGTTAGGTCTACATGAGTTGTGTCTGTACTGAACATTTACGGGCTTTCTTTTGTCATTATTCCCTAATCAAATACAATGTAACAACTATTTACATACCATTTATATTGTATTAGGTAGTGTAAGTAATCTAGAGATGATTTAAAGTATATAGGAGGATGTATGTGCATTATCTGCAAACACTATGCCATTTTGTATAAGGCACTTGAGTGGGGTATCTGCAGGGGTCCTGGAACCAGTCCCTGCTGATATCCCCTGGAAACGAATGGGCCTCAGCAGCACCAAACATGACAGTCTCAATCTGGCCTCTGGTGGATGACGCTATTTTCATGTGCAAGCTGGCTATGTTGGTTTAGCAATCCCTGCTACAAACAGATTGTGACAATCATCTTTTCAAGGGTCAGGTGCTTTTTCTCTACCTTCCAAATGTGTAACCCCGTTTGTTTCCTCACCTAAAATCCTACATTGTATCTTTTTTTCTTGTGGAAGGTCTTGAAAATATTTGGACAATTAAGAACCAAAGTAATTTGAGATTAATGTATTCCAGTGCTTAGAACAGTTTTTTGACATTTGTAGCATTTTTTTTTATAGTTCTTTGTATGCAGAGGTGGCTTATGTGACAGTCCTCTTTGCTTCTTTCATTGTTTAAATACTAAAGGTTTTAATTTATTTCTATAGTAAAATGTTTTTTTTTCCCCACATTTATCCCTTTCTCCATCTATTTATAACATTTTAAATTGTGTGGGAACAGAAAGCTACTCTTTCTGCCTTTTCTCATCCTTTTTGGCTTTGTTTTTCTCCTAAACAAATAAAGTACAACTATTTACACAGCATTTACTTTGCATTAGATGGTATAAGTAATACTACCTGCTGGCTCGGGAGGCTACCGTGTCCTGAGCACATGTAACTGAAATGAGCTCTGAGAGTGGCTTGCTGAGAGGGAATATCATTCGTTTTCCAGGCCCATTAGATGGGCTCATTCTACCTGAGATATGGGGCTGAGGTGAATAGTGAGTGGTAAATGCTGGGAGGAACCTGAGGTCCAGTAAATGTCATCCTTACCTCCATGTGGCACTGTGTTAGTCCAGTGCGTTAATGAAATGGGGCCACTCTCTGGGATCTGCCATCAGTGCAGCTGGCATGGGGGTCCATCCACATGGAAGAACATGCAGAGAGTGGAAGTGAAAGGCAGTGAATTATGCATAAGGAAACCTCTTTCCTTTTGTACAATAAAAGGGGCAGAAGCTTTGACGATACATTTTTTTTAGGTGGTAGAGAGGAAGGGATGAAGCCTGTTGAGTTGTCTTTACCTAAATTGCATGTTAGGTTGACTGTTTCCTTTGAACATCTGTGTTATGTAGTCATAGATTTTAGCTGGCTCCTTATTTCCAAATTATATGTCTTTAGGTAATTTAGCAAAGGCCACATTACTTGGGGAGTCCTGATGTTACATATTAAAGAAATGGTAAACTGTAGTCATTTAACTAGTAAATAAAATGGTCCAAGAAGTCATTTCGTTCTGGGGGCATCTCTTAGACCAGAGAGATTTTGTGAGCTGGGTGGGACTGTGAAGACATTGAGGAGATGTACATATGAACTTTGAAAAGACAATTCTCTGATGTGCAAGTGCAAAGCAGTGCTGCCATCAAGCAATTAAATTGTTCCCCTGTGCTCTTATTGCCATAAATCTCAAAGCATTTCAAGACCAAGCTTGGCTGAAGCAGAGGTGACAACCTACACTGGGAATTATCCCAGTACTTACGCTGTTGGTAGATGGCCAAGTCTTTAATGCGCCAAGTGGTCAAATCTGTCAGATGGAAATGAAGAGAGAACAGTTATCTGTGCCAGACCCAATTAAAATTTAAAAACCAAGAGGAGCTGATAAGCAGAGGTGAAGCAAGGAACCTACATCCATGACTCTTAAACTGCTAGCCTGTTAGCATCATTTTTGGAGAAGCACTCGTAAAGTCTGTGGTCTCAAGAATAATTTTTAAAGCTTTCTTCCAAAAGTTCCTTATTAGAGAATCATCATTCAATGCCACTAGCATCACTTTTTATGCTATCAATAGAGGCTCAATCCCAGTAGCTCTTTGTGACGATGGACTAATATGCCCATCAGAACCTCAGCAAAGACCTCTCTCCAGGTTGGTCTTTCTGTGGGTCTCATGGGCTAGGTTTACATGGTAAGGAGGACAGGCTTCATGGAGAGGAAGAGCAACTCCTGTGACTAGGCACTGCTCTGCTTCTTGGGAGAGCACAGCCTTCAGTTTTGTTCAGAGTTGTCAGTGAGGCAATAGAAGACCAGGTTGCCCTTCCTGTGTAGAGAACCATTTGTTCTTCATTAAAGGAGCAGCACTAGATAATATTTATCACTCTAAGAGCTGGGTAAAAATTTAATTGACCTGATGGGTGGATTTCCACGTCTGCAGTTAGCATCTTGCCCTCTGAATTACTAGAAAGGCTGATTTGCACATATCACCACCTGAAGGAAACTCTCATGGGGGTATCAGAGATTCAGGGAGGCAATAATTAAAACCTCTGTTTTCTCAATTATGAGACGACAGAATCAGACAGAGATTACATTGCTGAATTTATAATGCAGCATCGGAGCTGTGGTTATGAGTTCAAGTTGGCCTCAGACTCATGAGAAACAAATAGATTTTCACCTCATATTATATTTAGGGGGCTTTATAGAAAGACAGAAAGTGGAAGATGCAGCAGGCATAGTGTCTTCATCTTATTAAGCCAAGGACCAGGCCTTCTTGCCCTGTTTCCCACATGAGGTATGTAAGGCTGCTCTCGGCCAAGGTGCGTGGGCTCATCTGGACATACAGATGCCATAGTTCCTCTTCTTCATTAGTATTCTGGTCATGTAGGCCTAAGCCTATGCCAACTCAGGTGCAGTCACTCAACAGAGTGGGAAAGACACTCTCCAATTAACTGCCGTTTCTAAAGTAGTTTTGAGGAGGGCACAGATCTTTCTTTCCAATACCATTCTCTAATAAAAGAAGCCAGTCTTCTTAGAGAAATAGCTGATTCTAGGCCTGAGACAAGGAATACTCAGGGAACATAATAGGAATATACTACAGGGAATACCCTGGAGTACCAAAAGTAAGGAATTGCTCAACAACAAGAAAAACCCCTAAAGGAGGGGGCATGCAAAAAGGGCACGGGCCATCTAGGAAGAGCTGACCAAAGCTGGAGTAATTTGAGGAACAAAATAAATAATGCATTATTGGATTCTAACTAAAAGTATAAAATGAATATCTATGAGTTCATGCTGATGTAAATAGATGAATGAATAAATAAATGGGAGAGAAGAGAAAAATCTTTCTTTGAGAAGAATTCCAAATAACTTATGTATTAGTAATTTATATAATTAAGATGTGTACCTTGTCAAAGAACAAAATTCAGCCGAGTAAATTTGAAGATCTAATTGTCTTTATTAAGTGATTCATGAATTGGGCAGAATCCCCCCTTCTAGCAACTAGAAGGGTGCTCCGAGAGGTTATACAAAATGGAAGGGTTTTGTTGTTGTTGTTGTTGTCGTTTTTTTTTTTTTTTTTTTTTTTTTTACTAAGAAGGGTGGGACAAGGGAGCTATTAACAAGAGAAAATAAAAGATTATTTTTAGGCCAGGACATCTTCTTTTTGGGGGATGGGACCAGCAAGGGTTTTATCATACATACTGCCTCTTCCTCCTGTGGGATGGGGGAAGAAGGTCTATGTGACAGATTACCTTCCTGGTGCTTGATCAGAAAATTCCAGACCAGTTAAGATTATATTTCTGGTGAAGGAAGAAACTGTAATTAGGTCATGTAATTAGGGCTTTAGCACAAGTGATGCTCTTTTGGGCATGTGGTTTTCTGTTTAACAAGTTTAACTTCCCCCACCCCATAATTTGAGTATGGGCTATCCTTAGTGACTTATTAGAGTACAGAAAGGAGAAAAAAGAACCTTACAGTGGAGTAACCTGGCAAGCACTACCTCGGCCAAGTGGTCAAGGTCAACATTATCAGTGATGTCATGTTGATAGCATGCAGCCCATGATGTGTAAGAAGGGCATGATACCTCTGAGGTCTTCTCCCCTCAAACTCATAAACCCAGTCTAACCACAAAAAACACATTGACAAACCCAAATCAAAGAACAGTCTACAAAATACCTCGCCAGTGCTCCTCAAAATTGTCAAGGTTCTGAAAAACAAAGTAAGTCTGAGAAACTGTCTCAGTAAGAGGAACCTAAGGATACCCGATGACCAAATGTAACGTGGTGTTCTGGGTGAGATCCTGGAACAGAAAAGGATGTTAGTAGGAAAACCATTAAAATAGGAATGAAGCATGAAGTTTTCAAATAGTGATTTGCCCATGTGAGTTCTTAGTAGTGGCAAGTGTACCATGGTGGTGTAAGATGTTGACAGGCAAAACAGAGTAAGAAGTATATAGGAACTCTCTGTATTACCTTTACAGCTATTCTGTACATCTAAAACTATTCTAAAATACAAATTTATTTTTTAAAAAAAGATGATGCAGAATTAGTAAGTATTTCTACTTGCAGTCCACCTAAGCCCATGTGGCCTATAACTTCAATGGCTGATCTTCCCAGATTCTTGGTAGAGCTTCATTGGATGTGACTCAACAGGCCTAATATAATTTTTTATGTCATCAGGCTTCAGTATAATTGTTTCAACCTGTTTATGTAAATGCTCTATCCTTAGACCCTGCTAATTGGTCTTCAGCCATTTATTACCTAATTTATATTCTTTATCTTTTTTTAGATATATGTGATTCTTTTCTCTGTTATCATATTCACTACCATAAGGAAACATCTATTTAGACTTTAATATCTAACTTCATGTGGATGAGGCCATTTAGAGAGAGGAAACTACCACTTACTAGCTACCTCATATGTACCAAGCACTGTGTTAGGTGCTGTTTCATTCAATCCAAATTATGGAGAGGGTTTGCATTCTGCCTCTATCCTAGGAATGAATTTTCTCTCTAGAACTCAGTGAAATGCTGACATCCTGATTTTGAATTACTGGCATCCTGGTTTTGTGTATAAAATTCCATTCATCATAGTGAGGTTGGAGAAAAGATATTCTCTATGGTGTGTGTTCATTGTACTTGAATTTTCTCTGATCTTACATAATTGCAGGTTGTTATACCAGGTCCCTGCCCTACCTGCCCCAACATCCTGAGCCAGAATCACACTCCACAGCCAGACCTGCAGGAGGGCAATACAGACATACAGGCAGGTGGTGAACGATGGGAGAGAATGAAGAATGGGTTTATTACCCTTAACTCACTTCTGACCAGTCAACTGCCAGCACGACCCCACACCCCCACCCCATGATGTCTTGTGATTTTGCCCTGCATAATCTGAAATCACACACCATCAGGGAGTCAGGTTTTCAGAGCATAAGCGCCCTGTCTTCTTATTGGCCAGTTCAATATTAAATTATTATTTTCTTTCTATACAGCAAACTCCTGCTTGTGCCTGTCTTTGGGCCGCTGTGTGCAGGTAGGCAGATCTAAGGGAAAAAAAACTCTGGGGCTCCAGGAACAGATCACAGAAGCAAAGAATAGCAGCAGCTCTGCACAGCAAACATATTCCTTGTTCTGTGCTTGAAACCTGGAGAAGGCCCAGCATAGGAGTGGATGTGTGCATTTAACTTCAGGAGCTTATAACCTGTTTCTCACTGGAACCCTGGGCATGTTCAATGCACATTTTTATGGATTTTCAACAGTAAAGGCATCTTTATAAGAAATAGTAATAAAACAATTTGCACTTCAGCATAACATTACTATTTTCTTTTTCCCTGTGATAAAATTGTACTCGTTGTTGCTTCAGTTATAGAGCAATGAACTTTACTTGCTCCCGTTGTGGTTAGCAGTCTTTATCACTGTTGTTATTATCTAACTAGATTTTTTTAAAAGTTTTATTTTGGAATAGTTTTGTATTTACACAAAACTTGCAAAGATAGTACAGAGTTCTCATATACCATTCATCTAATTTTCCCTAATGTTAATATCTCCAAATAATGTTTTAATCCAAGTCATTGCAAAACAAAACTGCGAGTGAGGGAGGTGGGGGGAGGGGAACAGGAGTTTGATACTTGAAGTCAGCAGTTCCTCGATGGAAAAGAATGGTCAAGCTTAAGTCTTTTAAATGCCGTGGCTCCCATTTTCTCCAGGGGACAGTGTGTAAAGGCCTGATGTAACCCCAGATCACATGGTTCTTTTCCACAGGTTTCGAGTGTTTAAAAAATATGACTGAAAATCGTGACCAAGCTGTGCCTTACAGCTGTTCAAGTGAAATGAGTAAATTTACCCAGTGGTTTTCCTGATATATTTTAGTATGTCAAGAAGTAATAAAGGCATAGCTGTGAAGTGGAAGGGGCTGTTTCCGCAGGGGATTATAATTGGTGCCTGCCAGTTCATCACTCTGTAGTAGGAAAATATAATCAAAGTAAGATGTCCTCTGTCGGCTGAAAGGCCAGCATCTTTTCTGGATCCTTTGTTAGCAAATTGGTTTTCCTAGTGATTGGAAGTTCAAAATCACAGACTCGTCACAACTTCTCAGGCCAGGCTTTTCTTTCTTTGAACTGAGTGTGGTTACTTACAGCCTCCTTGAAATTGTAAGAATGTTTTTGCTCATTAGACTAGAGGGATATGTCGCTGTCTTGTTTCTTCTGATGGGTCTCCTGTGCTAAATTTCTTTTCTTCTTCTAGAATATGTTGAAAAATTCTTTTGCAAGAATGTGCCTCAAGATATGGGAAGAGAAAATGAGGTACTCAGGTCATGTATTGCTTGAATAATCAATGTGCTAGTCCAACTGTTACTTAATTTTAAATAATCCAAGTGTTTCCAAATGGGAGAAACCTTGTCTGAGTAGGAAAGTCGTTCGGTGATTGGATGGGCATGGAACATGGTGGATGGGAGAGGCTGATGAGTCCTTGATATATGATTTTTCCTAAAGCCAAGGGAGGATTTCAGAGTATTTTTTTCCCTCTAGTCATTGCTTTAGCAGAATTGTGGCAATTGGAGTAAAAACATCTTTAAAGCGGATCATTGGTAATTATGTATATTAACAAATGATTTAATGGAGGTGTCCGATCTATTAGAATTAAACAGATAACTAAGTTCATTTTTGTGATTTACAAATATATTTTAACATAATTTAGTCCTTTAATAATACAGTGTGCTCTAAACCATTTTAAAGAGCGTGCTTTCCATGGGGCTTATACTGCTCATATAGTTAAGATGCAAATATTTCAGTAACAGGGACAACAAATGATCAATGTAGGACTACTTGCAGCCTTTCTGAAGCCTAGAAATTTGTGTCCCTGATTGGAATATTGTGGGGAAAGTGCTGCAGAATTGGAGGAAGCCAAATAGACCACAGAGATTTTATACTGGAAAAGAAAAAACTAGCCAAAGGAGGAAATAATCTAGAAAGGCAGCAGGTGAGAGTGGACTGGGTGGGGAGGATATTTGGAGGAAGCTTAGAGAGAGCAAGAAGTATGGTCTAGGGGCCACTTTTCAGTGTGAGGAAGTTTGAAAGAGAAACAGGAAAGCAAGAGTTTAAGACGTTTTGTCAGAACTGGGTCTCCTTTGATATTTTTAGAAAGATTCCAGGAAATATTTGAGTTGATGCTTAAACTATTTTTGATGGTTAAATTGATTTTATTTGAATGAGATACACCGGGGCAGGCTGTAGAAGAGACATAATTATGTTTTTGCTACATTAGCATGGTCTTTTGGATTGGATGTGAGAGTCTCAGATTTATTCAAGAATTGAGACAAGAGTACCAGTTTATCACGTCTGCTTTATCTGTGGAATGTGTAAAATTGTAGAGTATGTAACAATAAGATGTGAAATATGATCATTCTCTGAGTTATGCTGAAAATCAGAAGGGCACCATGCTGAAATTGGGATTACAATTTTTGAGAGATAACGTGGTTTGGGACTAGAAATTCCAGGTGGAGAAGCAGTTGTATGGGATATTATGAGGGATCTCCAAAATGAGAAAGTCTGAAAAACTTCCTAATAAAAGTCTCATCTGGGAAGTGGATTTTCATCCAACCTCAGTAGTAACCAGTTTCTCAAGAAACTGAAATTATTCATGGAACGGGCAAGAAGGCTGGTGACAAAGACACTTTGTCCAGTTAAAGCTCTTTTCCATCACCAGCAGCTGAGGTCACACCCTGTAATGTGGCCTGGGCTGTGGCTGTGGGATTGCAGTCAAACAGGGAACCACAGAACAGTGGTCGGGTCTCTTCCCTGCCAGGCACCAATGATACTTATGGATAGAAGTCCCTGTGCAGTGGTTAGCCAATGTCCGTGAGACACTGCATGGTAGTGAACCAGTGCGGTTTGAAATGTTCTGTTAGGTTTCTCTCTTGATGTTTTTCATTCTGGTTTCAAAACTTTGGTGTGTGGTGTCTGTTGTGGATGAACTGGGTTAAGGTCAGCAGAAGGAAAGAGATATCTGGTCTCTGTGTAGTACATGCACTTTGTGCAAATGTAGTGCATTTAATTTCTTTTATTTTCAAGGTGTGTGACCTTTCCTCTCTGTACTAGCTTTTTAGTAACCCATTATCTCTTGTTCCATTCCAGGAGCACAAAAGAGATGCTATCTCACAGTGGCTTCTCCTGCCTGATGAAATATAGATTTGTATATTTTCCCTTCTGTCACACAAGGAGCTTGCTTGCTCGGGTTGCACAAGTGTGTTGCCACTTGCGCCAGCTTGCAAGTGATGAAAGCCTCTGTAAGTAGACAAATAAGTATTTGAAATGAGTGGGCCATAATCGGAAAGATAATGTCCATAATTTTTCTGTTGTCTAAGGGAAGTCCTTTGGTAAGTGCATTACACTTTCCTGGCCATTATCATGTAGGTTAGTACTGTACTACAATTTATGCATTTGGTCATTCAGCCGTTCAACTTATAAACAAGTGTTAAGGAGATAATGAGAATGACACATTGGTCCTACCATCAAAGTACTTTGATTTCCTCAAGGAGACAGACCTATAGCCTAGTGAGTTACAACTAATTATGGCAGTCATCACCACCACCAGCATCATCATCATCACTGTCATCATCATCATCATTTACTGAGTACTTTTTATGTGCCAGACATTATACTGTTTCCTGTACTTTATCTCACTTATTTTTCCCAACAATAATATGGGTCAGAACTTTTCCCATCTGCATCTTGGAGATGAAGGAAGTCAGTCTTGGAGTGGTTAAATAATGTGCATACAATCTCATGGCTGGTAGATGGCAGAGTCTATTGCTGAACTCCAGTACTGCTGTTATGCATGTGAAAAGTATTGGGTAACTATAAGAGAAGGAGTAATTCAGAAAGAGATAGCGTTTGTGCCAAGTTTTACAGAATGAGTAGTATTTTGAAATATGGAAAAATGGATGTAGAGGGAAGAAGAGCATTCTGAAGAAGTTAACAAGAAGAAAGCAAAGAGGCATTGCATCAGCTGGGGATTACATTTGGCTAATAGTTACAGAGACCTAAAATAACAGTGGTTTAAACTACAAAAGGTTTTATTTTTATTTTCAGATGACATGGAATCCACAGGTAAGTTTCTCAGGACTGATTTAATTGCTCAGTAATATCAAGGAGCCAAATTTCTTCTTCAGTTTTGTTCTGCTATCCTTAGGTCTTAAAGATCACTCCATGATTATAAGATGACTGCTGGAGCTCCAACCATCATATCATAGTTCTAGAAAGAAAAAAATATATATAGGGAAGAGCAAAAGGGCAGTTACAATCTAAATAAACCCCATTTAAAGATTATTTTTTTCTTAAAACCCATCTAGTGATATTTTATATCTCATTGGCCACGTCTTTTTATAAGGTAGAGTAGGAAATGCAAGGATTTTATGTGTGTACACTGTCCTCTCCAACATTATAGGGATTCTGTTAGGGAGAAGAGGAGCATGGATACTGGAGAGATAATTAGCAGTTCTTGCTATAGACAAGAAGTGTGAGCGCATGGCATGTGGAAAGTAGAGTTGAGAGTATGTGTGGAGAAGAAGGCTGGGGTCAAGCCATGGACAGAGTCCCTTAAAAGCAAAGCTAAGCTTAGATTTTTATTCTCTAGACAACAAGGAACATTTGAAGGTTTTTGAGCAGGGAATGACAGTTTCAGAAAGACCAATTCTGGAAGCAATGTGAAACATGCATTAGACAGAGAAGACTGTAAAAAAGAAGAAAACCCAATAAACTGGAGTCTGGAGTGTACTTTGGGCAGAAGAGAGGTTGGCAGATTGGGCGTTAGAGGAGGGCACAACAAGCCTGAGACCCTCTGCAGCTAGAATCCACAGGGTAGCTGTTTGGAGGTGGGGAGCTGGGTTTCCACAGTGACAGACATTTCCAGTCCTAGGGACAGGAAGAACACAGTGACTTTCCTTACTGTCTTATTATGGCTTCATTCCATTGTTAGAGAAATAGTGCTCACTAATACATTGAGAACGAATTCCAGCAGCTTAGCTCTCTTGTTTCCAAGGCAGGAATGAGTTTTTAACAAAGACCAGGAGATTAGTGAGGAATGAGTTCTCTAATTTGGGTCACTTAGCTTTTTGGATAACTTACTGCTGGATGTTGTAAGTTTTTTTCCTAGGCAGCAGGAAACTTATAGGATTCCCCAAACCAGGGGTTCCTGAACTTTGGCCCATCGGCCAAATTGGGAAGCCACCTGTTTTTGTAAATAAAGTTTTCTGGAATGCAGTCATGTCCACTTTTTGACATATTGCCTATGGCTGCTTACTTGCTGCGGTGGCAGAGTTGAATGTTGTGACACAGACCTTATGGCCCGCAAAGCCTAAGGAATTTACTACTTACGGTTTATTCAACAATTTTAATGAAAAATTTGCTGGTTCCTGCTTAAAACAGACTCTACCTGATTCCTCTTCCAGGTAATTTCTGTGGAGGAAGGATACCGTGGATCCTTTTGATCCTGAAGCTGAGATTTAGGGGCTTAATTAGTACTTTTTATGTTTAAGTTTCTTGAAAAACAAATTAAAAAAAAATAAACAACATCAAATTAAACAAAGATAAAACAAAACTTTCTACTTGCCTGTTCTTTCAGGTGACTATGTAAATTATGTGGCTATGGAAACATAATTATGAGCCCCTGACAGACTTTTGTTTTGCATTTAATATATATTTGTTATTGCAATCTCACATGTAAATGCAGAATCCTCAAATTTAAATTTTTCTCTGGTGGAGCAAATAATAAAAGCAAATCCCTTAATTATTTGTGGCAAATATTAATTAAAGGTCATTTTAAGATTATAGTTTTAGGTTTCATGCTTTTCAACACTAGGATGAGTGTTTAGATGGAGGGTAGAAACAGAATAACTCTTTTGTGGGGTAAAAGAAAAATTTTTTTAGGAGATCTTTATTCTGCAAACAGTTGCTAAGGCAGCCCCTCTAATTACCATTGTAGCTTCACATTCCCTAAATTGAAGAGGATAAAATTCAGGAATAAATAAAATAGATAACCACTTGAGTTCTTGTGTGCGCACGGCTGTGCACAGGCAATCTCTGGTGGTTGCTATTAGAAGTCCCAGCTGAAGGAAAGCATATTTATGGAGGAGAGGCTGAGGCTTCCAGTTTATTTCTTCTAGGCACCCAGGAGTCTGTCCCTGGTTTAAGTTCAGACCTTCAAGAGCTGCTAGTCTCCCTGCTTTGCAATGTGCCCTTGGTGGAATTTTAACTGGCCTGTGGCCATCACCAGTTTCTAATGAGAAATAGCCCTAGGAGACTCATTGTACTTCTGGAAGCTAGTTGTTGAGAACATCGGGCTTTACATTACGCAGCTATCTCCTTGTGGTACTCATGGAGCTGCCTGCCTGAAATAGTTGTGCTTCTCCCGAGTGACTTTTTTTCTTTCATCTAATGACCCTGGACTGTGTAACTGATGGTGCTGCTTTAGAAAGCATAGAACTGTGTTGGTGGCTCAC
>NW_011888980.1:528468-561505 GCF_000151845.1 Pteropus vampyrus | reverse complement strand
GGAAGAAAAATAATTTTTCTTTTACCCTTCTAAG
Organism: Pteropus vampyrus; assembly: GCF_000151845.1. NCBI lineage: Eukaryota > Metazoa > Chordata > Mammalia > Chiroptera > Pteropodidae > Pteropus > Pteropus vampyrus. The sequence goes on along the minus strand of NW_011888980.1, from coordinate 561,471 downwards.
ATCTCTTGGCTTGTCTAACAATCAAACTGACACGAGACAGATGTTAACAAAAATTCCAGAAGAAATTAAAGTTTTATTCATATATGATTTGCAAATCAGAGAATGTAGTCCTTAGTATGAACCAAAGGCACATTCCAAAAAGGAGATAAGGTTTTTTAAAGGCATAAGTTGCAAGGAGCTGATTATCAAAGAGATGGGTTGCTTGGGGAAACAAGACCATAAACTTTCATCATTCATTTTCTAATTGGTGGAGGCAACTGGACTTTCAACGGTTGGCTGACTTAATGGTCAAGCAAGTACGGTTATAAGATGAGAACAATGGGTAATATACAATTAAGCATTTATCAACATCTTAGTTTTAGCTCAGGCCTGTAGAACAAAAAGGCTTTTTTTTTTTGATCACACAGTTATAGTACAGGGAATATTATTCATCAGTGATGCAAGAAGTACTTTTTATCAAACAGGACAATCAGCACAGGGCAGCTGCTTGAACTACAGGTGGTTTTGGAACCCAAAAGGGCAAACTTATGCCTTGTAAGTAGCTTCAGAGCTCAAGCTGCAAAAATCCAAATGCTGGACCATAAATTAGGATATTAAAGTCCTTATAAATTCTCACAAGAATTTATAACAGAAGAAAATGATCAAATTTATTACATATGTACACACAAAGGTTTTGTAAGAATAGGGCACCGAAGGACAAATTGGACAGTTGTGTGGGGTTGAGTAGTTATTTGGACTTAAAAGAAAAGGTAGGCAGTTCACAGGTAGATGAGAAGGAGCAAACACTTGGTAAACAAATTCTTTCTGGGACCCCTGAGAAGCAATGGGATACTGAGGGGAGTGTAACAAACAGAAGTTGCTAGGTTCCTTCTTGACTGCCATATTATGCTGAAGTGATCTCCCTTCCTGGAGCAGGTCTTGCTGTCTGAATTCTTTTAGGCAGGTAAGGGTGGAGGGGGCAGTGTCAAAAGATTCTCTTCGAGTCTTTTGTTTCTTAAAAAAATCAGCTTTAAATAATTTCCCCAAGAGCATATTTTGGGGTGTCCAACTCTGCTCCCTCTCACTAGTATATATACTTTTGCAAAGGAATAATGAAAAATAACAAGAAATTCTATCTAGAAACACTGTAGTTTTCAAGGATTTGCAATATATTGCTTATTGTCCAGTGAAATTATAATTGCTTGGCCATGTACATAAAATATGTAAGAATGCTTTTTCCAGATAAACACAAATTTGTGCTTTGATGAATTTTGATAGTTACACTCATGATACCACTATGAAAATTAAAATATAGACTATTTCTATTACTTTCCAGAATTTCCTGGGGTACCCTTGCAGTCTATCCCATCCTCCACACTTGGTCTTAGGCAACTTTCCATTGCTATGGATTAATTAGCATTCTATATAAATAGAACCATACGCTGTGTACTGTTTTGTGTTTGGCTTCTTGAATTCAGCATGATTCATCTATATTCTTGCATATATCAGTAGTTCATTCCTTTTCATTGCTGAGTAGTATTCCGTAGTATGGATGTACCACATTTTGTTTATTCACTTGTTGATGAACATTTTAAGTGTTTGAATATTGCAAATAATGCTGCAATGAACATTCATGTATGAGTCTTCGTATGGACATATGTTTTTCTTTATATCAGGTAAATGCCTGGTGAAGAATGGCTAGGCCATATGCTACTCATAAAAATGTTAACTTAAAAAAAAATTGCCAAATTTCAAAACAGTTGTACAGTTTATGTTCTCACCATCAGCGTATAAGACTTCCAGGTATTCTACGGCCTCACCAACACTTGGTAACATCGATGTTTTTATTTTTGGTCCTCTGATGTGTGTGTAGTGATATCTCATTGTATATTTAATTTGCATTTCCCTGATGATTAATGATATTGAGCAGTTTTTATGTGCTTCTTGGCTATTTGTATATCATTTTTTGTAAATAGCTTTTTTTTTGAGTTGTTTTTCTTATTAAACTGTAAGAGTTCCTTATATATTCTGGATACAAGTCCTTTATCAGATACATGCATTGCCAATACTTTCTCCCAGTTCGTGGCTTGTCTTCTTGTTTTCTTAGTGGCACCTTTAAAACAGTATTTTTTTTCATTCTGATAGAGTCCATCACAATTTTTTTATAGTATATGATTTTATATCCTATCTAAGAATTCCTCGGTAATAAAAATTCTCCCCTATGTTTTCTTATAGAATTTTTATAGTTTTAGCTTTTACATTTAGGTTTTTTTTTTTTTATTTTGAGTTAATTTTTTAGTATTGTTTATTTTATTTCCATAAAGGTATCTAGTTCTTCCAGCACCATTTGTTGAAAAGGCTATTGTTTCTTCTCTGAATAGTCCTATTGTCTTTATCAAAAATCAGCTGACCAAATAAGTAAGGGTCTATTTCTATTTTTTCCCATTCCATTGATCTGTATGTTTGTCCTTAGGCTATTACTGTCTTTCCTATCTAGTAACTCATAAATATGGTCTATTTCTCCATGCATTTCACTTTTCATATAATATTTCTCAGCTATATCTTAGACATTTTATTGTGGAGGTTTGCATATATTTTGTTAAATTTATTACTAAGTATTTTATGGTTTTTGAAGCTATTGTAAATGAAATTGTTTTTGTAAATTTTATTTTTCTAATGTTTTCTGTTAGTAAACAATACAGTTTTTTTTCTATATCAACATTATAGCCTGTAACCTATGTGAACTCACTTCTTATATATAATATTTGTTTTCTAGATTTCTGAGGATATAAATTATGTTGTTACTTGAATATAGAGACAGTTTTACATCTTTTTTTCCCATAGTTTTACCTTTTATCTTCTTGCCTTCATGCAGTAGGTAGGACCTTCAGGACAGTATTGAATAGAAATGGTCAGATCATTCATTCATTGTTGCCTTTTTTCTAATCATAGGGGAAAATAGTTTAATATTTTACCATTAAGTATGATGTTGGTTATTAATGTTTAATCAATGGCATATGAGATTGAGGGAGTTTTCTTTCATTCCTAGTTCACTGAGGGTATTTTTTTAAATCATGGATTGATATTGTATTTTATCAAATGCTTTTTATGCATTTAGTGAAATGACATAATTTTTCTCCTTTATTATGTTAATACAATGAATTACATTGATTGGTTTTGGAATACTAAACCAATCCTCATTCGAATATTAAAGTCAAGCACATCGTGATGTGTTATCCTGTGCATTCAGTTCTTAATTATTTTTCTTCTTTTAGTTCTAGAATTTCTGTTTGTTTCTTTATCAAATCTACTGTATCACTTTTTAAAATTTTCAGATTCATTCCAAGACTTTATTTTCTGGAGTATAGTGATCATACTTGTTTCATAGCCTGTATCTGGTAATTCGTAGCTCTTTGGGTCTCTTTCTGTTGTCTCTCATTCGTACTGGATTTTGTTCATGTTATCTTATCTCCTTATAAGCCTTGTTTCTTTGATTATAAGTAGAACATTATTTCTGAAAAATTATTTGTGTGAAAATTTGAGACCTAAAATTGTTTTACATTCCCAGCAGTGGTGATTTTATTTGATTCTGCTCAGCCCCTGGGGACACTATTAATATTGCATCAATTTTATCCAATCTTAGTGCTTGAAATTTTCTTGAAATTTTCTAGGAGAGTTCAAGTCCCAGGATGGGTTTACTTTCCATTCACCTTTACTCCTAGCATTCAGATCAAACCCATAGGTGGTTGCTTTGGGTCCTAATCCTGTCCTCATCCTTGCAGGGCCTGTATTCTTTCTTATGATTCCCTCCATCCCCAAGAGCCTGTGAAAATCACTGCTTGCCTCTCGGCTGCCTTTGCTGGATAGGTATATGCCCTAGGGAAAAAAGAGTTTCAAATGCTAGACTCACCACGGTAGTTCTTTGCCGTTTAGTTAACTTTTAGCACTTTCAAGCTGACTTTTAAAAAATACCTTTTATTTAGCTTTTTCAGTTGTCTTTAGTGGGAGATTTGGTTTGAATTACCCAAAGTAGATGCCCTGATGTTGCCCCCTCAATTCTTTTAAAAATAACCCCTTGTCGATAGTCATACTATGGATTCCACATCTGTTTCCCAGATCATGTACTTGGACCTGCTGTTAAGGAGAGAGGAGTTATTTCCCAAACATAGTTCTCTGGTTTGCTTGCACATTTGCTGCAGTCTGTCTCTCACCTGTGGGCATTTTTTAAATTCAGGGTTGAATCATATACCAGTCCATCCTATCCTACACACTTCAGGAAGTACATGCCAAGCTCCTTGAGAAGTCATCTTAAACTATCTCTAGGCTTGAGAGGACCTTCAAGCCTAGAGTACTACTCCCCTCATGATTGTTATCCATAGTACATCAGTAACTCTTTCTAAAGAAATTTTTTCGACTCTGACTTCCTAGCCTCTTCAACTTCAACCCTTTGATCCTTTCAAAGATGAGTGACTAAGGGTTATAAAAACTGGTTTTCAGGAACTCCCTTTATAAACATTTAGAATCTAGGTAATTGGCACAGATTGCCTTGGATGCTGAAGTTGAAATATTTTAACATCCCATTACGTATTTCACAAATGTTTTTCATTCGTCATTTGCCTTTTGATTTTCTATGGTTTTGTTTTGATGTACCAGTGTTAAATTTTAATATAATGAAAGCATTTTATGTTTCTGACTCTGTTTTTTTTAAAACACATTTTATAGTTCTGAGGTTGTTTAAATATTTATATTTTCTTGTGCTACTTTTATGAATTCCTTTTCTACATTTAAATATTTGATCCACCTGGCATTTGGCAAGTTAGGAAATCTAACTTTTTTCCCTATATGGTAAGTAACCAAATACTTATATATATTTATTTTTTCTAGTCTATATAAGAAGATACTTATATTCTATTCCACTGATCTGTCTGACCATTCTGCTAATGACAATGGAATAGATTAATTGAAACCAAAATATGGGTGTATTTGTCTAAGTATTTACATAAATCCCGATGACGTAATTCTTTGCTAGATAATTGCTTTTGAATTAAATAGACCTCTTGAAGATGTTTCTATGAAATTACACTTAAATTGGAATTTTAAAAATTGAATCACAGCTTCTCTTTGATTTACAGTGTAATTTTTAGTTGTTCAGTTACAGTCAGTGATGGCATTTGTGTGGGAAGGTCCCCGTTTTCATGATCCGGTCAAAGGCAGGTTTAAAGTTATAAACAGAATACATTTGAGGTAGTGCTAGTGTAGGTCTGAATTTTACCTGCTCCTAGTCAAAGATTCTAGCATCTGTGACATTCTCATGGTGAATTTCGAAGCTAAGAACTAACTGGCTGTGCTAACAAGACTGAATGGCTGGAAGCAACAGACTCTTGTGCTAGACACAGCGCATCAGTGATTTGGACATCAGGCACATTGTTGCTTACAGGGGGCAGGACTTGTGGGCTGGATCCTGTAAATGAGGCTAAATGTTTGAGCAGTTGCATGGTTACAGGGCAAACAAGGGGAATGTGTGGTTATCTTTGAGTCATACTAGGATCTCCTTCTTCTGAAATGAAATTCACCTTGCCATGAATAAGAGTGGATGCTTAACTTTGGAGAATGATCTGAACTGATTGTGTTTTTCTGTTTCTAGGAGTGGATATAGAGAAAGAAGTTTGTATAGTATTATTGTAGAAGTTTCTTCCTCCCGCTACCCCAAATTATGTAAGACAGTAGTTTATAAATACTTAAAAACATTTTTACTATGTTACTGTTTATTATATTACCTACTTTTTCCTAAAATAATTTGAGATGTTTATAAAAATGCATGCATTATAATGTTTCATTTTGTAAGATAATGATATCAGGGCAGAAAAAATATAAGGGCCAGATAGAAAGATAAAGTCAAGGTAAGGGTGCAGGTGTGAACTCTTTATCCTTTCATAATTGTAAAGTCACTGCACAATGGACTCTGAATTTTCTTGGGCATAGAAAAAGAGATGAACACAATGAATCACAAAATTCTTATTGTTTAAGTTCCTAGTTTAGGTGACTAGACCCTTGGATATAACTAACCAGAATAGGAGTATAAGAAGAGAAACAAACAAGCTTTGAGGAAAAAGAGTAATTCAACCTTAGATGTGTTGTTTACATTTGAGGTGTCTGTAGGTCATAATAAAAATGTCTAGTAGGCAGTTAGATTCATGGTACTGGAGCTCAGTGGGAGTAATTGAGGCATGAGATATGTAGAAAGCTAAATATTTCTATACAAGAGATATAGAGACATAAGATACGTAGAAAAAAATGTGAATGGATGAAACAATCTAATCAAAAGGCAGAGATGGTCAGACTATATAAAAAAGAGATCCAACTATATGCTGTCTATAGGAGACACATTATACATTTAAAGATATGATATAAAGGGATGAAAAAGATACATCATGCAAATCACAACCATAAGAAAGCTATAGTGGCTTTAGTAATATCAGAAAACAGACATTGAAACAAACAAAAAAAATTGCCAGAGAGAAAAAAGGGACATTTATAATGATAAAAGGGCTCATCAGGAATATATAACAATTAGAAACATATACACAGCATAGCCTCAAATACTTAAAACAAGACCCGAAAGAATTGAAATAAGAAATAAGCAATTTAACAATAATAGTTCAAGACTTAAAAACTCCACTTTCAATAATAGAATTACTAGGAAGAATATCAATAAGGAAATAGAAGAATTGAACACTTGCACAAACTAGACTTAATAGACATCTAAAGAAAAATCAGTCTCCCCAATAAAAGCAAAATGCACGTTCTTCTCAAGTACACATGTAAAATTCTCCAGGATACACCATGTGTTTGGCCATATACCTTTGAAGGGTCTGAAATAATACAAAGTATGTTCTTTAACTACAATGAAATGAAACACAATGATATAGACACAAACCCTACAACAATATACTAGGAAACCATGTCCAGTAACATATAAAAAAGATTACACACCTTGGCCAAGAAGGATTTACCAGGAACACAAGGTTGCTTAACATCAGAACAAAAAAAATCTGTTAATTTAATACACTAGGTGAATAGAATGAAGATAACAGCTACATGATCATCTTAATAGAAGCAGAAAAGCAATTGACAAAATATAATACCCCTTCATGATAAAAACACTAAACTAGGCATAGAAAAGAGCCTCCTCAACCTGAAAAAAAGGTGTCTATGGAAAACTATCAGTTAATATACTACTTAGTGATCAAAGACTGAATGGTTTTTCCTAAGATAAAGAACAAGCCAAAGATGTCTGCTCTCACCACTTATATTCTAATAGCCAGGGCAAGTAGAAAATAAAAAGAAATATTGGCATCCATTTTGGAAAGGAAGAATTAAAATTCTATCTATTTACAGATGACATGCTTTTGTGTGTAAAAAGTCCTAAGGAATTCACTAAAAACTTTAAAATTCTATTAGTAGAACTAACAGATGAGTTTACCCAGGTGGTAGGATACAAGATCAATATACAAAATTCAGTTGTGTTTCTATAAACCTGCATTGAATAATCTGAAAATGAAGTTAAGAAAACAATTCCATTTACAAAAGCATCCAAATAATAAATATTTGAAAAGAAGTTTAACAAAAATACAAACTTAGAATATTATAACTACAAAACATTGTTGAAAAAATTAAAGATCTAAATGAGTGGAAAGACATCCCATGTCATTGGAAGACAACATTGTTAAGATAGCAATACTCCCCAAATTGATCTACAGATTCAATGTAATCCTTATCAAAATTACAGCTAGCAAAAATTAACAAGCTTGTCCTAAAATTCACATGTAAAGTCAGGGGACCCGGAATAGCCAAAATAATCTTGAAGAACAAAGTTGCAGGACTATACTTCCTGATTTAAAATTTTACTACAAAGCTACATTAAACAAGATGGTGTGGTCCTGACATGAACATAGATTTATAGATCAGTGGAATAGATTTGAGAGTCCAGAAATAAACTGTCACATTTATATCAATTGATGATTGACAAGGTTGTCAAAATAATTCAATGGAGAAAGAATACTTGTTTCAGTAAACTGGATATCCACCTGCAAAAGAGTGAAGTTGAACTCCTTTACACCATATACTAAAATGAACTCAAAATGGATCAAAACTACGATGTAAAAACTAAATATTTCAGAAAATAACACAGGGCAAATTTTTATGACCTTGGACTACACAACGGTTTTATAGATATGTCTGACGCTAAAAACACAAAAAACAAAGAAAAATAGATTTATTTGACTTCTCAAAATTAAAAATTTTTGTGCTTCAGAGGATACCATCAAGAACACTCAAAGACAACCCACCAAATAAGAAAATATTTTCAAGTTATGTGTCGAATACAGAATTTATTTCTAGAGTATATAAAGAACTCCAACCATTCAATAATATAAAGACAAATAACCCAATTAAAAATGGGCCAAATATCTAAATAGAGATTTTTCTAAAGGAGATATGCAAATAGCAAGTAAGAACATGAAAAGATGCTCAATATCATCAGCCATGAAGGCAATGCAAATCAAAATCACAGTGAGATACAATTTCACACCAACCCGAATGGCTATAATAAGAAGCACACAATTACAAGTATTGACAGACGTACTGAAATTGGAACCCTCAGTGGGAGTGCTGCACAGGCTCTTTGAGAAATTTTGGCAGTTCTTCAAAATGTTAAACATAGAATTAACCATATGACCCAGTAATTCCACTTCTACATATATACTCAAGAGAACTAAAAATATATGCCCGTACAAAAATTTTATGATTACTCGTAGCAGCATTATTCATAAATAGCCAAAAAGTAGAAACAATCCAAATGCCCATCGACTAGTGAGTGGATAATAAAATGTTGTATATCTATACAATGGAATATTGTTCAGCAATATAAAGGAATAAAATACTGATAGAACATGGATGAACCTTGAAAACATTATGCTACGTCATAGAACTCCATCACAGAAGACTGTGTATTGTATGTTTCCATTTATACGGAACATCTGGAATAGACAAATTTATAGAGATAGAAAGTAGGTTGCTGATTGCCTAGCTCTAAGAGAAATGTGAGGAATGGGGAGTGACTGCTAAAGAATATGGGGCTTATATTTGGGAATGCTAAAAGTGTTCTAAAATTAACTATGGTGATGAGTTTGCATAACTCTGTCAAGATCCTAAAGGCCTCTGAATTGTACACTTTAAATGGGTGAGTTGTTTGGTATGTGAATTATGTCAGTAATGCTGTTGTAAGAGAAAAGAAATACGGGAGCTCATGCCCTACATTTGTAGAATACTTATTTACAAAATGTTGTTTCCAACATCTCATGAGCTTTCATAGCAATCCTGAGAGATTGGTACTGCCAGACAAAGTTGCAGAATATTAGGCCAAAAAACTTTAAAGTGATTTGCCTAAGATAAGATAATCACTGGTTTGTGGTGGAGCCAGGAGATCCTAGCCCCTACCTTTAAGGGCAAGTCCAGTGTTATTTCCAGCACACTAATTTTTGTCTGCTCACTCCTTATTTACTTTGCCTCAAGTGCCTTATTTAGGGAATTATGGCATTATTATCAAAGACCTTCAAATATATTAACTAATTGAATCCCTATAACAACCCTCTGAAGAAGATGCTACTTTGAGCCCATTTGCAGATTAGGAAATGAGAATCTGGGATATTAACTTTCCTAGATCACACAGCAACTTACTGCAAGTGGCAAAGCTAGGATTTGAATTGGGGTTTGGCTCCAGGCCCTATTGCTTTTGAACCTCTATACTCTGCAGAGAGCGTCTCTTCCATGAATGCTTATATCTTGGATGTCAACGTCAATTGTAAAAGGAGATGAAAAGAGCCTGCTCTATTTGTGTAGTTGTGTTGAGATCTGACACTGCAGCCCTACCTGAATGGGCTAGGGGTTCTTGACTCCCAAATGCTAGAGCCAAAGGTGAGTGGTATTGGGAATTAATGACTTCTAGACCTAAAGCTCAGCCCTGGAGCAGTGTTTGCTTAGCAGTAACTAAACAAATCCTTTATCTGTTAGGTGATCTATATTGGGTGGTGGTGGAGTAGGCAGGGGGAGAAGGAGCTGCAGAGTTTGTGTGTGTGTATTCAGTCATAAAAACTGTGCCTGGAAACACAACACCACTGAAGAAGGAGACTCGACAAGAGCTGTGAGGCTTGAGAAGTCTCTTACAGTGTGCGCATGCGCACCCCCCCCCCACCTCCACATACACACACGTTGTGCTGACGGAAATACCACAATCCTCATAGTGTCTTGCTGCTCACATGGCCACAGAGTTGTATGTTATTTTAAACTCTTGGCTCCCTGGGTTCTGCGTCAATGGGCAGCCACAGCTAGTTCCTGGACTTGTCTTTCTGGTTGGTTGTTTAGAGAAGGCTTACAGGTGTAATAGTCCTTCCCTTGTGACTTTCAGTTTCTATTATCAACTCTACATGTCAAGTATAATTAAGAGTTCTTACCAGGTCACACAGGCTGCCTTCTCTGTGTGTCTGTACCTGCCTATCTCGGGGGAGGCCCAATCACCCTTGTGGTTGCTTTGTGGACAAGGGCCAAGCTCTTTGGTTTCACAATATGCTGGAACACTCAGAGAGTTAAACAAGCAGCACTAGGGTTGGAATGGAGGGCTAAGCAGTTAGTTTCCTGGTGTAGAACTGTGCTGATCTATCCTGAGAGTGGTCAGGCTTACTGCCCATGTGGTGGTTAAATCAGGACTGTGCACTTTTTTATTCAGGGATCAGTGTGTAGCCTCCGTGAGGGTTAATAATGGCTGTGCCTTTAACAGCATTCTTTTAGAGACAAGCTTGAGTTTCTTTATATCTGGAGATTCTGCAATTTATGCTTCCTTTACTATATCTGGGCATATCTTCTCCTTTATGTCTTATTTACTCTTTATTTTGAATATAACTTAAATCTGAATTGTGATTTCATTTTGGAAAAAAGAGTTTATAAATGCTTCTGTGCTGAAAATTGAAGAGTAGCTTAGAAACATTGGTAGGGGAAAAGGACGGTTGTTTTATGATAATTTTAGTGTGTTCTGGTTTATACTGTTTAGTAATTGTAGCTTCTACCACTCTCCTGAACCCACTTTCTCCCTTGTAATTAGCTATCAGCTAAGATAAAGAGTGTAAGAGAAAAAGTGAGAGGTAATAAGTCCAGTTTGTATAGGTCTTATTATGCCATTATAAGAGCTGCAGCTCTTAATTCTGAAGGAGGACAAATAATATTGGAGATTGTTGAACAGACATTTAAAAAACATAATTGCAATACCATTGTCATACCCCACAAAATTAATAATTCATTAATATCTTCACATACCTAACCAATATTCATACTTCTAATTATCCCATTTTTGGTTTTCGTAAAAATTAGGTTCCAATAAGGGACATATTTTTCTTGCAATTACTATTAAATCAACGTTGAATTAAGTTCTGAAGCGTCTTTGCTAGATTTGTGTCTCCTTTTCATGTGTTAACTGGTAACATTGCAGCCTCATGGTGGATAAGTGTCAACATTTTGTATAAGATACACTTTGATTATCACATTTTTTAGGGAGTGCGTTCAGTACTTAATTTTTTATTAAACGTGCATTTGCTTTTTTTTTTAGCTCAATGCTGCTAAAAGGATTTACTCCAAAAATAACAATGATGTCATTAAATAAAGTAAAGAAGCAGTTGTAGATTTATACCATGTAGTAAATGACAAGACCTCTGTGACAAGGTCCACTATTCTACTAATCTACTAAAACTAATCTGCTCAAAGACTCGTGCTTAATCTCTATTGCCTGCATATTTTTTTATATCCCCCTGATGTATAATTTTCATACTCTCCACTGACCTCATTGATTTGGCTGCTTGTGTCTTTGTGCATCTTATAGGTCATGGTGGTGTTCATGGCAAAATTGGCTGGTATGCCAAGAGGCTGGCTGTAACAATAGCTTCCAATACTTTTCCTACCACTATCTGAAGCCAGGGTTTTGTTTGTTTATTTGTTTGTTTTCATTTTTGTTTTTTGTTTTTGTTTCTTAAACAGTAAGTGTCCTATGTGATACATTTGAGAGGGAGGCATTAGTTTGGGAAAAGAGTGATGGGTTATTTCAAATGTAACCACATGTTAAGTGAAAACTCTGCTTATTGCCCATGCAACTCCACATTACTAGATAAGACCATGACAGGAGCTGGAAGTACATAGTGGAGATCTCACAAATCAATCCTGGCTTTTGTAATTAAAACGATAATCATACTTCATAAAAAATGAAAAATCCAGAGCACATGCTAGGTCAGATAGGATGTTATGGGGATTATAGGCACAAGCCAGGATCATCTTGTGCAAACCAGGAAGGTTCTGGAGAAATGGATGTATGATTATCCCACTATTAGACAGTTAGGTAGAGATTGTCATGCAGGAAGTTAGGTAAATGAGCTTGGAGTTTGTGGGAGGTGTCTGTTTTGGAACACATTTGTGAGTCTACGTGTTTGGGAATCCTCAGTGTATAGATCATGAATAAAGCCATGAGATCGGAAGGAGTCACAATGGGAGTGAGTGTAACCAAGGAAGAGGAGAGGCCTAGGGTCTATGCCCTGAGCACTCCATCACAGGGAAAGGAGAGAAGATGTGGAAGCAACAACAGAGACTGAAAGTTGAAACTCAAATCGCAGAATGTCACTTACAGGTTGCAAAGAAATGCTTGAATTTCAGAGAAACATAATACAGGTTCTCCTACTCTCTGAAAGCAGAGTGTTTCTATGAAAACTTTTGTAAGCTGAAATGGCATAAAGTGAAGAAACAATTACCTTAGGACATGTCTTGCTAATGACACACAAAATAAATCAAGATAAAGAATTGACGTTCAGACACAATTCGAGGTTATGGTGGTTTGATGCTGAGATGCTGAGTGTAGTTCCTGTAGCCACTCTCGCTGCTGCCCAGGGTGTGCTCTGTTTCTATAATGGCTGGCTGCAAACCAAATGTTGAATGCTATTTTTGCTTTTGGCCTTTTTTTCATAAAAGTGAAAATCCTCCTAGGATTTTTTTCAGTTAGGGGAAACAGGTGCTAATGCAGGTCTTTCGTAAAAGCAAAGTGGTTTAAAGTGAACTTTGAAAAGTAGGGGATAACTATCGCCACTGAGTGCTCCTGAAGAAGAGGTTGGACCCAAATATGCCTACAGGCCTGGGCAAAGAACACAAACCCCTGATTCAAGTCAGTATAAAACCAGAGGGAGGAGTGAAGAGTTGCCAAACAGGAGAAGACAGGCCTCCTCTAAAGTAATTAGAAAGAAATTCTTTTCACAATTTTATGAGCCAAGGGAATTACAACTATGGACCAGATATGGCCCATGGGCCATAAGTTTGTAAAACCTGTTATATATTAGCTTTTCAAAAGATATTCCCGTGTTTTCAGGCAGGTTAGATGCAGCCCAGGGACATATAATTAAGTGGCAAATCCTTGGATGGAAACTCAAGTCAGTGGACTGCAGAGCTGGTGTTCTTTTCACTGCATCAAACCATTGTCCTGGAATTTCTGAAACCAAATCTTGCTAGAAGTTGGCTGATCAATCTCAGCATCAAGCTGGCTCTGTCTGTATGTCTGTTGAAGTGAATGCAAAAAGTAGAGAAAATTATTTTGTTTGTTCCAGAATATTCTCATCGGTACTTTAAAATACTTCTACCTTCATCCCCCATCCAAGTTCTAAAAGGAGGTTGGAGGCATTTTTTTTTTTTTGATATTTTTCACTGGCAGAAGTCTCATATCTTTGAAGTCTGAAGGAGATGTATGGAACTTTGGGACACAGATAGAAGAGGATCACAGAAGCACACAGAAATCTTAAGGGCCTTAAAGTATATGAATAGACCCCTTAACATGACTGTGGAGGATTGAATGACCCACATATGGTGACCATTGTTCTTGGAGTCGATGATTCCGCTCTCTTTCCTTTTTGGTTTACTTCTGGATTCAGGCTGGCTATTTACAATAGGTGGTGTGAGTGTTCCTTCTTGGCTTTGCCTCTTGTTTTTCCTATGGAACCCACAAAAGGTAGTGGTTAGAATGTTCACTTGGAGTTAGCAGGCTGGTGTGTAGGGACAGACTTAGCCACATGCTATCTTTGTGGCCTTGGAGCAAGTCACCTAGACTTTCTGGACTTTTTTTTTTTTTTTTTACTTTCAAAATTCTCAAACAGATAAAAACACCTTACTCCCATTATTACCTTAGCTGCTTGAGAACATACGATTAAGTATATGTGATTTCAACTGTGTGAGAACACATTATTAACTCTATGAGTGTAAGGATTCTTATTTTAAAATCAAGCAAGGGGAAAGAGGTATGCTGGTGTGGAGATAGGAAAAGGCAGGCTTTAAAAAAATTGGATCGAGAAAAAGGGAATTGCCATTGAGGAGAAAGAGGGATGGCCAACTTAGATCAAGAACTTAGAGAAATCATGCTCCAACTTTTTGTGCTGTAAAAGTTCTGAATTTATAGTGTTTCAAAGGTAATCATGTGTACCTGGGGAGTGAGAACACAATGTGAGGGCAGGGAAGGGGAGGAGATCGGCTTTCTGCCCAGCTCTGAGTTTTCTCACAGTGACTCTAAAGCAGAGAGAGATCAGTGTCTGGAATTCCTGGTCCATCTGAAATTACATGACTGAAAATATGGCTGCACATAGTACTTTCAGTGCTGAGGAGAAAGGGCCCTAGAAAGGTTTAAACTTTTAAATGGGATATGATAGGCAAATGGATAAGGCAAGGAGGTCCAAGGAGGGTGTCACTCAGTCAACTTGCAGAAGACAGTGTAGTTCACAGGGCTTTCCACATTCCATCTCTCCTTTCCTCCCAACAGCGACAGTATGCAAACAAGGCAGATGTTATTGTTCTTGTTTTAAAACTAAGGCATCTGAGGCCATATTGACTGAGAGCTGGTAAGTGGCAGAATATAGACTTGAACATAGGTCTGCTGTCCAAACCTGCTCTTCATCCACGAAGTCATTCAGGGTCCATATTTGCTGAAGCCCAGAGAGGTTAGGCAACTCCTAAAAGGTCACAGAGCAGTAAATGGAAGAGCCAGGGCTTTAATCCAAGCATTCAGACTCTATATCTTACACATTCTCCACTAATCCACACAGCCTCCCTAAGGGGCAGTGGAAAGGTCATGTGACAGCTGCTGGGCACTTAGCATATGCCTGGGCAACACCCCAGCCTCAATGAGATGGCAATCCATGGCACTGGGTGACACACCTGGGCCTGCTATACCTGCCTGGGAATATGCCCTAGAGAAGAGGCGATGGGGGTGCTAAAAATGATTTATCTCACCTCCACGAGGTAGCCAGAGTGATCTTTTTAAAAATTCAAGTCTGATCCTTGCTTAAAACCATTAGGTTCAAACCCTAACCATGGCCTGCAAGGGCCTCATGGTTTGACCCTTGCCTGCCTTGCCACTTCATCTTGGGTCACTTCTCCCTCACTGTCTAAATGCCAGTCTCTTCAGCCTTTATTCATTTTTCTCTGTACCAAGCTCTTTCCCGCCTCAGAACATCTCTCAGGTGCCACTCGCCTCCTTGAGAATTCTCATCCTCCTTCACATCTCAGGGTAAATGTCTCTTCCTGGGGAAGCCTTCTCTCACTCTCTGATGTCACCCTGTGCTATTGTGACTTATAAGAAATATGTATTTGGTCATTCAGATTGTTTTATTATTATTATTTTAACTCTCAGGGAAGTAAGTCCGGATCTCAGACTGCTGTGTCCTGGAGGAAGACTGGATGGTGGCTCTGGCTTGTCACCAGCCTTGCTCTCGCACTCTGCACCGCTGCCGCCGTGCTGGCCAGGCTGTGACAGACCATGGGTTAGAGGAACTTTTCCAGCACTGCGGGGATATTCTTCAGGTATTAGTACATGCTACGTTCTACCTACCATTCCCCTAACTCCCTATAAAGCAAGAAGTGAAAACTATATAAAAAGATATGCTTTATAAACTCTTACTCTCACCCACGTGTATTAGTTTGCTGGGGCTGTTGTAACCAAGTACTACAAAGCATCGCTCTGATCCCTGCCTTCATCTTCACAAGGCGTTCTTTCAGTGTGCATGTCTCTGTGTCCAAATTTCTTCTTTTTATAAGGACAGCAGTCCTACTGGATTAGGAGGGCCCACTCTGTACCATTTTAATCTCATCTTAACTAATTATATCTGTAATGAACCTATTCTCAAATAAAGTCATATTCTGAGTATGGAACTTCAAAATATGTAGTTTTGAGAGTCATACTTCAACCCATAACACACAAGAGTTCAATGTCTGATTGGACATTCATGCAGGTAAAGAACACTTTGTAATGATCTGAGCAGAGAACTTTAGTAATTCACATATATACTCAAAGTAATTTTTGCACAGTTTTAATAGACACTGAATTTCTCAGAAATTCAATACCAGGTTTGTTGAAAAAAGAGTGTGCTTTGTTTTTTGGAAATTTACCAAGAGTTGTTCATGTCTTTAGAAAATTGTGTCATAAACAGCAACACTGTGCATAATTTTTGGATCACCAAGCATTCTTCATTTATAGAAAAATGTCAGGTCTCTGCCACTGTAAAAATAATCTGGAATATGCTTTCTATTTTGTTGTATAGTTTTCTTCTTTTGATGTGGAAAGAAGGGATCACAAAACATTCTAAGCCAGATTTACAGATATTTCCTTTCAAAATATTATGGGAAATATACACACGTATATGTATATATGACACTGTGATATACATATATATACAAGTTACATATTTGTGGCACTTGGGAGCATAATGATTTTGTAAAAAACCTTGAAGATTCTACAATTACCTTTCAAAATTCCTCTTAAGAGTGTTAATTTTTTGTCTCACTTCATTCTTACCCAGTTACTGGGAGCGCTGTCTTTTCTGCATAATCTTGTCTCCAAGTTTTCAAAAGCCCAACATTTTAGTTGTGTCTTCATTATGGGTTTTTAATGGTGGAAAATATTTTTGGGACTTTGAATACAGTGACATTTTTAAACACTGGCACGTCGAGTGCCTTGTTTAGCATGTGTGCCCATGCACATATTTAGTTTGAAAATGTCAGTCTGATAGAAGCTATCAAAAAAGTTTTGAATATTTGATGAGAGTTTCCAACCTTCACCTAAGTTCAGAGATTAGCAATAACTCTTCAGGAGGACAGAAGATGTCTGCTTTCTGTTGACATTCATGGATCAATTGGTGTGCAAATATTGGATTCTTTCCGGCTATAACAATAGGCAAATAGCAGCAAGTCTACTTTCCAGGATGGCAAAATTATGAAATACTCAAGAGGGGGTGTGTGTGTGTGTGTGTGTGTGTGTGTGTGTGTGTGTGTGTGTGTGTTTAGAATTCTTTTTATCCAAGGAAACAGCATATAATAGTGGCTCAGTAAAAATGTACTCAAGGATCTCTAACACTTTTCAGAGCTGGAAGGACCCTTAGGGATTATCTAGGGTATTCTACCTGCTTGTCATCCTTTTTTAAAACTGATGATGTTAAGACCCACAGAGATTAACTGAATTGCTGGTGATCTCTTATATACTTGGCCTATTTTCAGGCTTCTTATAAAAAAAAACAGTTATCTTGCATTTTTATGTGGATGTGTTTGAGGACTTCACCTGTGAGCCACCACATAGCTCCCGGAGGAGTGTCACCTTCAAGAACTCTCCTTTTTTGCTTTTCTAGCACTTTATTTGTCCACTTCAAATGTCACGTGTTATTAAATTTTAAGGCAGAGCATTCTTTTCAGCTACTTTATAAATTGTCTTTTTTATGAGGACCCATGAAATAAATTTCTGAAAAACCTAAGACATAGGGATATTTGTTATTCTTCTGAGTAACTTGTTTCCGTTTACTTTATGGAAGGAATGATTATGTTTTCTTCTTTATCTTGGCTGCTTGGAAATCCAGACTCAGGTTTGTGAAATTAAACATCTTGATAGGATGGAGGATGACTTGTATTGTGTAAACTAACTTAAACTTTGGCCTCATTTTGTTTTTTCTCTGCTTCTTTTTACTGTCTATTTTCTTTTCTCCCTTCCTTATTTTTATCTTATTGAACTGTGGGTGTTTTGAAGTTCATGAGATCCTTTTTAGTATTATGCTTAACAATCTGCAAACCTATTATTTATTGCACATTCAAAGTATGAGAGGTACTGTCAATAGACCAACCTGAGAAGTTGTGGTGAGACAGATTTAAAAAATAGAGAATCCAATTTGCTGTCTTTTTAATATTGGAAAAAACTTTGGAGTCTTACCAGGTAGGACGAATATAAGAATGCAGGGTTCTCTCAAGTTCTAAGGTCTTTTGAGTTAAACAGGAAAATAAATTATAGTATTTAATATATATTTAAGAATAGTGTATACCTTAAAAATATAGTATGTTAAGAGCAAATTAATCTCAAGTAGTAACCCTGAATGGCAATTATAGGCTCAAATCTGACTTGAAAATTATGCCATCATATGACTGAACCCTAGAGATGTGGAATGTTTGATTATCTCCTCCTATAAATATTATAGTCTATGTTAAAAATATAAATAGGGCTATGTCTCACCTGTATTTTGAGCAAGAATTCAGTCTGTATTCAAGACAGTCATTCTGGTTGTTAGGGATTTTTAGCAAAGTAAATGGCAGCCCCAAAGATTACTTGAAAAGGTAGACTCAAAATTGTTTGAGATGATTTAAATTGTTTTCTTTATGAGCTTATAGAAATTAAGACTAGAATGTTAGTGAGAATCAAACCCACGTATTAATCTTTTGTGCAAAAATCTGTACATATTTATGTTTTATTTATAAAATTTAAGATTGGGCTTGTTAAAACAACATATTGTCCTTGTGATTCTAATTTAAAGTATATAATTGAATAAATGATTTATATGTGTAAGCTAGGATTTGCGTCCTTGTCACTGTGTGTTCCTTTTCTGTGCTGAAGACTATAAGAGAGTGACTTATTAGTGTAACTTGATTACTCATCAGTAAACAGATTAATGCTTAGTTTCTGGGTGCTGTTTCCTTTTGTGCACCAGCTGTCTCATTTTTCCTGGATGTACTGTGCACTTTCGCACCTGTGTGTGTTTCTTCATGCTGTTCCAGATGCCCACTACCAGTCCTATCTTTGTGTGGAAAAACTCCATCCATCCTTTGAGGCACAGTGGAAATGTCCCCTCGGTTGACATCTTCCCCCTCCTCCTCCACAAGCAGGATGTCCTGTATCTTCTATGGTGTTTCGAGGTCCCTGCCTTGAAATGAATTTGTGTGACTGTCATATACAGGATCACACATCCATAAAGGCACAGATCATGACTTGGGCACAGTGTCTGGGTCATAAGTCACTTAATAAAGGTTAAATTGAGCTAAACTAATGAGTTAAATTGGCATTATATGTTCTGACTGGCTAGCTAGCAGGTGATTCATTACTTGGTCAACTCTTATTTAGGATCCCATAAAACCATAAGAATTTAAAATGCAATCTAGTTCTTTTTCATATTTTTGTGTGTTATAGAGAATTTAATTTGGAGAAAGACTTCCAAAGGATAAAACAGCATGAAAGCCACTGATTCTGGATAAATCCCTTATTTTTAGATGAGTAAACTGAAGGTTTTTTAGAATAAAAATCTAAATATCTGATTTCTCTTGAAAAATTAAAAGACTTGGCAACACAGATTCCCATTCTTGAAAAGTATCAATTTGCTGGGAACCTTCCCCAGTTTGCCACAGTCCTCACCGCTCCTTTTAGTTCTCCTGATACAGAAACTAAGCATCAAGGACAGCACTAAAACCCCAGAATGATGACTCTGGCATATTGTGGTAATACACCTGGCCTGTTCCCTTTTTTTTATGTTATTTGCCTGTTACTGAAGGCAATTGAACTTGAGGCTCCAGCTTTGCAATAGATGTGCTTCTATCAAGTATTGTGGGAAATATATTGTTTACAAATCAGATTCCATCTGAAATGCATGTAGTTGCTAGTCAGAGAAATCAACTATACTGGTAAACTAATTATTGTGTAGATCAAATTAGCACTTGATTATACTTCTAGTACCTTAACAGGAGCTACATCTTAGCTTGGCCTCTAATTCTTCGAACTCAACTTGTCTATTAAAATTCTATGAAATTGTTTTTCTTTTATTATTGTGACATTTACTTTTGCACAGAGGAAGTTTGGGTTCAGTGTGACTGTTCTTGCTTTTCAAGAAATCTGTTTGGCTTTCTTTTCCTGCATGGATAAGATCATATTGCTTATACAATTTTTATCATGAAAACAAAGTTGTTGCCAAGACAAGTTAAAGACTAAGTAATATTAATTTTTGTTAGAGACTTGGTGAACCCATTAGAGCTACAGACTCAGACTTTTTCATCCTAAAAGTTTTTCTTTTTGTATATAGTTTTAAAAAATAGTTTTATTGACATATAAATTTTATATAAAATTTGTCCATGCAAAATGTACAGTTCAAAAATTTTTGGTTTCAGAACAATTCCATCATTCCAGAAAGTTCCTCTGTGATCATTTACAGTTAATCCCTACCCTGACTCCCAAGCCCAAGTCAAGCCTGAGCCAAGAATATACTTGCCCCATTGAGGACCTCAATCTGGGGCAGGTATTGACCCTCTCTATTCACTCATCACAAAGATATCACTTTCACCAACAAAGCCATTGGGCATGGGTGTCACCACCACTCCAAGTGAGTGAACCCTTTTCCTTGGAAGCACAGCCTGCCCCCTGCCCTGGCAGAACCCCTGGCTTATTGAGCTGAATGGGGTGGGGGAGTTATTGAAGCAGCTCCAGGTAAGACCACTTCATATTCTCACTGTTCTTAAATGAAGTTCAGTTGTTTAACCACAAATACCTCACAGATTATTGTTTACAGCTGGTTTTGGGAAGAGGATTTGCTGAGTTCCTCACTCCACGATAGCTAGAAATCTCACCTTTTTATGTACGTTTGACTTCTATTTTCAATTTTTTTCTATCTATCTATCTATCTATCTATCTATCTATCTATCTATCTATCTATTTATTTATCGATCTATTTATTTATTTACTTATTTACTATCAACTATGTCAATGGCCAACCCAACAGAGATTGGGTCTCTGGGCTCTGTAATCTATTGCTATCTCTTCTTATCTTATTGTTTTCTCTTGTTTCTTTATGGAGATTTTCTAGTTGGACACTGATATCACGGATTATATTTTCCAGTTCTTTCATAACCATGTTAGAAAGAGGCAAAGTAGGAAAATTCTGCAACATCACCATTTTCAGACTCACTAAGGGCCTGGTGACTATGTTGGATGCTCCTAAAGCAGAGACTCAGCTACCAAATGATTGTTCTGTCAATAATTGTTTGCCATTTCACGTTCAAATACTCATGACCTTTTTATCTGGGAGGAGATTGTTAGAGCAAGGAGGTGGCAACCACAGATAAGTCATTATTTTTATGACATCAAGAATATGCTTTTATTTTTATTTTTAAAACCTCCTAAGAGTTCGATGTGGGTTTGTTGAATAGTAAATTATGTCGTAAAAATTCAGACAGTTTTTTGAGGTCATGAGCAGAGTAAGAGGTCACATAACTGCGCAAGGGGATTTCTGAAAGGAATGCTGTCTTCCTAGGAAAATAGCCAAGGGTGTGTTTTCTAGGAAAATAGCCAAGGGTGTGTTTGGAGCTATGGGAAGAGAAGCTATGGTTAAGAAGGTTGGTCCTGCTCTGGAAGAGCTGAGATGTTGATATTTTAACATCAAATAAACACCCCTATTGTTTTGGAAAATATGTTGTAGAAGACACCTCAAAATAGATTCCTTTGCCCATTTTGGCATTTTTATGCTGTCAGATTTAAGGTGGAGTTAATTTTCAGGAAAAGGCTGCTTTTATCTCTCTTTTCTAGACCTTTCCCCCAGTATAATTACTTCCTTATTCTTTAGAGAACTATTTTCTTTAGAGAACCATCTTCATGGCTGGCTATTTCAGCTTGTGGGTCATGTTGTGGCTCGAATTGCAAGGTGTTCAGCTGGAAATACCTAAAACACAATGGTGGCAGTTTCAATAATCCAGCCACCTGAAACTAGCCTGCTGGGATTATCTGGCCATCTATACAGGTGTAAGAAAGCAATGTGCCCAGGAAGCTTTAAAGGCCTTAGTAGTTTGGAAAAAGCAGATTAACATAAGTATAGTTGACACCAATTCTGTGGCCTCGGACAAATCACTGTGGTTGTTATTTAATTTCTCATACTGTGTGGTCTTTGTAAAGTAACTAAAAATTAAATTGCCTTTATATCTTAAACTAGGTCAGCTCCTTCTGAGGATAATATTCAAGTTTTATATATTTTCTATCAAAGAAGTCAGTTTTTTAAGTATCTTTTGCCTTTCTTTTTAGAAACAATAGCTTGTTGCCAGCTGAACCTGCCTCCATCCATTCCTTCCTTCTACCATCTCTCCCTGCCTCTTAGCAGTTACTGCTCTCCATCCATTGTTTTCAGTCATTATGTGACTAAAAATCCCTTGTGGCTGCTCCACTGCTGCCTCTGAATTTCTAGCCCCCTACTCTGCTTGGCCCCAAACTGTAACTAAATAAATTTTCATGCCTTTCCATATCATTCTGATAAAGTAATGTCCAGTGGTCCCCCTACCCCAGCTGATTGAACTTCTGACTTTAGTCAGCAAGCCCTTCAAGATTTATCTGTACCACTCTATTGTTCTCTTCTCAGCACGAACCCATCTGTTACTGCCTTGCTGCCTGTAGCTCTTTTTCTTTCTTAACATTTACCATTGTCCTGCTTTCTGTCTACGAAATTATGTCACACTATTACAAGAAATCTCATTTTAAGACAGACTTAACAATAACAATTTCAAGATTAACTTTATTATTATTATTATACTTTTTTAAAATTAAATTTATTGGGGTGACATTGATTAATAAAACTATCTAGGTTTCAAGTGTACAATTCAGTAATACATCTCATATGTATTGCACTGTGTGTTCACCCAAAGATAAATTTCCTTTTATCACCATATATTTGACCCCCTTTACCCTTATCTACCTCCCCATCTGCCCCCTTTCCCTCTGGTAACCACTAAACTATTGTGTGTGTCTATGAGTTTTTGTTTGTCTTGTTCATTTGTTGCCTTCAGTTTTATATCCCACATATAACTAAAATCATATGGTTCTCAACTTATTCTGTCTGATCTCAAGATTAGCTTTTAATATAAGTATATCACAACTCTGAACTCCCTATTTCAACTTTCTCAGTTTTTATGATTATCTTCTTTACTATATACTTACTATCTTATTCATTTTGCATTCAGTGATTATGTTCTTTTTAAATGTGTGCTATCAGGTTTAGTCCATAAACCAACATTCCCCAGTGTTTTACTACAAATAAAATAGGACTACCAATTAATACAACTGACTAGAGAGTACCAACATAATGCAATTACATGTGTGCAAAACTCTGTGTGTACGTGTGTGTGTGTGTGTGTGTGTGTGTGTGTGTGTGTTCAAAGAGGTTAAGGATTGTTTTGTATAGGGTATCATAGAAACAGGATAATATTTCAGTGAAACAGTTAAGGTGAATCCCTGCTTTATCATGTTTTAAAATAAATCTATATCGAATAAAAATATAAAAATCAACTTATAATAAAAATTAACAAAGATTAGGACATTTATTCAATATATAAGAAGGATAACTTCAGTTTTGAAGAAATAAATGAAATTGTAAAGGAGTGATAGCTTCGAGAATATACATATTTAAAATTTCAATACCATTAAAAAACTCCAAAGGGGCTGATATATACTATATTTAAAAAAATTCCTATTTCTAAAGAAGATATCCAAACTTTAAAGGATAAGTGAAAAAGAGGATATTAGTGCATTTCACCATAACAGGTATGTAATAAATACTGAATGAATAAATGATTAAGGGTCAACAAATAGCAAACTTCTAAAAGCTCATCACTGCAGGAATAAATATGTGAGAAAAATCAAGTAAAATAGTTTTAAAAATCATGCTATACAGTATCAGCAATGTTATAGTAGAATTTGTATACATTCCTCTTAGTGGCTCTATAAATTGGTTACCTTTTAGAAGGTAATGTGATAATTTGTAATAAGAGCACATCATCCCCCATGCGGAAATTTATCTTAGTGAAGTAGCCAAGGTTAAGAGTTTTATATGTGCATAGTAAATATACATACATACATATCTATATCTATATCTATATCATCTATATCTATATCGATATCTATCTCTATATCTCTATCTATATCATCTATCTCTATCTCTATATCTATATCTCTATATCTATCTCTATATCTATATCTATATTTATATATATTTCTACATTTAATGTGTTCAATCTAACTATTTAACATCAGGGGAATTATTACATGCATTTTCGCTTTGCACAAGGGTATGTTATGAAACAAATTATATTCTAAAGGTGCTTGGAGACTTTCTTAAAAACAAAATGTGTATTATTATTATATTCTGATTGCAACTTAAGAAGTTCTATGAGCATGTAGAAGACAATACATATACATGCAGAAATAAAAACGATTTTATGAGGGTGGTGGACTTACGGTCTTACTAATATTTTTTATATATATTTTTAAATTATAGCTTTAATTAAAATTTATGAAGTGGGCTCTCTCCTATATATTTTATACATATAGTCACATGCACATATGTATATATACACATACATATATACATATATAATTTACATTCTCATGAGCTTTACATTCTCATGAGCTTATTCCAAAGAAACTATAATAATTACTTAATGACCAATAAACTCTCCACTGACATTGATCTATTTACTAATATATATTTATAAGAGAACAGGAAGTGCCATTTCAACTTAGTGTTGAGGAGAAGCTTGGAAGAAATATTCTTGATGTATTGTCTACCTCAGCATGAATGTTAAGCACAAAGCATATTGTTGTCTTCTGCATATAGACAAAAAAGCTTAGAGACATTCAGATTGTATTTGCAACAACAACTAAGACCATTTTTGAGTGGATAAACTGGTGGATACCCATTAGGAGATAATTCGAAACATGGAAAATATTAACTATTATTTTTATGTATTGGATTTATAAGTGGCTTTAGAGAAAAGAACTGGTTTATTGAGATAGAATAAAACCATAAAATTCTCCCTTGTAAAGTATACAATTCAGTGGTTTTTAGTATATTCACTGAGTTGTGCAACCATCACTGTTATTAATTTGAGAACACTTTCATTACCCCCAAAAGAGACCCCACATCCATCAGCAGTCCCTCAGCATTTCCGCTCCCCCCAGCCCTTAGCAATCACCAATCTAATTTCTGTCTCTATGGATTTTCCTATTCAGAACATGTTATATAAATGGCATCATACGATATGTAGTCTTTTGTGTCTGGCTTTTTTCACTTAGCATAATGTTTTCAGGTTCATCCATGTTGTGGCGTGTAGCAGTACTTCATTATTTTTGTGGCTGAATAATTCTGTTGTCTTGATATCCACATTTTGTTTACCCATTCATTAGCTGATGGGCATTTGGGTTGTTTCCACTTTGGCTACTATGAGCAATGCTGCTCTGAATAAGCATGAATGAGTTTTGTATGGACATGTATTTGATTTTAATTCTCTTGGCTGTATACCTGGGAGTGGAATTGCTGGATCAATATGTTAACGCTGTATTTGACATTTTGAGGAACTGCCAGACTGTTTTCCAAAGCAACTACAACATTTTGTAATCCAATTACAGGTGGCTTTTACTTTCTTCTTTCTTTACTTATTCTTTTATAATGGACACATATTACTGTAATAATTAGAAAAAAGAGAGTTATTAAAAAAATAAACAACTCTGAGGCCCAATCTGTGGGCCACAGGGCTTTGCAATGGGCTTTTAATCCATTTGGGTATTATCTTGGTCTTTAAACTGAACAAAGACATTGTCTCATATGCTATATATAGAAGCTATTGTGAAAAAGAGGAACAAATTCTTTATTGAAGAAAAGAATCTGATCCCCACAGTTTGACCAAAATGATAGACCAGTTGGGTAGAGGTGTGGGGTATATGTTCTTTACAATATTTCTCTGTGTAAGTTGTTGAGTTCCTATCACATGTGTTCTCATTACACTTACCTGTGAAAGTACAGTAAAACCACCTCTGCTGATGACATGATTGAGAGTAGGGAGGGGGAGAAGAGGAATGAAAAAGCCTGTGTGAAGGAAAAAATCCATTTCACTACATTTGGGATATATAGCTATATCTATTCATATATCTATATGTCTATACTCATATCGACATCTATAAAAATATCTGTTAAAGTTGGCTATCAGAATTTTGACTAGTGCAAAGTCCTGAAGTAATTTGCTTAAGTAAATAATATGGTCTATATGTAAAAGAATGTTTCAGAATTGCATGGAGGAACCCCTCAAAAAGTAAGCATTGATTCCTTGTCTGTCGTGATTATCATGTGTGATAAATTGGTGGAGCTCAAATTGAGACTTTTAGGACTTTATAATAGTGCCATGTTGAGCTATATTGGAGCCTGAGGTAAAAGGAAAAATCAGTAATACTGATCCTGTTTTTATTGAAAGTTTTGACATTTTGTTTATCATAGATTTTGTTTACATTAATTTTGATTTTTAAAAAACATCACACTATATATGAACCATAATTTCTTTATCCAATTGATGGGCATTTAGGTAGCTTCCATATCTTGGCTATTGTAAATTATGCTGCCATGAATATTGGAGTGAATAGATCTTTATGAATTAGTTTTGGTTTTCTTTGGATAAATACCCAGAAGTGCAATTGCTGGCTCAAAAGATATATCCATTTTTAGTTTTTTGAGAAACCTCCATACTGTTTTCCATAGTGGCTGTATCAACTTGCAAT
Source organism: Pteropus vampyrus (assembly GCF_000151845.1). Taxonomy (NCBI): domain Eukaryota; kingdom Metazoa; phylum Chordata; class Mammalia; order Chiroptera; family Pteropodidae; genus Pteropus; species Pteropus vampyrus. The sequence continues at coordinate 534,554 of NW_011888980.1, read as the reverse complement.
CCCACCAACAATATATGAAGGTTCCATTTTCTCCACATCCTCTCCAACACTTGCTGTTTTTTGATTTATTGATGATAGCCATTCTGACAGGTGTGAGGTGATATCTCATTGTGGTTTTAATTTGCATTTCTCTGATGATTGGATAAAGAAATTATGGTTCATATATACAATGGAATATTACTCAGCCATTAAAAAAATGAAATCCTACCATTTGCAATGACATGGATGGACCTAGAGGTTTTTATGCTGAGTGAAATAAGCAGACAGAGAAAGATAGATACCATATGATTTCACATATATATGGTATCAAAGGAACAAAAAGAACAAACTAATCAAAAACAGACTCACAAATATAGTGGACAATTTGGTGATGGACAGAGGGGAGGGGGGTTGGGAGGCTGGGAGAATGGGGTAAAGGGTTAAAGAAATATAAATTAGTAGTTGTTAGTTGGGCACGGGGAGCATGGAAGAGGGAATGTAGTTAGCATTAATATGAGGGATAAGTGGAGGGCCGGGGGAGAGAGGGAGCAATTAGGGGGATTGTTTTATGAACATTATAGATGTCTAACTAATGTACTGTATACTTGAAACTAATTTAAATAAATAAATTTATTTTAAAAAAACCATTGCACTATATATTGTATATCTTGATAACTGTGATTTGGGGCACCTCTTAAATTCTACACTTCATTGGCCACACCTTAGTCCCAGTTCTGACTTTGACTATATTTAGAGTTCTTTAGGTTAAAGGGATAGAAAACTGAGTGGCACTTTATTCATAGAGAAACTAAGTCATGGATTAGATCATTTGATATCATACACTGATAGTCATACAGTGACTAATTGGGAATCAAAAAAGTAAATCCTCACTCCTATTTTATCAAATCAGGAAGTGCTACTCCCTTGTTATATATTTACTAAGGTTTGATGCCTTTACCTTAATTCCTATTTCATATGTTAGATTAGAAATATGAACCATCACTAACTTTTTCAATACTGTTTCTCTAATGTTTCAATACTGTTTCAACCTTTACAAAGTAGGCAAAATTTTCCAACCACTAGCTGATTAATCCTCTTTCCTGGCCTTTCAGAATTTCCTGGACAGGAGAAGCACTCTGTTTTAAAGCCAGATAGAGAACTTATATTACAGTGGAATGAAATATTCTATATAATTCCTTCATTCCTCTCAAAGAGATTAGAGACAATCTCAATCAATCTCTCTCTCCCCTCCCTCACCCTCTTTATCAACTTGTTAGAGCTTTTCAATTTGAAAGTGAGATAGTCAGAAAAGCAAGAGAGTTATGAAAATTTCAGTGCATCAGAATGTTTGTCGGACTCATTGGAAGAATAGCACATCCTGGAGCTATTATTGGCACAACAAATAGTGAGTGACATGCAGAGTTTATGCTGTTTGCTCTTTGATACTGCTGGAATGAATTAGGTCACACACATGTTACCTAAAGGTAACTTTTTCCAGCCTGGCCAATAACTGTTTGTTTGTTCTTTAATTTATCATCATGGTGAAGTACAAACTTCATTATCTGTAGTTCAGATCACTGGGAAGAGGAAAAACTACAAATCAGAAGAGAGAACCATTTTAGCCTAGCATTTCCAAAAGTCATCCCTTGAGAGTAGCTATTAAAATGATTTTTTGGGGAAATAAATTGGGAAATACTTGCATACTAAAACCAGTCTTGGAGATGTACATGCTCATTAGCACATGAAGGCTCTGAGAAATCCTGCAGGGGAAAGCAAAAACCTGTAGAGTTTAATTTAATCCTGTTTTGCCCAATTTTTGTTTTGGGACTTCCTTGTAGCACTGCTGTGAAATAAATTGCCCCTAAATTTAGAGGATTAAAACAACAATAATTTCTTTATCTTTCATAATATCTGCAGGTCAGGAATTTGAGAAGGACTCACCTGGGTTGTTCTGGCTTGTGGGTCTTCCATGCAGTATAATCAGGTGGCGGCTGCTGCTAGGACAGCAGATGGTGGGAGCAGCTGGAATCTAGCTAAGCATCTTTCTTCATGTCACCTTTGGGCTCCTCCTTGTGGTCTCTCCATGTAGGCTTTATTGGGCTTGCTCACAGTGTAGCTGCCTCAGGGCAGTAGGACTGTTACATGGTAGCCCAGAGTTCCAATGAATATATTTCAACTTGCAAGGTGAGAGCTGCTGTGACTCTTATGACTTAACCTTGGGAATTATGAAGCATTGCTTCCACTGCATTTTGTTACTTACAAGTGAGTCACAAGAAGCCAAGAGCAGGGGAATTCAATTTCACATCTTGATGAAGAAGTGGCAATGTTTCGTAAGCGCATGTGGACTGGAGATATTGTTGCTATTAACTTTATAAAATACATCTACCACAGAACCCTTTTCTCTCCATGTGATGTATTGAATGTTGGTTCCATGGACCATACTTTGTGAATGTTGCTTTAGGCAAGTATCATCAGAGCCGCTTGTAAGTAGCAAGACAGATGGTAAAAAACAAACAAACAAACAAATTCTGGAGACATCCAGATATGCAATTCACAGAGAGATTATTTGACCTGACTATACTCAAAGGTACCATTATTTTAAATCCTATATCCCAGGGTATACCCATTTAAATGTTTAGTTTTTATGGCTCGGGGAGAGTTAATGCCCTAACATTCTACATCGGTGCCAATGATTGTACCAGGTTGAGTGAAATCTCTTGGCATTTATATATCTAGACCACACTAGAGCAATTTCAGACATGATCCACTGCAATTCAGAGTGGCCTAGAGATCTCCAGGTAAGATAGGTCCTTATTAAACTGAATGACTTCATGGTAGTGTATCCAAGTTTTGAGACATATCAAAAAGCTACTGGTGTTTCCTGAATCTCCTAACACTCAAATTCTCATCCCAAGGTCTATTTCTGGGGCAACCCAAACTAAGACATACCATTGTTAGGAATAAAAAAGTACTTCATAATTAAATACTGTATATGGCATTGCATAAATGCCTATAGCGTGGAGAAAATCAGTTGCTTTTGCCAACAGAGGATGGGGGTGGGGTCGGGTGGGAAGGTTATGAGATGGATTGTTAGTGAAAAGGAAGGGCCTCGTTGGATTTATAGGCAATAATTTACCCAAAAAAACCTAGCTTGAGTACAGTGTCACCTAGCAGAAGGTGACTCCTAAAACACTGAGTACTAAATTTTCAACATTTGGAAGCTGAGGATTAGATGAAAGCTAACTCATCACACTGAAACCATCACCTCAGAAGTGGAGAGCTTGTTGGTATGTCTCTCAAAATTTGCCTATACTGCCTCAGAGAATTCTTTCCCATCCCATGTGTTCTCCATATATGCTTATTTTTCAGGCTAAGCCTGGTTTAAGGAAGGGCCACACATTCTAAAAACCAACAACAAGCTTCTGTTTAATATATCACTCTTGTGTGAACTATAGGCTTACATGAGAAGAGGGTACCTCCTATCTTAGAAATAAAAAGTCCAGGACAATAAGAAAATATTTGAATTTAAAGAAATTGCTTCTAAATTTTAACTGACGTTAAATCAAGGTACTTAAAATTCATTCCCACACTAGCGATGAACTTTTATTGATTTCATCACAGAAACAACTTGGCCCCAAAGGCAAGTTAAAAGTCATCCAACAAGAGTTAAGAGTATATAATATAGTCTGTGACAGAGAACATAACTGGATTTTTTTGTTTTTGTTTTTATTTAAAGGTAACTGACCTATATCGGGATAGAATCCACTGATTTGAACACTTTTTCCTCTAAATATCCTTGTATATATGACATACTCTTTGATGAAATAGTGATTAACAAATTACTAGGGCATGGGTTTAAAAGAACAAAATAATATGGAATAAAAACTGTTATATTGAAGCCATCATCATTTTTGAAGAGTTTCGGAATTGCTAAGAAGCTTCGTAATGAAAAAATTATGTCTACGTAAATTAGAGTAGGAGAGGTAGAAGTATTGAATATCATTTAATCAGTTTTTGTAAAAAAATCCCCTTTGTGGTAGTAGGCACTCCAGTTTTTGGCCCTGTGATTCCTTGACTTTTGGATCAATGAATAGGAGCAAATATCAATTTATCTAAGGAATATGGGAAATACTGGCCACAATAAACAGGTTTGGTTCTTGTTGAAATGAATGAAAAATTAGGGAAGTCATCTCTAAATTTGTTTTTATGAGTCAGTGGCTGCTGTAGGCTTTGGGGAATGCATCTTGGCAAATTTGCCCAGTTTCCCGCATCCTTGCTGTAAGTATCCTGTTTCAGGGCTGCTAGTAGACAAAAGAGCGTAGACAAAGGATTGCCTGTGCAAGTGGTCACACCCGTGGATCAGAACACCCCTGTAACTAACTTCCACCTGTGGTGCCTCGGAACGAAGCTCCCTTTCTCTTTCCAGTCTCTCTTATTTCCCTTTTGCTCCTGCCTTTTCTTTATCTACTTTTACTGCCAGCACGTACACTACGCTTTCATTCACTTTCTTGGAAGTGTTCTACTCTTAATCTCATATTCTCTCCCTCTTCCCCTTCCCCCTCCTTCTCCCCTCCACCCTCTGTTTTTCTTTTCTGTCTCTTTTTCCCTCCACTTTTCCTTTCACAGCTTGTCCTAATAGAAGTATAGAAAAACTCTCAGTTAGGAGCTCTGAAACTTTTTTTCTTATCTCAGCATCTCATTTCATTTTTGTTCCTGCTAGGGGTTTGTGAACTTGAAAGGGAGAAAAAAAATCATGTGTTTATTTTCACTTTTAGCCTGCAGAAATGAAGCATCTCCTTCTACTATGACTATTAACAACCGATCATCTAGTATTAGCAATACCTGTGACTTTCCAATGGAAAGCATACTTTTCCTTTCATATTAACTTATTGTAGAATCTCAAAATGTAGTTTATGTCTATCACTAGTTCAAAACTATGGGAGTTACTGGACCAGCAATTAAACCATATTATATATTGTATTAATAAAGAAGCAAATATGTTACAATATCACACAATTTAAAAAGTTTTGATAACTGTATTTCAATATAATTGGTTTCCTTTGCAATTCTATATATTGTATTTTACTCATTTACAAACATTATTCTAACATGGGGTTCATAGGCTTTGCCATAGCCTTGCCAAAGGAGTCCAGGGCCAAACCATTCTATAAACAAGTAGGCATGACTAGGAATCTATGCCTGTTTCAAAAAAAGCATGATATTGCAAAACAAAATGAATTTTGATAATCTTTAACTACAATAATATTGTACATGACATTTTTGGTGCTGTTAATGAATAGGGAATGTCTGCCAGTGTTGGTTATTTGAATTCCAGAAAGCTGAAAACTACCACCCGGGGCTGTAGGCAGCCACTGGGAGTCTTCCCAGGGAAAGTATGAAGCTGGAGGTGTAATGCATGAACTTTAGCCTTTGGTGCTGTTGAAGCAGGAATGGGAGTGGGAAATTGGAATGGGAGTGGAGACTTGGGAAGCTACTGCAAAGCCATTATGGTTTCAGATAACTCACTTTTAACTTATGCTCTCAAAACTTTCAGATTTAACTGGTACAAAATTCCTGTTGTCTGGGATGATAAGCTTCTTGCCTGGAAGGATTGATTTCTCTGTTTTTTTTTTGTTTGTTTGTTTGTTTGTTTTTTGGTTTTTTGTTTTTTAACATCAAATAAAAGTAGGTCCTCTTATGCATGTGAAGAGACAATAAAAACAAGTGCAGACTAGCGTATCAGTAAAGCCACGGTTACAGAGGATACATTCCAAAACTGACTAGATTCTAGGGGTCCAATGAATCCAATGCAGCTCAGAAAAAATAGATTGACATGTCCAGTGGATAATATCCTCTAGCTATTTATTTCAAATGAATAATCTTTTAGTGAAAAGAGCACTTATATCTAACTATCTGTCTTAGAATTCTTAGTTTTTACAGTTTGGGTTTGCCATAGGTGGGCAAACCAGCATCTCTCACTTCTGCCACTCTGTATCAGTAATGCTGTTCTAATGTGCTCTCAGCTATGGCATAAATTTCCAGTGTGGTTTGAAGGCCAGACCAGACCTAGGTCTTGGAGTTTCCAACATTTTTAATGAAAAGCTTAA
>NW_011888980.1:524147-527983 GCF_000151845.1 Pteropus vampyrus | reverse complement strand
TTGGCAAATTTGCCCAGTTTCCCGCATCCTTGCTGTAAGTATCCTGTTTCAGGGCTGCTAGTAGACAAAAGAGCGTAGACAAAGGATTGCCTGTGCAAGTGGTCACACCCGTGGATCAGAACACCCCTGTAACTAACTTCCACCTGTGGTGCCTCGGAACGAAGCTCCCTTTCTCTTTCCAGTCTCTCTTATTTCCCTTTTGCTCCTGCCTTTTCTTTATCTACTTTTACTGCCAGCACGTACACTACGCTTTCATTCACTTTCTTGGAAGTGTTCTACTCTTAATCTCATATTCTCTCCCTCTTCCCCTTCCCCCTCCTTCTCCCCTCCACCCTCTGTTTTTCTTTTCTGTCTCTTTTTCCCTCCACTTTTCCTTTCACAGCTTGTCCTAATAGAAGTATAGAAAAACTCTCAGTTAGGAGCTCTGAAACTTTTTTTCTTATCTCAGCATCTCATTTCATTTTTGTTCCTGCTAGGGGTTTGTGAACTTGAAAGGGAGAAAAAAAATCATGTGTTTATTTTCACTTTTAGCCTGCAGAAATGAAGCATCTCCTTCTACTATGACTATTAACAACCGATCATCTAGTATTAGCAATACCTGTGACTTTCCAATGGAAAGCATACTTTTCCTTTCATATTAACTTATTGTAGAATCTCAAAATGTAGTTTATGTCTATCACTAGTTCAAAACTATGGGAGTTACTGGACCAGCAATTAAACCATATTATATATTGTATTAATAAAGAAGCAAATATGTTACAATATCACACAATTTAAAAAGTTTTGATAACTGTATTTCAATATAATTGGTTTCCTTTGCAATTCTATATATTGTATTTTACTCATTTACAAACATTATTCTAACATGGGGTTCATAGGCTTTGCCATAGCCTTGCCAAAGGAGTCCAGGGCCAAACCATTCTATAAACAAGTAGGCATGACTAGGAATCTATGCCTGTTTCAAAAAAAGCATGATATTGCAAAACAAAATGAATTTTGATAATCTTTAACTACAATAATATTGTACATGACATTTTTGGTGCTGTTAATGAATAGGGAATGTCTGCCAGTGTTGGTTATTTGAATTCCAGAAAGCTGAAAACTACCACCCGGGGCTGTAGGCAGCCACTGGGAGTCTTCCCAGGGAAAGTATGAAGCTGGAGGTGTAATGCATGAACTTTAGCCTTTGGTGCTGTTGAAGCAGGAATGGGAGTGGGAAATTGGAATGGGAGTGGAGACTTGGGAAGCTACTGCAAAGCCATTATGGTTTCAGATAACTCACTTTTAACTTATGCTCTCAAAACTTTCAGATTTAACTGGTACAAAATTCCTGTTGTCTGGGATGATAAGCTTCTTGCCTGGAAGGATTGATTTCTCTGTTTTTTTTTTGTTTGTTTGTTTGTTTGTTTTTTGGTTTTTTGTTTTTTAACATCAAATAAAAGTAGGTCCTCTTATGCATGTGAAGAGACAATAAAAACAAGTGCAGACTAGCGTATCAGTAAAGCCACGGTTACAGAGGATACATTCCAAAACTGACTAGATTCTAGGGGTCCAATGAATCCAATGCAGCTCAGAAAAAATAGATTGACATGTCCAGTGGATAATATCCTCTAGCTATTTATTTCAAATGAATAATCTTTTAGTGAAAAGAGCACTTATATCTAACTATCTGTCTTAGAATTCTTAGTTTTTACAGTTTGGGTTTGCCATAGGTGGGCAAACCAGCATCTCTCACTTCTGCCACTCTGTATCAGTAATGCTGTTCTAATGTGCTCTCAGCTATGGCATAAATTTCCAGTGTGGTTTGAAGGCCAGACCAGACCTAGGTCTTGGAGTTTCCAACATTTTTAATGAAAAGCTTAAGATATACTTAAAAATCAAAGGAACTGTATGGTTAACACCTACACTCACCACTGTGGCTTTACAATGATGTGATACTCTATTCATTTTATCATAAATCTATCCATTCCTCTATCAACCCATTTTTTTTTTTTTTTAATTTCCAGAGTCAGAGACATCTGGTATATTTCACTCCTAAACACTTCAGCATGTATTCATTACAGTTGCTTTTCTTTTTGAAGTAAAATTTATATATAGTGAAATACACATGTGATAAGTGTACCATGTGTGGAGTTTTGACAAACTCATACACCTGTATAACCCACCATATCCAGATATAGATCATTTCCACCTTCCCAGAAAATTTTCTCATGCCTCTTCCAATTTAATCCCCACACCACCCTTCCCCTGAGCTAATTACTGTTCTGAGCTTTTCCCCTATAGTTTTGCCTTGCTGGCAAATAACATTTTTTTAGGCTATGAAATTAATATGTGTTTATTAAAGAGCATTTTAAAACAACATTTAAAGAACATAATGGAGATAATAAAATATATAAAACATTTTGTAGTCATTTTCACTTAAGCTTTTTGTTTTCTCAATTAATTAAAAGCTCTTCATAAAAATAACTTTTAATGGTTACATAATCGTTGGTTTTTCGGGGGAGCTCCTACAATGGCTCCTGAGTTACTTCTCTCCCCTAGTGTAATCCCCTGCGTTAGAAGGGAGGAGTGACAGATTCAGTAAACATGCCTGAAGGAAGATGGGCTGGTGGAAACAGAATTATACTAGTTTTAATTGCTCTACTCAATGTTCTTCTTCCTTATTTGCTGAGCTGTTTACATTTCAGCTGTTGGCTTTTCTTACTCCCTAATCCTTTCTCTTAGTTACTAAAATCTCCTGGTTATGCCCTGTTCTGAAGGGATTCTGAAGTATTTCCAATGAATGTTCACTTGGTTTTAATCACCAGGAACTGAAGGTGACAAGCCACAGTGGTCCTGGGCTTACAGGAGACAAGACCCTGCTCCACATAGGGACGCTTTGCAGTAAATTAACAGCAGTGGACATAAGTTGGTCCCGGGACACAGATGTGGGAGTGATGGCTCTTATACAAGGAGCTTCTAGGTAATACACCAAAAATTACCCTGCCATTCCCCCAATTGATTCATTTATAATACATTTTTAAAAATAATACTTCTTGTTCTTATTATATTCAAGTCACTGTTCTAAGTATTGTATATCTGCATTATTTTAATCACCAGGACGTCTCAATGAGGTAGGTATTCTTATTATATTTCCTCTTTTTACTGAGGAGAAAACTTAGAGTGAGGTTAAAAACTTGCCTACCTTCACACTTCTAATAAGTAGTAGAGTCTGTACTGGAATGTAAACAATGGGATTTCAGAGTCTGATTACTCTCTGCCTTATATCTGTTTCCTGCAGAAAGAAAAGTCAGGGTATCTTTTTCTGGATTTAACGTTTGGCCCTAATCAAGCTGTGACTTCTGTAGAGTCGGCCCTGTTAGTGTTAGTCCACAATCAGAAGGGCCATGTTTCCAGATGGAGCAGAATCCAGAGCAGAGATGGGAACATTTTATCTCTAAAGTGCCAAGTAGTTTATATTTAGGCTTTGCAGACCATACACAGTTTGTCATAACTACTCAACTCTGCCTTTGTAGCAGCCATAGGCAATATGTAAATAAATGAACATCGTCCTGTTCCAGTAAAACTGTTTACAAAATCAGGATGCTTTTGGCCCATGGGCCATAGTTGGCTGAACTCTAGTCTAGAGAAATGCTTAAAATGTTATGAGTAATAACTTCTTTGAAAAATCAGTTGAAAGCAATGGGTCTTGTACCCCTAATGAGCCACATAAACAGTGCACAAAACCTTCTGCATATATCGATATGTATAAATTATATATATGTGTATTATAAATCAATTGATATAGTGCTTTGATATATTGATATTTATCAATATATTTCCATATATTGATATTG
>NW_011888980.1:520187-523142 GCF_000151845.1 Pteropus vampyrus | reverse complement strand
TGCCAAGTAGTTTATATTTAGGCTTTGCAGACCATACACAGTTTGTCATAACTACTCAACTCTGCCTTTGTAGCAGCCATAGACAATATGTAAATAAATGAACATCGTCCTGTTCCAGTAAAACTGTTTACAAAATCAGGATGCTTTTGGCCCATGGGCCATAGTTGGCTGAACTCGTCAGAGAAATGCTTAAAATGTTATGAGCAATAACTTCTTTGAAAAATCAGTTGAAAGCAATGGGTCCTGTACCCCTAATGAGCCACATAAACAGTGCACAAAACCTTCTGCATATATCAATATGTATAAATTATATATATGTGTATTATAAATCAATTGATATAGTGCTTTGATATATTGATATTTATCAATATATTTCCATATATTGATATTGTGCCTTGAAAATTTATTCTCTTCATAAAAATCAGAACATAAAATAATCTTTACAAATAATTTATCTCATATTTTTCATGCAAAAATTAATTCCATCCCCAACAAACTAAAATATTTCCAAGTTGTATAATTAAAGCATAAAGCAAAAATTAAATCTGCTCCAATATAACTAATATGAATGCAAACATCATCTTTAACAATCTAATTTTCATAAAAGTTTTTCTTATAAGATATTTTAAGATAAGTACTTTCTATTAAATAAACTTCAAGTTTTAGTAAAGTTTTAGCCTTTTAAAACTGAGCCTTGTTTTCACCAAAAAATCCATACTGCTGATATAATTTGATGTCAGGTAAGATGCTCTTTTAGCTTTTCTGACGTTGTACATCCAAATGGAAGAAATGTGTCATAGAAAAAGCAGTGTCGCTTTTATATCCCGTTATATTTGGTGATAAATTTAAAATGAAATGCTATGTAAGACTCACTGTGTTTCATTTGGTTGTCAGATTCTAGCTGAAGTTTGGCTTGGTGGTGAGCATAGGGAATCTCTATAATGATTGTAATATAACTGTATATTTTCCTTAATTTATCTCTATAAGAAACTATTCTTGGCTTAAAAACATGATGATGGAAATTATACTTTAAATGACTCCACCTAGGAATATTCCATATCCTTTAAGAATCGTATTTTTTGGACACACTAAAGCCTTCAAAAAATAATTTGAAATGAAAATATGTTTCCTATAAAGACAAAATCAAAGCAACAGAAAAGAAACTGATGTAGGTGTATATATATATATATATATATATTCGTGCCTGATTTATTGAGCACACCTTACAGTTGATAAACCAAAATTAAAGTGCATTATTTACTAAAACAAAATTCCTCTTTAGGTAGTTTTGAGTAACTAATGAACTGCATACTTTTGGTATGAAATCTTTCTTTTTAAATACAGACATTATTGAGATATAATTTTATTTTTTTGGTAAACTTTCAGCCTTCAAAGACTCTCCATTAATGGATGCCAGGTTACAGACAAAGCCATTGAAGCTTTAGTTAAAAAGCATGGAAACGGGTAATAATGATGCATTTCTCATTTACATGTACTTTACATTTACGTAACACCTATTGCCTTATAGAGTGCATTCTGCTGTCTTATTTGTATTACATTATTTTGTGTTTTCATCAAGCACTCTTTGAGGTGGGCATTTACCAGTTGAATAACCTGGGGTCCAGAGATATTAAGTGACCTGCTAACTAGCACACAGTAAGTTGCTTTGTTATTTGATTTCCAATATCTTGTGCTGAAAGAGTTAATACAATGCATTTGCCCCTCTATTCTAGAAGGATCATCAGATGACTATATTTTCAGTAGCTGTCATTCTCTCCTATGGATTGGGGAAGGAACTACTAGACACTATAGTAAGATGACCAGTAGCAGATGGCACCTGCACGAGGATGCTCCAGACTTACAGGATTCCAAAATGATTGATGAGGTTTGACTTCTGAAACTGAAGGCTCACCAAGCAGAGATTTGAGGAGTCCTCAGATAAGGTGGCTTTAAGATAGGCGACTGGTCTCTCAGGCCAACATCTGCTGCTCCCACACCCTGCAGAAATCATGTAGAAAGAAGCTTCATGGATGGCAGTGAGGGCTTCTTTCTATTTTCTGAAGAGAAATGATTCAGAGGGTGACAGATTTTTATTTCTCTATTATGAGTCTGAGTTTGATTTGTGGACATTCCAAAGAAGTCAGATGAGTTTTTCCCAGTGTGATGACCACGATGTAGGTTGTGCATAAAACACCCCTGGACAAACAGAACTTTTATCTCTGTCATTCCCCGTAGAGAGAGACTGCTGCCTTCTATTCAACTTTTTGTTTGTTTGTTTTAAAATAAATTTCCCAATGCCATCAGCATGGGAAAGTCTGATTGAATTGTACATTAGATGTGATAATGTGTTAAAAACATGGCACATTATGACCCCAATGTGAGTTAGGAGTTGGATGTATTCTTAAGAATTTGTTTGAAACATCTTCACTTCAATCAACTCCCTTCTTATTTTATAAATCATGAAGCACAGGAATTAGTTATGTGTTTTTGCAAAGACTGACTGAGAGACTCTAGATATTTGCTTACGACTGTGGTTATTTCTGGTGTCTTAGAAAAATATTCTATTAAACTGATCCAAGTAATTGGTCAACTTGTTATTAGGAAAAAGTATTGGATGAATTATAATTTGTTTATAGATTATGTATCCTTTTATCCATTGATATATTACTCACTCCCTTCATCCTGAAATTCTTACTTCTCTTTGAAGCCTTGTTTGAGCAGTAGGAGAAAAAATGTGGGATGCATATAGACTTGTTTATTAGTTATATAAATTTGGGAAAGTCATATACTTTCTGAGCCCCAGTTACCTTCTTTATAAAGTGTGAGTCCTACTGATTATCAGAGAGTGCTATTGTTGAAAATTAAAAGAGATAATGTGTATAAAAAACCTTAGTGACCCTTCTTAGTATATGCTCAATAAATACTACTTTATTTTATTCCAGCTTATATTGATTA
>NW_011888980.1:517829-519002 GCF_000151845.1 Pteropus vampyrus | reverse complement strand
CCCAGTTACCTTCTTTATAAAGTGTGAGTCCTACTGATTATCAGAGAGTGCTATTGTTGAAAATTAAAAGAGATAATGTGTATAAAAAACCTTAGAGACTAGAGGCAGCAGTCTCTCTCTACGGGGAATGACAGAGATAAAAGTTCTGTTTGTCCAGGGGTGTTTTATGCACAACCTACATCGTACTTAGTATATGCTCAACAAATACTACTTTATTTTATTCCAGTTTATACTGATTACCTGCCTCTCTGAATGCCTGTAGTGCACATTGTTTGTTCCCCAATGTTTCTATAAAGAGAATCTTTTCTCCTTAACCAACTTTTAAAGCAAGAATACCTTTTGCACCTACAGGATCTGGCACACTGCAAAAAATAATTTGGGGAAACACCATGACTCCTCCCAAAGTCAACAGCCTGTGAATTGTGTAATAGCATATTTAGTAGAAAAACACACCAAAGAGCGTGGCCCTTCCTTAAAAAAAAAAAAAAAAAAAAAAAAAATGGCCTTAGCGGGCCAATAAATTGGATTCTGATTGGCAAAATATACAAGTAAATTAAGAAGGCCAATATTTCTTAAATAAATCAGCAGCAAGCTGTGGTTTCTCTGAATTATCTAATGTCTTTTGAATCTTAGTTCTTGAACGATTTTGACATAAGTCAACATTAAATAGAAAGATAAAACTAGACAGGAAGTCACGTCAGAGAATTCCAAAATGGTGCCTGTTGCCACAGTTTCAAATCTCACCTTCAGAAAAGTTCCAGTATATTTTTCTTGTTTCTTTGTTACAACTATTACTATTTGGATATATTTACTTCTAATTGTTATTAATGCATAGGCTTGTTTTTTTATTAGTTGTACATTTTTTGTCTTTAGCAAATATTTTTCTATATTATTGAAAACTTGCTATTAGCATCATTTTAACATTGGCAGAATTTATTAGCCATTTCTCATTTTGAACAGTTAGGATATTTCTAATATTTTAAAGTAAATGCTGTCCAAAAGATACATTGTTTTGCATGGAGATTCCCATTTTCCCTTTACTTCCTATTTAGGCTAGATTGTCCAAAGTGGGATTTGTATGTTTAGCCACAGGCTGTCAACAAAATCCTGAAAATTGTGTAAGCAATAAAACCCTTTTTTGATAAACTTATAAGAATTCAACATCAGCACAGA
>NW_011888980.1:486453-517354 GCF_000151845.1 Pteropus vampyrus | reverse complement strand
TGAATGCCTGTAGTGCACATTGTTTGTTCCCCAATGTTTCTATAAAGAGAATCTTTTCTCCTTAACCAACTTTTAAAGCAAGAATACCTTTTGCACCTACAGGATCTGGCACACTGCAAAAAATAATTTGGGGAAACACCATGACTCCTCCCAAAGTCAACAGCTTGTGAATTGTGTAATAGCATATTTAGTAGAAAAACACATCAAAGAGCGTGGCCCTTCCTTGTTAAAAAAAAAAAAAAAATGGCCTTAGCGGGCCAATAAATTGAATTCTGATTGGCAAAATATACAAGTAAATTAAGAAGGCCAATATTTCTTAAATAAATTAGCAGCAAGCTGTGGTTTCTCTGAATTATCTAACGTCTTTTGAATCTTAGTTCTTGAACGATTTTGACATAAGTCAACATTAAATGGAAAGATAAAACTAGAAACGAAGTCACGGCAGAGAATTCCAAAATGGCGCCTGTTGCCACAGTTTCAAATCTCACCTTCACTCATTTTGGAATATGTATGTCAAAGCTTTGGTTCAGAAAAGTTCCAGTGTATTTTTCTTGTTTCTTTGTTACAATTATTACTAATTGTTATTAATGCATAGGCTTGTTTTTTTAATAGTTGTACATTTTTTGTCTTTAGCAAATATTTTTCTATATTATTGAAAACTTGCTATTAGCATCATTTTAACATTGGCAGAATTTATTAGCCACTTCTCATTTTGAACTGTTAGGATATTTCTAATATTTTAAAGTAAATGCTATCCAAAAGATACATTGTTTTGCATGGAGATTCCCATTTTCCCTTTACTTCCTATTTAGGCTAGGTTCTCCAAAGTGGGATTTGAATGTTTAGCCACAGGCTGTCAACAAAATCCTGAAAATTGTGTAAGCAATAAAACCCTTTTTTGATAAACTTATAAGAATTCAACATCAGCACAGACCTATGGATTTTTATCAAATTGATATGAAAAGTAGCAAATATGGACACAAATATGTTCCTTCCACTTTGAAGTTGATTCATTGGAACTTGAGAGATTTAGCCTCTTGATGAACCCATAAAACCTTTTTACTGTTAGGAAAAAAGTATTCAATCTCATTGAGAGGAGAATATATAACATTGCACCTGGGAAGAAAATAAGTTGGGCTAAAGCTTGCATGATGGTAGAAATGACAATTTTTAATTAACAAATTGTCAGCATGGAGCACATTCCTTCAATTTTTAGTAATTTGAAATCCCAGCATTAATCAGCTTTTGTAGAATGCCACCCACTGCTCATACAGCAGTGAGGAAGGCAGTGATGAAAAACTATAGAACTAGCATTAGATCAGAGATCATGCTGACTGGAGATTCTTTGTGTGAAGACTTTGTTATTATTATTATTCAGGAATTAGTCAAAACATGTCATGTCCTCATCTTCTGTGAGTGCTTTCTTTCAAGACAATAAATGGTACTAATAAGTTGGCAGGCTTCCCTCCAACTAGACCTTTGATAAATGTTATGTGAGTACATTAATATGAAATCAGAATTATAGAAACACAGGGAGTACTCCCCACTCATATGTGTCTTTTTATATAACACAAAATAAATCAAACAATCACATTGCTCCCAGGAAGCCTAAGCCACTTATAATGCCTTCTGATTTTTATAAATTGGTTTAATTTATCCATTTCTTTATTGCTTACTGGGATCCTACAATGTGCCAGGTGCTAAGGGACGAACTAGATGCATAGACCTGGCCCTGCCATAAAAGAGCTTACAGTGTCTACATACACTCCATTGTTTCGTCTATATGTTTTTCTTCCTCTCTATTCTTGGTCTGTTGAATAAATGCATCAGTATTCTTGTACATGAATGTGATACTGCTCATTCCTCTGTGTGTAAGCTATTGCTCTGTGCCTGTTTCTAGTATTGAAGGTAGGACTGTCAGTTCCTGTCTTTTGGTGTTCTTGGTCTACTTTACTACCAAACTATATACATTTTCAAAAAGACTTTTCAAGGTTAGTATATAGACTGTCACCTAGAAGGAGAACAAAATAAATTGATTGCACAGGATTGGATATTGTGATCTGGGCAACTTTATTATTGGCCATAACTACGAATAGCTTCAAGGAGCAAATGATAATGTGAAATGGAAGTTCAATTAGTTGTGGGTTTAAAGAAGAGAATCTTGCTCTCAGCCTTGATGAAATCCCAATAGTCAACGATGTGATAGAGAAAGCTGAGTCTGCAAAAGAAACTGTGAAGGAAGAGACAAAGATATAGCAAAGATATAGGAGGAAAACCAGAAGAATGTTTTATTTTTTTAAATAAGAAATTAAAAGAATAGAATGTTTTAAGAAATAGCCAGTGGTTAATAGTGTCCATTACTGCTTAAAGTATGTAGAATGAGAATTTAAATATGTCTGTTGGATCTAGCTACTAGCAATCATTAGTGACCTTCACGAGAGTTGTTTTGGTGAAGTGACAAAGTGAAAAAACCAGATTAGCATGTAAGATGAATGAATGGGAAATAAGAAAATAGAGATAGAAAATAGAGGTTTTGTCTACAGGGCAGGAAAGGGAGATAAAGGGATGACTTGAGTAGAAATGTGAGCTCAAAGGAGTCTTTTGTTTTTTTCATTGATGAGACTTGAACATGTTCAAATTCCAGTGGGAAGGATTCATTTGAGACAGAATGACTGGATATATAAGATGAAAAAAGTATAGATGACAGTGTATGGTTCTGGAAAAGGCTGGAGTTGATGGGATCCAAAGATTAGGAATTGGCTTTTGAAAGGAAGAGAGATACTCAATGTAAGAAGTGTGGAGAAAGATGAAAAAATATATGGGAGGGTATGGTAGTGGAATGTTTTGCATGAAGTAGGAGACGAGGTCATTGGCTATGAGAAATGGGGAAGCTGGAGCTATAAGGACATGCCTAGAGAAGAATGACAGATTTGAAATAATCACTTTAGAGAATGCAAGGCTTTGACCAAACAAATGTAACAGGTTGCTGACTATTTAAATAAAATGTAACTATATTGTGTTACTTGCTCCAGTGCAAGGTCAGAGGATATGGATGGCATTTATGTGGATTCTGATTATGCCATACAAGAGAGATAAGACCTTGAGATAATGGTGAGATTATCACTGGCCAACTGGTAGATAATAGAATTTAAGCAGAAAAAGAATAAAGTGAATATTTTGTGTGTATATAGATATTTGCATGATATTCTGTAGTCAACATTCAGTTCCTCAAAAGGTCTTCATGCTGTCAAGTGTTATGCACTTATCCATTATAACTGTACTAAACACATTTCATATGTAAATAAATATGGGACACCCGGACCTTGGGGAGAAAAATAATAAAAGGAAGAAATTAGAAGGCTGATGGTAGGAGTGAAAGTAAAGAAGACAGTTATTTGGAGGCCTTGATGAAGCAGAAGAATGGTCACAGTGGGAGTAATTAGTAAAGTAGTTATAAGCTGGAAGGTAAAGAAGTTGGGGTCTAAATGAAAGATGCCCTAGTTAGTAATTTCAGGGTATGACAAAGTCTAAGGCCATTCTAATGGAGTGGGTGACTGATGGGGCTCAGAGAAGGTCATAAGTGCTGAGGGGGTCAAGAACCCAAGGTCAAGGTGTTGGATGAGTCATCCACTTGGCTACTGAAGTCACTCAGGATATTGGTAGGACTTGGGATGGAGAGGAAGACTGTGACCATGTGCCAAAGTTTTTCATGAATGGTGGTGACTGAGGGATAAGGGAAGTTGATGTGTAACTAGAAAGGTAGTAAATGACAGCTAAGGGGAAGGGGAGAAGCTGTCATGTGTGATACAAGGGGAGGTAATAGTTGTTGGCCAGTGATGATAGGGAGCACAGAGGACAAACACTCCACGTCCTGATTTTGAGCTACATGCCAGTGAGAGAATGAATAGTTTTCACATGTGAGGGATGTGGGGGAGTATTTACATCAGAGTCTCCCTTAAGGTAAGGAAGTTCATCCTCTCTCCTTTCCTCCCTTTTATCAAACACACTGATTATCGAGTACTCCATCCTTGCATCTAGCATTTTGATTAAAGTGTTTCTTATATTGTTCATCTTTTATTGCATAGACTGACTCAATGTTTCTTGCAATCTCTTTCAGTGGCTTTGCGGATACTGTGAAAAGAAGACTCTCAGGATTGGTTCTTTGTTGATTTTCTCTGTCTATTGGCTTATAGTTATGGTTTGTGGGGGTTTTTTTTTTAAGGACTTTTATTTCTTCAAACAATAATAATAAATTTGGGGAAAGAGTTTTCTTAAGCAAAAAATTGGTCATTTTACAGAGAGTTTAAGGAAATGCTTATGTAAATTCAATACCTAGAATGTGCCTAGAGAAAAATCCATGATATAATTAAGATCAGTATATATATATTTTTTCTTTCTATTGTGAAGTCTTATAGAAATTTTCACACCAAGATTTCTGAGTGCTGCATTTGGAGGATTCTATCAGCTTGGCAGGACACAAATGTCATTCTTGACCTTGTTTCTGAAGGATGTTTTAACTTCACTAATTAAGCAACCTCTACAGCTATTCAGTGAAGTTCTCTTGAGAGTGGAGGCCCTTTGATTAGGAAAATTCCCTAATTGGGTAGGACCTCTCATCATAAAACAGTCATAGCATGTTGATTATAGTTTTACCATTAGGAATTCTGCTGCTTAACAAATGGATTATAATAAGAATTTGATTAATTCAATTTAGGCTAAGTCAATTTTAGCCTAAAGATATTTGGAACCATTGAAAAGAGCAAGTCACCTTAGCAATCCAAGAGTCTTAGGAAGGAGGATGAGCTTTTGATTCACGATAGCAAAAACAAATATTGTACAATTCAGTTTGTACAATAATAGCAATCTTCCAACGATTGCTAATTTCTCATACCTCTTTTCTCCGTCTCTAAACTTGCATTTAAAATTTTTAATGAAAATATTCATGAATACACAAAAGAATTGTATATAGAATTCTTATATACCCATCATCCAGCTTTAATAATTACCAATATTTTGTCAATCTTGTATCATCAATCTCTTCCATTGTTATGATAATTTAAGCAAATCCCAGATATATTATTTTATCCATAAACACTTCAGTATTTGCCTCTGTCAATATATTTTTATGCTGATAAATGCTAAAACTTACATAATGCTTTATAGTTTTAAAGTGCCTTATCTTATTAGGTTATCACCAAAAAAAAAATGATAGATATTATCACTTTTGAGCAGATAAGGGAAAAAAATCCTAAATGAGAGGTTTTGAGTGGTTTAATGATACTCTCAGGGGCTACTGAACAGTGACAATGAGTTTTAAACCTGGGTCTCCTATAGATACTTAACTCAATTTGACACTCTGTAGCAGATGTGACCATATTAAGTAAAAAGCTATTCCTTGGGCAGTTAAACTGATCTGAGCAGAGGTTGTCTTCTTTTGGTCTCATAAAACCTGAGGATCAACTAAAGAGGGTGAGGGTAGCCAGAGGAATGTGGCCACTAAGATGTGTATTAAACATGTCTTTTTATTCTGATGTTTTGATATCTGGGGACTTGCTAACCCTGGAGAGACTGTCCATCCCAGGGCTCCATTTCACCTGCAAGTATGCCTTTCACATGAAAACCAACCAATCCAAATCCCATACTCCTCCCCCTCCCCCAGCCATCTCCTTTACATGGCTTTTACTCTCCAGGGCATTATCTGCCTGTCCTCATCCCCACAGGGCCAGGTACAAGACAACTAGGGACAGCTCCTATGCCCTAAAAACCACTGAAATTTTTCAAACGAGCCAATTCTAAGCCTGCTTACTCTGCTTCACTCATTCCTTCCCATGGAAACCACAATAAGGCTCTTGCCCTCATTTTCCTCTCACTCCCCCTGCCTCTTGGCTGACGCTGCTGATTTTTCATGGGGCCCAGTATGGTGTGGCAAGCCCCCTTCTCTTGGGAACCGTGAATATAACAAATTCCTTTTTCAATGGCTTCGCCTTTCTTGGATAATTATACAACCTACATTTTAAAACAAGATAGTAAAGGCTGAGTAAAATCTCTTGGGACTAATATCAAGGCTTTGCTGCTGGAAGACCTAACAATATTAGTTGGAAACAGGTGAGGGTACAGAGTCAGGTAATCAGGCTGGAGATCGAACTGTAAAAGAATTGTGGTAGGGAACAGGCAATGAGGTCAACAGCACTTGAAAGACACCACAACTGAAGGGCAATAGGCAATCATTCAGTCATCCTGCTGGCTTCCTGAGGTGGGTGGAATACTAGGGGGAATTATAGTTTTTCTTGGGTATGTGTGTCATTCCAAATACATTCCCCTAGGAATATAGGAAGGCAATGTTCCCTTGCACCCTGATGTTGATACCTTCCCAGTATTTCTTCCTGTAAGCCACCATTTCTGCTGGTCCTACATATCCCATCTGATTTTGCAACAGTTAAAAGCGAAGGACTATATCTGAGGCTTTTAGTACCTGACTTTACCTCAAGTGTTTCTCTCCTCCAAGACTCTACTTCTCAAGCTAGCTCTTGCATTTCCAACTTGGTTTCCACCTCAGGTCGAATTTTAGATCCAACACCATACACCTCTCTAAATCTAATATCCTCATTTTACAGATGAGGTAACTGAGCTTCAGAGAGGTAAAAGACTGGTCCTAAGAACACAGGATGCAAAAAGGTGAAGGCCTTTTGACACAAAAGTACATGTTTTCTTACTATGCTGATAATTTTCAGTAAAATCTAACTTCTATTTAATGTAGATCATATCTCACAATAACAAGTTCTAGTGGATGATAATTTACTTGGCTATAGCATAATCAATATAATAAATATTTAGGTAACTGGGAAAGTAATTATTTTTTATAAAAATGTTCTTATAATTTCTTATGTCATATTTCATTATAATTTTTATGCATTGTATGCTAGATTTTTCTTTTTTTGTTTACATATACACAAATATATTCACAAACATCTACAGAAACACAACATAAACACACCCCACATGCGAATACTTACTTTCCTATTAGTTTTAAAAAAACTCCATAACTCAAATTAACCTATCTAGATGGATGGGGCAATAAATTAATAGTCCATGTGTTAAAACACTTCATAATAACTCATTAATTTTAATATGAATTGATTTTGAAATAATGTCCTAAAAGCATGCTATCAGTTTAAAGAGGTATTTTATTATTTGATACTGGTTCTGGGAAATATATGATTAAAATTTCATTATTCATTAATGAACTCACTTATTCAAGATGTAATCACAGACCCAGGATCCATGTGTCTATGCTCACTATTAAAGTGACCTGGACAAGAGAAAGAAAATTCCTGAGGTCAGCGATTCTCAAACTGGAGAGGCGTGAGAATCACCAGGAGGGCTTGTTAAACCATGGATCCACCCTCAGAGGTACTGTTACAGTAGGTCTGGGGTAGGCCCCAGACATGTGTATTTCTAACAAGTTTCTGCTGGTTCAGAAGCCACAATTGGAGAGCTGCCATCTTAGTTAATCATCTACTTGAAAGCCATATAAAAAGGGAGTTTTCTGATTCCTTCGGAGCCAACTCATAAGCTTGTAGTCTTATACTAAGTAGGTGATGTTATGACTGTCTTTTCTGTATCCTTACTATGACCTGAAATGTTCTAAGAGGAGGCTCCTAAAAACAAATGCAAGTATTAACCCAAGTCAGGCAAATGTGTGCGAAAATACATCAATAGCATCAGCTACTACAACAGAGAACATTAATATCTGTAAGCCTTAATGCTTTAATGCAATCAGATAGATTTTATAGGTTCTATAAGTAATTGAGGGTGAGGGATGGTTCCATATTTTTGTGTACTATTAATTTGTAAGAAATTGGAAAATATTTTTATAAACCTCCACTGCAACTGAGCATGGCTATTCTGTAATTTAGGTGTTACTAGCATCAACTAAGGTAGCACTGCTTCTACTGTAATCTGCCTTTAACCATATACGCTATTGCTGATTTCAGTGTATTGACATTGTGGATTCCATATTTGTGAATTTGCCTACTTGCTAAAATTTACTTATGACCCCCAAATCAATACTCATTGTCCTTTCCTGGTCATTCGTGGACATGTGCAGCGTGGTGACAAATTTGAGTTGCCCAAGGCGTGTGTTCTCAACTGAGATCCAATCTTTCTTCAGCTCTCATACTATAAAGAAGTACCCTTTTTGCAGTCTATTTAGTGCCATGTTTTTCATATTTTCATACCTTTTTTACAAAGTAATTTTGCGTCTATGGCCATGCTACCCTAAACATGCCTGATCCCGTCTGATCTCGGAAGCTAAGCAGGGTCGGGCCTGGTTAGTACTTACATGGGAGACCACCTAGGAAGACCAGGTCTGTAGGAGTAAAAAATAAAAAAATAAGGGATTGTAAGCTGACAAGGTCCTTGCAATCTGTGAGGTCAACCAAGGATTGCCTTGCCTAAAAAATTAAAAAAAAAAAAAGTAGTTTTGCTGTTTAAAATGGCTCCCAAACATAGTATTGAAATGCTGTCTAGTATTCCTAAGAGCTAGAAGGCTGTGATGTGCCTCATGGAGAAAATATATGTGTCTAGGTAGCTTTGTTTAGGCATGAGTTATAGGGCTGGTGTTGGCCATGAGTTCAATGTTAACAAATTAATAATACATATTAAACAAGAAACTCCTGTGTCTTTAAACAGAAACCCACATTTAGAAAAAGGTTATGTATTGATCAGTTGACAAAAATGTTATGACTAGCGGCTTGCAGGAATCTAACCCTGTATTTCTCCTAAGAGCAATGATTATGTGCTAATTCAGTGTTTGCCGTGGCTTTATGGAACACAATCATCATGAATAAGGAAAATCAACACGGCTTAGGTTTGCTGAGGCTACCACACTTAGCGAATTTTATTCATCCATTGATGAAATTTATCATCTTGTTTCGTGTTGTTGGTACTATATAGTTACTTTTCAAATATGACATTAAAATGCAGACTTTCCACCATGAAAAAGTAAAAATGTCACAGGTGATTTAGTGATCTGCTCTCGTGCATTGGATCGGGAGCAGAGTATGATATTTCACTGATTTGATTTTTTTCCCCTTTCTTAGTCTCCATAAAATAGAGATATTTGGATGCCTTGCTCTTACTGCCAGGAGTATAGGTCCCCTGGCCCTACAATGTCCACACCTGCAGATTCTGAACATGGGGAGGCTCCCTAAGATTTCTGAGGCCTGCCTGGTCAGGAGCCTGGAGAACTTAGGAGAAGTAACTGCACTTAATGTTGCTGGCCTTAAAATGGTGAGACTTCTTGGACTCAGACTAGGTTTTTAATTGATCTCCATGTTCCTATGTTTTTAGAGCATAAAACTAATGTTTCTGTGGCTTTCTACCTCATCTTGAAGTAATACTCTGAAATGGGCATTTAAGTGTGTGTGTGGTGGGGGAAGAATCCCATAGTACCTGTGTGATAGAAAATGTTTGAACATTGGATTACTTCTTCTACTTGAAAGAAGAAATATTTGAATCTGGAGGAACAAATATGACCTTTCTAAGGAAAGAGTGCTATATAGTAATGGAGTAGGTAACAGATCTAAAAGTCAATCTATTAACGATCTTTTGCTATTTTTGTAACTGAAATAATATTTATAATTCAATAAAACCATAGGACAAGAGATAATGATAATATCTATCATTTATTGAGCCCCTCCCATACTCTAAGAACTGTACAAGGCACTTGTTACACACATTAATTCATTAGCTTGCCATCTTCCCTGTGTGAGAGGTAGCATTATCCCTAATTTATAGGTAGAGTCATTGAGATTCTAGTTGGTGGAAGAGATACAGGACAATTCACAAAGCTGGTAAGCCTGGACCCAGATTTGCTGGTTCCAATGCCTCTCTCCCTTCTCACTGACTTCCTTCTATGTGGAAGGAGAAGGGAGTCTGACTTCTTCCAACATATGTGGTTAGCCAAGAGGTGACATGACCATGGGACAGACTGATTTTTACACACTGAATGTTGATTGCAATTCTGTGTACTTGTAGAAGACAGTACTTCTGAGATTGGATTGTCATCATGCTTTTTGATATTAGTTGATTGGAAGCCAGTGAAAGAATGTTCTGATGTAAGTAGTTGAATTATAAATTTTATATTATCAGTTTTCTCTTTTATAACTTCATCTTGTGCTCTGAAGCATTCTTGACTTGAACACTGCTCTGAATGAAGTAATGAGGGAAGAACAATACTATATTTCTTTTTCTTTATAATCAAAATGTCATGTCCTTGAAATAAATTCTCCATTAAAAGTTGACAGTCTGCTCTTGGCTTGCTTGATGATGTATTTAGATATGTTTGGGGAAGTCTTTTACAAACTCAAAATTCTAGAAAGAAAGAAGCTCTCATTCTTAGTCTCTTTTAACTCAAAACAGCAAACTCACACAGCAACAATAGCTTAATCTTACTCAATTTCTAGGCATTCGCCTCTAATCCATGAAGAACTCCCAAATCAGCATATGTGTGCCATGTTGGATTATTTGATATCCTAAAGAAGATGATGGATGCCATACAAGGGCAGAATCTGCTACTTAAATTATTTGAGTCTAGTTTAATAAATAATGCTTTATTGCTATAATATTTGAGGTTCCTTAGTTAAGTAAAAAATGGGATAAGTACTTCCACGACTCTCTGATTCCTATAGTTAAATGGGGATTCTATAGATTCTGGCACCAAGACAGACAAGAGCACATATTTGGAGCCTAGCCCAAAAGGTCTTTAGGCCATAGGTGTTAATCAAGAAGCAAACCATAGTTCCTGGCACATGGTAAGTACTCCGTAAATTTTTATTAACTTAATAACTGGGTTGTGACCAGGCTATGAAGATTGTATTATGGAAAATTATGTGTCAATTAAAATTTTGTGAATCAAATCTCATTTTGAATGCACAGTGAGGTGTTGTTTTATTTAGGAACTCTGCTTGGAATTATTTGTAAAATGAATAGCTGCTTCCTAATTAGTCTACTCTCTAAGTTTGACTTTAGTTTATAAGGTTTTCTTAAAGTGTGGGTCATCTGAATGTATGAGAAAATAACAGCATAACATGGTATCCTGAATAGGATCTCTCCTGTGATTTGTTCATCTTTTATGTCCTAGAAAGTCAAAGTCCCTTTATGATGTTCTCTGAATGTCAAGCTTTTTGGTAAATTCTTAAGAGAGTCACCATGAAAGAAGGTCATGTTCTCTTTGCTCTTGAGACTGTAACCTTTGTGGTCCAGATGGAGTTCAAGGTTTGAAAGTGGGCTTTTGTGCTTACTTACATAGAGAGCAAAAATGTATATGTGCACTTAGATCAGACTATAATAGGTAAAGGGAATAAGTAGTACAGCATAATTATAATACATAATATATAAATAGATGGATAGAACATAGATATATAGCTATATGTAAAGATATAGAAATGGACAGATATAGATGTCAGGGTGAGTGAAGGTTCTAGGACTTAATTTGTCCTTCCTTGTGGGTGCTTACATCCATCTTTTTTAAAATAATTCTTTTATTTTTCAATTATAGTTGTCATACAATATTATATTAGTTTCAGGTGTACAATATAGTGATTAGACATTTATATAACTTATGAAGCGATCACCCTGATAAATCTAGTACCCATCTGAAACATACGTAGTTGTTATAATATTACTGACTATATTCCCTATTCTATACTTTATATCCTCATCACTATTTTGTAAGTACTAAATTGTACTTCATAATCCTTTTCCCTTTTTCACTCTTTTCCCCAAAGCCCCTCTCATCTGGCAAACATCAAAATGTTTTCTCTATCTATGAGTTTGTTTCTGTGTTGTTTGTTCATTATTTTGCTCTTTGGATTCCACATATAAGTGAAAGCATGTGACATTTGTCTTTCTCTGTCTGACTTACTCTACTCAGCACAGTACCCTCTAGGTACATCCATGTTGTTGCAGATGGCAAGATTTTATTCTTTTAATGACCGAGTAATATTCCATCATATACATGTACCTCCTCTTCTTTATTCATTCATCTGTCAATGAACACCCAGGCTGCCTCCATATCTTGGCTATTGTAAATAATGCTGCAGTGATCATATGGATGCACATAGCCCTTTGAAGTATTGTTTTGGGTTTCTTTGGATAAATACCCAGAAGTAGAATTCTGGGTCCTTGTCTCTTGTTATAGACTTGGTTTTAAAGACTATATTAAAGTCTGTTTTGTCTGGTATAAATATTGCTACCCCAGCTTTTTTTTTCTGTTTTCATTTTCATGAAATATCTTTTTCTATCCCTTTACTTTCAGCCTGCATGTGTCTTTCAATCCAAAGTGAGTCTCTTGTAGGCAGCATATGTAAGGATTCTTTTTCTTATCTACTCAGCCACCTTATGTATATTGATTGAAGCATTTAATCCATTTACATTTAAAGTAATTGTCGATAGATATGTAGTTATTCCCATTTTATTATTCATGATATTTATTTATTTTTCTTCTTCATCTCATAGAAGTTCTTTTAACATATCTTGTAATATGGGTTTGATGGCGATGAACTCCTTTAACTTTTTCTTGTCTGGGAAGCTCTTTATCTGTCCTTTGATTCTAAATGGTAGCTTTGCTAGGTAGAGTAATCTTGGTTGTAGGTCCTTGCTTTTTATCACTTTGAATATTTCATGCCAATCTCTTTTGGCCTGCAAAGTTCTTATTGACAAATCAGCTAATAGACTTATACGAGCTTCCTTGTAGGTAACTAACCCCCTTTCTCTTGCAGCTTTTAAGATTCTGACTTTAGCTTTTGGCATTTTGATTATGACGTGTCTTAGTGTGGGCCTCTTTAAGTTTATCTTGTTTGAGACACTCTGTGCTTCCTGGGCTTGTATGTCTATTTTCTTCACCAGGTCAGAGAAGTTTTCTGTCATTATTTCTTCAAATAGTTTTTCAATCATTTGTTCTTTCTCTTCTCCTTGTACATACATTTGTGTTTAAATGGATATGGCCTCCAAAACTCTGCTCTATTATAAATTACGAGAGGTAAAATCTGGATCTGCATTCAGCACCTGGCACCATCCTAGCTACAATAAGGTGATTATTAGTGATTTTTTATGATAATGATGATATTAGGGAAATGACTAAAATTTTCCTACTAATAGAGTACTAAGTAGTCATTAACGTGATGGTTAAAATAAGCCAAAAAAGCACATACAATCCTGGGGTTAGTCAAAGGTTCGATTTGATTTTTCTATGTTTATTAGCTTCCAGTTGGTACATTTTGATCCTCAATTTCAATTAGTGTTTCATAACTCATTTTATTCTAATAATAACTTAAAACTGAACCTACTAGCCCTAAACTTGACATTCATTTTAGAATCTTATAACCAATTCCATTTTATATCATTAATTTATCCTGGTCTCTCTTACTTGCTGATTTTGTTAATAGGGAACCTGGATGCTTGCAGCAGATGACTGACTCTTATCAGTTTAGTTCTCAACTGAAAGTGCTTTGGAAAAAATATGGGCTTTGGAACCATCAGTCTTAGATCTGACTGTTAGCCTTGACATTTACTTAGGGGCAGCCTCAGCAAGCTATTTAACTCCCAGACCCACATATTCCTTAGTTGTAAAGTGGGGGTATTAACATCAATCTTGTAGGACCATTGCAAGGACTAGAGTCAGTGTATATGAAGTGTCCAATTTGGAATCTGACACACCTTAAGCAGTCTTCAAATGAGAACTATTAATATTATGTTGCTGCTGATGATTATAATGCATCAGGGAAAATGTACATTTTAATCTCTAACACGCTTGATTCATTGCTCTGTCTTCTTTGTGCAGAGAGCCCTGTGATTGAAAATAAATTCTTGTTCATTTCCTCCTGTAGGTGAGGGATCAGATCGTTCATCTTATTGTGACACAGTGTCCTAAACTGGACAATCTGATCCTCAGCTAATGCTCTCAGGTAACAGATGTGAGCTTGGTGGAAATAAGCACCTATCTGCAAACTTTCAGGTACTTTGTCCTCTGTGAGCATTTGTCCCAGACCCCAGTAAAGTGATCACATTCTTCTTTGGGACCATGGCTTCGGTCTCTTGATTTTTCTTTATTTATATCACTGGAATAACCAATAAATTCTAGTCAGTGAATGAATTAGAAGCTGGGACTCTGCTTGATAACATTTTTGTGTCTTGGCTGAGCAGCCAGAATAATTCTGTGGAGTGACCTGATTCGTCAACACTGACTGGAATAGAATGAAACAGAAAGAAATGGATGCACAGCTTGAAGATATGTGAGATTCTGTTTGACCAAAGATTTTTTTGAAGGGCAAATTTAGGAAATGATTTCAACAACTCCATAACAAAAGCTCACTTACCCATGAGTGTTCACCAGAGAAAGGCATTGATGGTGCTGTTCTGAAGGGTCTGAGCCACAGCACTATTTGCTTTATTTGTTCCCGTCCCATGACCCCTTTCTCCGCTTTAACTCAAAATTGCAGAGCTGCAAAGGACAATGAGGAACAATCACCTGTCTTTTTGTAATATGGTGTCATTAGCTTCTTCTCTTCCAGTTGCTGTTGCTGCATACCATCACCCTGGAATTGAGTGGTGTAAATTAACCATTTATATTAGACTCACAGTTTCTGTGGTTTGTGAATTTGCACAGGGCATAGAAAGGATAGATAGCTTATCTCTGTTCTACAATTTCTGCGATCTCAGCTGGGAAGATTCAAAGTCTTGGATGACTTAATGGTTGAGTCTAGAATCATCTGGAGCCTCTTTTATTCACATAGCTGGCATCTGGACAGAGATGACTTGAACTCTGGACTCAGCTGATACTGTCAACTGAAGAACCTACACATGGCATTTCCTTATGGTTTGGACCTCTCCTCACAGCATGGCAGGATGGTGTAACTTCTTATATGGCAGCTCAAGGCTTAAGCATTAGTATCCCAAGAAACTAGGAGAAAGCTGTAGCATCTTGGATGAACTAGCCTTAAAATTCATGTAGTGCCATTTCCTCTGTACTCTATTGATTGAAGGAATGACAAATGTGCCTGGCTTTATAGGGGAAGTCACTTCTCAGTTGTAGAAATGTTAGAAATTTTGTGGCCATTTAAAAAAAATGACTGCTGCCCATTTTAGAGATGAGTCACCTAAGAGTCATAAAGGATCTGTAACTTTATATAACTTTCTGGAAATAAGAAGAGAAGACCCTGAAGTGATGTTTACCTCTTAAGCTCAAAGGATTATAAACTGACTGCATAAACTCTATAAGGTGACTTTAGAAATGGAAGAAGAAAGATTAATAACAAAATATAAATAATGATAAAAATTAATAATATGGTTATTACATCTGTATAGATGTTAATATACAAGCTCTTCTCTATTATGAAAGGTGAAGCTATTTTTGCTCTTATAAACATTTTATAATGATTTTTCAAATAGTTTTTTAGAAAAATCTTCTATTTCTTGATGTTACTTTAAAATAGTTAAATGAAAGTGGCAAAAATCACTTAAGCTTTATTTGAACTCTAATCATGGAAATATTGTTTATCTTTAGTACCTTTTTAACTTTCACAATGGAACATTCTATGAAAATATAGGTAATATAGAGCTCATGGTACTTAGCCAATTAGATGTGGGGAACATAAAAGACAGAGCTCTGTCTCTGTTTAGGAAAGTGAGACACATCCCAATACAACATTGGTATGTGTCTTCTCTATAATGGCAAATTCCATTAAAGTGAACTTTCCTTCCATGTAGTTAGTTAAAAATGAAGCTAATATTTCTCCATATAGAAACACCAATTATTGACTTGCTAGCTAGGAGAAGGGCAACTGAGTGTGCTAATTTGTGAAAAGCACGTACTAAATTCTTTTTACTTAAACTCTACAGATATCTTGATGTGAGTGGATGCCGATAGGTAACCAATGCAGAAATCCATGCATTGGCAAAAAGTTGCCACTAGCTCAAGTATCTGGACCTAAGCTCTACAGGGATAAGCAAAAAAGAGTAGAAAGTTTTCAGATTATCCTTTTTATACAGTTGCTTTAAAAAAATGAGTCATGAGTTAATTATCCATTTCAGTTTATCATTTTAAGGGCAACTTGTGAGTTTATAATGTAGACTATGATATGGTAGTCCAAAAGGAATCTCTATAGATTCTTGAAAGAGAAATACATGATAAATAAAAATATGAATGAAGGAGATTTATCCACTCATCTGAGGGGAGAGTTGTTTGCTAAGAGAATACATATATATATAAACAATATATTGTGTATAGTTTGGTATGAACTGCTCCACAAACTTGGAACTAAAATATGTTCATAATTATTTACTTTTCTCATTAACTACTCATTTAAGCAATTCTTGCCTCATTTATAGGAAATCTATTTTCTTCCTCTTTTATCTCCCTCCTTGCTAAATTATCCTGGAACCCTGGAGGCTTACAGAATCGAAAGGGAAAGAAGAGTCTATCCAGTTTCACCTAAGTGAAGAGATTGGAAGCTCATGTGTCTACTACTGGTGATGCTGGAGATTCACTCTTCACAGTTCAATAGATTCCAGGGTCCCCTGGTGCAGCGATGCTCATGGATCCGGATCTCCACTGAAGCCAGCTTGGTTCATGGAGGGAGAATGGTCTCAATACCTCAGTTCTAAGCAGGATGCCCAAGACTAGGATCTCAGGATTGTTCCTATTGGTGTTTAATTTTTTAAATTTCCTTACACTTCCCAGTGTATTAGTTGACTGGTTACAACTGTTTTTGACACTTGTCAGCTTGTTTTCCTGAACCGCAATCTTTCTTTCCTCTTCAGTCAGCATTTCCTCTTAAACTCTTAAATCATAATCATTCTTCCCCAGGATATTGTAACTAATAGACCACTCTTCCAATGGACACTACTTCGGTCATTCCAAAGACCCTACATGTATCTATCATTTAAGCGAGGAAGAGTCTTACTTATGCATGGGCTTCCTTCACTACTGTTGAATAAAGTGAAATGTAAAATATAAGAAACAAGCAATCATAAATATCATTGTCAGGGTGCATGTCATACCTGTAAGAAATGTTAATAAGCCAGCACCTTTGTTAAAAGAACAATATACAATCAGGTATAATTGACCCATTTAATATTTAGAAGTACCAGACCCAGAGCAGGAGGTATACACTAGCCAGACACTTTGTGAATACCTTCATTATATTTGGTCACATTTACTGATTATCAAGATTTCTTTTTTTTTTTTTTTTAAAGAAACTCAATATTAAGGAACTATACACATAACACACTAACAAAAGCTCAAAAGGAAAGGCTGAGTTGCACATAGGTGCTTTTAAAAGCTCCAACATATTCTTGGGAATATACAAGGCTATGAGTATGTGCAGTGTGCATGTGCATGTGTAAGACTATGCATGCTTAGAAAATATTGGAGAAGGCTCAGATACCACTGGCTGACCTTGAGGCTCTCTTCAAGTAGGAAATGAAAGCTAAGGCAGAGTTGAAAAACTGCCTGGCTGAATGTTGAAGGCATGCCCTGATGCACACTCAGTCCTTCAGTAAAGATTGGGGGATGTAACAGTTCTAGTTATTTAGGAGACATTCTGTCCAATCATTGGTTAAACACTAAGCTAACTGAGCAGAGGCATCAGTGGCCATACTTGATATAAACTTTAAAAAATTACTTCAGAAAAGTCACTAATCAACAAATATCAATAAAAACTAACAACAATAGTAACAAGAAACCCTGGGGAGGAGGAGAATTTGATTTCCAGTCATATTATATTTTATAAAATTTTCAGTTTTTGACCAAAATTATAAGACATGCAAAACAAACAAACAAACAAACAAACAAAAAACCCAAAAAACCCCAATAAAAACTGTCCTGGAGGAATCTCAGACATTGGACTCACTAGTCAGACTAAGGGAAAATCTAGCAATGTCTCACCAAATAGAAATGTCAATAAAGAGAATTATAAAAAGGAACCAAATAGAAACTATGGAGTTGAAAAGTATAGTAATTGAAATGCAAATTTCACTACAAGGGTTCAATAGTATATTTGAGCAGGCAGAAAAAAAAATGAGTTTAAGGATAAATTGAGATTATACAGTCTGAGGAAGACAATAAAAAAAGGTGAAAAAAACATGAATAGATCCTCAGATATCTGAGGTGAACTTTTAAGCAGATCAACATCCATATAATGGGAGTTCCAGAAGGAGAGGAAAAAGGGGCAGAAAGGCTATTTGAAGAGATAATGGCCCAAAATTCTCTAATTTGATGAAAAACATTACACATCTCAGAAACTCAATGGATTTCAGGTAGGGTAAACTCAAACTCTAGATGCACATCTAGACAAATCATAATCCAACTCTTGAAAGACAAAGATAAAGAGAGAATCTTGAAACCAACAAGAGAGAAACAACTCATCATCTATAAACGATCCTCAATAAGATTAACAACTCACCAGAAACTTTGGTGGCTGGAAGTCAGTGGAATGACATATTCAAAGTACTGACAGGAAAAACAAACAAACAAACAAAACTAAAAAACAACCCAAAACCCTGTATCTGGCAAAACTATCCTTGAAGGAGTAGAAATATGAAGGAGTAATTAGAACATCCTCAGGTAAAACAAAAGATGAGAGCTTTTGTCGCTAGAACGCCTGCCCTACAGGAAATACTAAAGGGGTTCTTCAGGTGAAATGAAAGGACAATAAACAGTAATGCTAATCAACATAAAGAAATGAAGAGCACTTGTCCCCTTTAAGGATGTATGTCTTAACAAATACGTTCTTGAGCTCTGAATGACAATCTTGTAAAAAAATTTATGACCTTTATTTTTGTTCTTATGTATTCTTGGACCTTTTCCAAGTAGTTGAAGTTGCTGTATACATGGCCTATGATTTTAAGAGATTTATTTGACTTCTTCATATCTCCCATAACACCTAGCACATTTAGTATGCCACTAGGTCTTAGTGGGTAAACTGTAAGTAATTCTTAGTTGGTTGCTTAAAGCATCCTATTTGCCAAAGACATGTAAACTTTTTTTTTTCAAAGATAAAAATAATGAAATAAGGAACTTCAAGGGGGTGTTGGTTTGAAACATTAATTACTATTTGAAGTTTTGCAAATTTTTTTTAATGATGTTTAAGTTATTTCATCTCACAAAATTGAGTTTTTATAGCTGTAAACAATAATAGTTTGGAAGAACTGAATTTACAGAAAATCAACCTTCTAAAGAAGTCAGTGAACCCCAAGTTCTAAGTATTATTACTATTACATTTTTTAGTTTAAAATGAAGTGGGGTGGCATGGTGTTGGTTTTGGTTTACTGGAAGCAATTTTTCTTTCCTGGGCACATTAAATGATGTTCTTATACCTATTTGTTGTTATTGGTGTATATCTTTTGAAAATTTCAAATAAAAGACTGATTTGTGGTTAATTCTTCATTCCCTGGATTCACAAAGCTAAGTGTTCCTGGAATAGATGCAGGAGTGCAGTTTCTGTCATTTAATTTACTTGGCATATTTAAATACTATACGATAAATTCAAAATTATTATGGTGAGCTATTTGCAGTGAGAGATAGAAAACAATATCCAAGATAAGTTCTTCCTTCAAGGTACTTATCATTTAATTTGAAAAAAAACACATGAACACTCAAATATCTAAAAGGAATACACATTCTTTAAAGAAGAGAGAGATTGTTATAGCTTTAAGAGTGGGGGTGGCTGCTTGGAAAAGGGTTTAACCTCAGATAGTCTTTGAAGGACTGGTAGGATTTAGGAGGGCATAAAAAAGTAAAAGGAACTTCAAGTGAGAGCAAATTGTCCCACATGTGATTTATTTTTAACAGTTTTCATTTGCCCAAAGCTTCCTTACATATCAGGTCCTTCTCACAATCTTCTGAGGCCCTCAGGCCAGGTATTAATATTCTCACCTATTGAATAGGACATTTTAAGGCAGAAAGCTACTTGAGAGCTTTCCAAGTTAAAGTAGGATGGGGATTGGAAAATTGTAGCCAGCTGCCTGTTTTCTAATGGTCTGCAAGTGGAAAAAAAAATTTTTTTTAATAACCCTAAACGGTAATATCTTAACTGGTTATATAAGAACCTATATGATCTTTGATTTTTGCCTCTTAGCCTGTGATTAAATAAAATTTAAATCTTGCAAAGCCTAAAATATTTAGTATCTGGCCCTTGAAGTAAAATTGTGTCGACCACTGATTAAGGTTCTTCATAATCAAATAAAAATTCTTTGTTTTAATGAAATTAAGACATGGTGCTATTATAATACATTTAAATATGGACCATCTTGTAAATATAGTTTTGTATCTGTCTCTTTTCCATCTAAACTTATATCATGTTCTCCTTATTAGCCATCATTTTTTTCAAAAACTATTTTGATGTTTATTCAATACTCCATTATATAAATGTGATATAATTTATTTAAATATCCTATTGTTCAATATATAGATTGCTTCTAATTTTTATTATGAAAATATCCTGTATACAAATATTTCAATCTTTGATTATTTCATTTGTATAAAACCCTAGAAATAGAATTACTAGCTCAAAATTATGAAATAAGCATTTTAAAAGATTTCAGGTAAATATTGCTAAATTGCTCTCGGAAAGACTGTACAGTTTGTTTTTCTTATAGTAGGGTATGGAACTGCCTATTTGCCATCTCACTGGAAACCTTGGGGTTCTCTTAAATATATAGCCAGCTGATGATTCTTAACATTAAAATCTTTTCAAATTCTTAATGGCATTTTGCATTACTTGATCACTTTTGTATATGGGAGAGTTTTTTGCCCCCTTCACCATTGAAACGTACAGCTCGTTTCATAGATTTGTAGATATTCTTTATAGATATTAGAGAGCTAATGCTTGGTCTTTAAAATATTTTGTAGATATTTGTCCAAGTATAAAGTGTATCATTTTATAAAAAGTTTTTCAGTTGATTTTATTGGGGTTTCTTGATATATTGAGTGTATTTTAAGGTGGGGTATGAGAATGTACAAAATATACATGTTTTAAAATGTGTTACAATGGTTGCATGCTGCTCTCTGCAAGTTTATCTGATGTCTCCCAATATTTTCATATAATTTTGTCAGCCTTTTGTAATCCAATCAATAATGATTTATTGATGAATGAGAATGTAGGAGCCAGTGGACCAAACCAAATTTATCTTTTTCCATCAATCTGATATATATATATGTAAATTAGCTCCATCTGTTCTTCCAAAAGGACTACAATTTGATGATTATTGTATTTCTTAGAGTCTCCTGCTTTCCAGTTCAAAAGGATGAAATTCCTTTAAGAACTCAAAAGATAGTGCTAATAAGCACGATAAGACTAGCTCTTAATATCTCTAGGTATATCACCAGAATAGTGTCTTCAAACTCTGAGTCTTGAAAGCTCTGATATGATCTAATCTGATCTAGGATATGTTATTTTAATCCCACATCCTCCTTTCATATTTCAGTTTTAGTTTCTTTGTGTTTTCCTTTCCCTAATGTATGCTCATACTTCTTGGACCTGGGTTTAACATTTCTCATTCTTCATCCTTATGAATGAGGATGAAGATAACACCCAGGTAACTGATATTATAGGATACATTGGAAAGGACTGAATCTTAAAAGCATCTCTGTCTACTGTGGGAGGCAAGGGAAACAAGGCTGTAAATGCTGAGTTACAGGAAGCCCAATATCACAACTAACAGACATAAGTTTTTTATTTTCTTTCAAATGTATTGCAAATTGTTTGCCAACACAGTTATAGCAATTTATACTTTCACCAATATATAGTGTACCTATTGACTACAACCTAGCCAGCACTGGATGTTAATTTTAATACTTCTGATTAAAGATGGTACTTCATTATTGTTTTAACTAGCAGTTTATAAATAACTTGCGGGGTTGAGTATTTTGCCTTATGTACTAATTTTCTGTTTGCTTTCCTAATTTTTGTTAAATATAATTTTTCTCTTTGATGAAAATCTTCATACATTAAAAAAATGTGTTGCAATGATAAACATATAGTTCTTAAACTTGAAAATCCCTGATTAAAGATAATATATGAGGCGATCATTTATCAATTTGGGAGAGTCACACATGAAGCCCTTTATGGAACTCATCTGCTCTAAGGTGGCATTTTAAGGTGTGAGCCATTGATGTTCTAGAGAAAATACAGTGATTCTACCTGGGTTCTTCATGTGAAACTGTATATATTAAATACAGGACCCAGAAATGGATCTGAATGGAAAAAATAGGGCCATATTGTATAGACATGAAGTCAAACTACCCAGATACTTTTTACTCATTTCCTACAGATGAATTTACTGCAAATATATACCCCATACTTGCAGATCACTGAGCCTATGGATTTGTTAGATTTGCAAAACTGACATGCTTCCACCCCTGTCTGCTACTTCACCAATGTCATCCCTCTTTCTAATTATACTTCTATCATCTCCTCCATTATTTATGCAGCAGTTGGTACACAGATTAAATCTGTCATTGTCTTACAGACTTTTATATAAGAAAAATCAAATAGTCATAGCAAATAGAAAGGGAGACATATAAATTTACTTCATTATAGCCTTGCAGCTTTATTTTAATTTAGGCCCAATTCGTTATTTATGCTTAAGCCATGTTATAGATGAAAGTTGCCTTTTTCTCTCTTCCCCGCCCCCCTGCCTTTCTTTTTGTCTTTCATCTGTGACT
Source organism: Pteropus vampyrus (assembly GCF_000151845.1). Lineage (NCBI taxonomy): Eukaryota > Metazoa > Chordata > Mammalia > Chiroptera > Pteropodidae > Pteropus > Pteropus vampyrus. Next base: position 494,628 of record NW_011888980.1, on the reverse strand, counting down.
TCTGGGTAAAGATTATGATTATGATTCCTTTGATTGACTTACTATACATATTTGAATTTCACTTATAAATGTCTAACTGAAACATAATGGAGAGAAATTAAATATAGGGTATGCTGCGGTTAATGATAAGCCACTGTTAGATTTTTACTACTAATTTTATCTATTGAGACCAAAGTAGCTCCCTTGGGTGTGATGTAGAACAAACAAAAGTGTAATTCAGCTAGAACCGGGGTTTTTTTCCTGGGTTACCTATGATGGTGGGCTTCCATGAATGATAGTTCAGATCAGTTCCCTAATTAGGAGATTATCTTCATTTTAGGAGGAAGCTGTGTCTCTAATTAAACTGATATGCAACAGAGGCTCGAGAGAGAGCTTTGTGAGGATAGAACATTGCAAACAGGCAGAATTGAGGACACTTTTTTTTCATTCTGGTTTGTTTCTAAAGGCCAAGACCACACTAATTAAAGTACAGAGGAGAGAATGACCCCAGATTTAAGAGCTTATTTTGCCACATTTTCAATATCTTACTATCACTGAGATTCTAGGCTGTGTGTTTTCTGGTGACTATGGCAACATCCCCACTTTTGTTGGCTCTCCTATCACTCTCTTATAGGATTACTCGCTTCAGGCCTCCTCAGTATCTTCGATTTACATTTTACTTCCATGTCTTAAATAAAGCATTCATTTGATTCAAATGTGAATTCAAAACCAGTAACCTTGCGTTGTTTATTGCTCTCGATCCAGTACTTCAGTAGTTTAATTTATAGAGAGGCGATCGAGTAGGTAAATACATGACAGATACTTGGACACTCAGTGTCTCATTGTTTTACTACAGCTCTCGCAGCAGTGGTACCTCTTGAGCAGAGCCTGGTCTATTTTAGCAAGATTTGTTCAATTATGAGGGAAAACAACATTCTATTCTAACAGAGATAGTGATGGAGACTTCCAATGGTGGGTGAAAAAACTGAGAGAAATGTGTTACAGAAGTATAAAACCTGTCCTTTCATTGCCTTCCTCACATGAATGAATTTGTTTTCTTAGAGGAAAACATGAAACACCATTCTTGTGCTCATGAAAACACTTGATAGAAAGCTGTCTCTATATCTTGTGGTGCAATCAAGAAGTAGTTATGTTATCATCTAGGTATGGGCCAGAAATTAATGGAAATAATTATACAAAAACAGTCATGTCTATTCATTTACTTATAAACTATCAGGAATGAGAGGCAGATTACTTTTTATGTAAAGCAATAAGATTTCTACCCAAAATCTTTAGGAAAATACTCATTTCATTCTTGTGCAAGTAATCTGAACAATTTGTTTCATTTGAGAGGCAGGATCGACTTAGCGTGTGGATTTAGGAGCTCAATTCCCTGGTCAAACCACATTTCTTTTATTAGCTGTGTGACCTTGGCTAAGTCACTTAAACCTCTCTGTGGCTCAGTCTCCTTATCAGTAACATGAGGATGAAAGTAATAGCACCTAACTCAGGATCATTGTGGGGTTTAAGTGAATTAACATAAGAAAAGATTTAGGGGCTTGGCACATAGAAAGCACTCTATAAGTTTTAGGCATTATTATTTGTTTATAATACTATAATTTGTCTTTATTCCAAATAACAAGTACTTTTCACTATATATGAAGTCATGCTGCTTATTTACATAAAGGTGGTTATTTCTTTTGGTAAGCATGTTTTTAAAGAAAAAGCAAAAATTATCAGTATTACTCAATTTGAATAAATTTTGAATTTTGAATTTTCATAATTACAGGGAAGACTTATTCCTTCCCTGTAATAATGGCACCAGTCTAATCATTCACTGGAACCCAATGAGATATCAGAATTTCATTATTCATGGATATAACCATGAAATTTAAAGTCCTCTAGTTTTTCCATTACTAATTTGAACTTAGAGATAATGTCCATTGTAAAGCTGAAGACAGAAGAGTGAGTTTTGTATATGTATAATGTTTCTTAACATTGAGAGGCATAGATTTCTTACTAGATACACATATTCTCACCATTATTGAAAACTGAATTCTTTTAGAAAAAGTATGTGGAAGCTTTTCCTTGACCTTCTTAACATTAAAAAGCACCCTCCATGGTAAGCTATGTGAAATGTTCAAAATCTCTAACCCAGGCCTGTACAGGACACACGTACTATCTGGGTCAATCATCTGGGAAGCAAAGATGATAATACAAAGATTTAAATTTGAAAGTTACTTTGCCTTCAATGTTGCATGGCCATATCCAAATGTGAATATCTTATGTTTCTGTTTATACTCTTCTGAGATTGTTGACTGTCTCATTTATGCAACAGTTCTGGGGATGTTACACACCTATTTCCCCTAATTTCTCTTTCTTGTTTGCTATTCTCCACTCTCACCTGTCTACCTACAGTTCCAAAATTTTTGTCTTGAAACCTGGTAACTAGTCTAACAGAAGAGTTTGAAATGGACAGAAGAATTAATGCTTTTGGAGGGCATACATATAATATTGAACATGGTGATGCTAATGGTGACAGTCCAGAAACCATCTTTGTTCTGGAAGAGACTTTTTTATTCCCAAGATCTAGGTAAACATTTGCATAAGGTTATCAATGTTTCATGTCCACTCAATTTTGAAAAATTCTGGGGTAGGCGTTATGTTCTCATGTTCCCTCCTATCTTCTCATGCCTCTTGGGCAACTGCTCCCTCTCATACTATTAATGTTAATTCAGCCTCTTCATTTGTGAGCAAAATGAAATTCAGGAAAAACATTTCAAGGAAATCTAGGAAGGGCTTATATCACAGCAAAGAGAACACTTTGCAAGCCCTTCAGCTTCACCTTGCTGGCTCCAGCCTCTGTCCATTTTTCTCTTTTCTCTCTCTCCTATCCCTGTCAGGAGGAAGAAAAATCCCTTCATGTCCAAGAAAAGTGGCAAAACTATCACAAGTTGTTCTGCAGATACTTTTCTCCGACAAGACTCTATAAGGTTCTTTTCACTAATACCCTAGTCTCTTCTTAAGTAATTCTGGTGCCAAATATTAAGATAATGATTATTCACCTAGTTATTATAAAATACACATCAAAATGACAACACTGTAATCTCTGGATTTATCTACTATTAGGATTTCTCTAAGAATCTCAAAATGAAACTTTAACATCTTTGCCCATGTCTTTACTTTTTTGCTTGATTTTTATAGCATGGAAATTTTATTAGGTATGTTCATTGTGTACATTTCTTTCAGGAAGTTCCATTTGCAATCTTAGCATAGTTGGGAGGTCAGGAGTAGTAGGTGAGGAGGAATGGGATGGGGTGAGTGGATATGCAGGGCCAAGGTAAATTTCAGGGTTGAGTTTTTGAAAACTTAATAACAAATACATTTAATAACTGTTTTAATAACTTGTCCTTTTTCTTCTTTCTAGAGTTTGTTCATTGGCTAATTATTGTCATATTAGTTTAAAATGTGTGAAACTCAATTTCTGTAAGAATGTAACCCTGGATGTAGTTAACAGCTTTGTAAAAATTGTAGATGGTAAGAGAATGATGATTTTGCCCACTTGTGTCTCTTTCAGTTTTAAGTGTCATCATGAAGAGAAAACTTTGTATTAGCTGTGCTTTGGTTTGTGCTTCTTTATAAGTCCTCATGGTTGTTTCCATTTTATTAACACACAGTTCTAGCAATCATTCAAACTTCCCAGAAAATATTTATTGCACCTAAAACTAAATCAAGTTTCCATGACCTCAAATAGCAGGAAATATACTAGTTCCTTAGTACTTTGGAATTCACAAAGAACTTCTGAAAAAAATATTTGGAAAAAGTGGAATACCTTTCAGTTATGTTGGCCCAGTCCTTGAAATACTGTTTACTAGAATTATGCAAGCCAGGGAATGAAAAAAATTTCAGGAGTTATCAGTTAAAGTGACCATTTCAGGTGTCCCGTATTTCAAGAACTATTTGATTAGTCCTAGTCTACTCTGTGAAATCTGAGTTTTTTTGAGGGAAATCTAAGATTTTTGTAACAAATTGATCTTTCAAGAAATGGAGGAAGTCATAGAACGACTGGGGGAATCTGAAGAACAAATCTTCTATGTGGAGCCCTAGGACTTATTAGGTTTTAAAACCAATAAAACAATGGAACAGTTTGAGGAAATTCTATTTGCAAATTGTAAATATCTTATAAAAATTAACTAATAATTTATCACTGGAAAATCAGAACTGAGCGCTTAAAAGATATAATGAAATCTACATTGTTTTTAAAAATCATTTTTAAAGCTATAGCAGTCTCAAATAATATGTTGGTGGGAAAAGTATTCTGTCTTCTTCCACCCTCTCATTATGTGGTGCAAATGTGACCTCTTATTTTTTTTGAAAGTCGGATTTCCATTTTATTCACCCATCTTCTGTAACACTAAGACTTGCAAATTTAGAAATGCATGTAATATCTTTTGAAATCCTGATTCTATATTTTCAATTACTACATTAGTAAAAAATTAATGTCCTAATTCATTGCTGAAAAGAGCCTTATTTGAATATCTCATCTTTTGGATACCGAATTATATAAAGTGTCCCAGAGGAATAGCAATGGTTTTAGAATTTTATAGATCTCTTTCTGACTTATCTAGTTTGTCTCATTTTGTACTTCTGGGTACAGGAACTTTAATCTTTTTTAATCTAAAAAAAGATTAATATTTTAACATCTCCTCAAATGGAATTGTGAACTCCTCTCATGCCACACAGAAAAGTACATTTCTCCATTATTTTGCATAAGTATAAATATATCTCTGATCTAACAATGTATATATTGCAATCTCTAGAGCTAAAAGTAATTTTTGAGTGTTAGAGATCAAATTTACAGGCTTCCCTAGGAAGAAATCCATTGTGGTCTTAAAACATGATCTGCCTATTGTTAGAATATGAATTTGGGAAAAAGTTGAGTGTATCCTAAGTAGCTCTAAAATAATTATTAAATTAATAACAAGGAAAAATCGATATAATTATCATTCCAATATTACCAACATTAAAATGAACATAACTGCCTAATAGTTGTTTATAATTATTTATAATTCATAAATCCTGCCTACTTTCAAAAAGGCTTTGGGACTTTTCATAGTTAAAAACACATACGCACATCCATACATACATCTGAGCAATTCAAAATTATACAAAAAATGATCAGAAATCAGCTAGAGAAAGAGTAGAAATGGAATTGAGGTCAAGGTGAGTACAGCAATTTAACATTAAACGTAAGTTGGAAATGCTAGCAGGGAAGGCAAAATGAGATAAACTCTTGGTCTTTTTACCTTTTACTTATTTATTTTTTTTAGGCGAGGCAACCCTTGGTTGATCTCACAGATTGCAAGAAACTTGTCAGTTTACAATCCCTTATTTTTTTATTTTTACGCCTACAGGACCTGGTCTTCCTAGGTGGTCTCCCATCCAAGTATTAACCAGGCCTGACCTTGCTTTTGCTTTCTAAATGTAGGCTGGTAATTCTTCATGAAAGGCAAAATTAATGCATTCTAAGAAGAATTTGTCATACAATATTTCTAAAATACTGAGAAACTAAAACATTTAACAACTATACAACATTGCACAAGATTCTGATCAGTTTTTTCTTATTTTCTTATTTTTAAAAATGTTAAATAAGTTAACCATTAACAGAGTTTTCACATTCTTCCTTCATCTTACCAAAATTTCCTTGCGATGATTCACTTCTTTCTCTGTAGGTTGAATTACTATGTTTTTATTGGGTTTGAAGAATTTTTAGAGGCACTGATGGTAGGGGACCGGTTTGAAAATAAGAAAATTCTTGTCCAATGCATTTAGTTAATGTATGCTATGAGAATAAGTGAAACATGTCCTCACCTCGCTTCTTCATGTAAAGCAGGGTTGGCAAATCTTTTCTGTAAAGGGCCAGAGAGTAAATATTTTAGGCTTTGCAGGCCATATGTGTCTGTTGCAACTACTCAGCCATACTCTTGAAAGTGAATGGGTATGACTTTGTTCCAAGAAAACTTTATTTATGGACAGGATCTATCACAATAGGGCCCAACATCACCTTTATCTTTGGAATACAGATGCTTGTTAACTTCAGATATTCTCACCATTTCCTCACTAATGTAACAAATTAAAAAAAAAATACTTGTTATTCTCAAGTTTGATGCTATCTTTCTTCTTTGAGAAACATAAAGTATTAACAAGGTTATTTTAAAGACTCTTCATGATTTATCACACTAAGAATCTAGGCTCAATTGTAACCACTCCATATAATCTGTGGTCTTGTATTTTTTTAAATTGAAGATTCTCCATCTTTATGGCTGTACCATCACTTCCCACCTGTGTAAAATAAAAAAAGCTTACAGAAGAGTCAAAGTATTTCCTGACATTTCTGCCCTTACCTGCTAATGTTTTTAGGAAAATAGAATTTTTAGTAAATAAAAAATTTGAAATATACTGTTAAATATGACCAGAAAATTTCTCAATTCAAGTGAGATATAAATTATTTTTGAGTTTAGATGAAGATAGATAATCAAGAAATAACTGCATGTGAATTTTGCATCTCATACCAAAATAATACATTTTTATGTCATATACCTCTGCCACTACCCAATAATGATAAAGTAGAAAAGTAAAAAAGAAAAGTTAATTTTGGCATTTTCTTGCTTGTTTGTATTATTTGTTGTAATATATTTAAATTTTTACCTGAGATTGCTAATTGGTACATTGCAATCTACTTTTCTTCAGTCTCTCAATGTATTGTAAGAGAAGAATTAGATCACTCTGGAAGAAATATTTTCTCTTTTATACTCAATAAATATATAATTGTATGTACTATGGTTTTATATGTACTATAGCAATGTCTAATGTGCAGGACTTGTGTCAGGGCATTGCAGTGGCTTCTAGGTAGCCCATATGTCACATAGGGTCCTTTCACAAACTGCGGACAATGTCACATCTCTAGACTTGAGTCTCTATAGAGACTATTTCATGCCAAGGAAGAAGTTGTTACAGCCTTGGCTGGGGTACCCAGACACTGAGATGAGGATTCCTGTGAATGTGTAAGGTTAGGGCAGTGAGGCAGACAAAACCGGAAAAGGAAGCTGAATAAGCAACAGTGCAACACTGACATCGAACATCAGCCAGCAGGTGCCTTTGTCTGTTCCATTGCTGAAGATTGTGCAGGTCAACTCAGAGCTGTTCACACTGAAGGCCAGGGAGCTTGAACGCCATTTGTTGTTCAGGGTTTAGTTCCAGAGGAAATACAAATTGCTCAGCATTTATGGTCCTCTGGACACACAGGCAATGTGCACTCTAGCAGCCTGAGGGCAGTCCTCCAACAAGTGACACAAGGGCTGATTGTTGGGAGGAAATGCATAGGGATCTGAGGGGATGTGGCAGAGCAGGATAGCATTTGCTAAATGCACTATTAAGGGAAACATGCAGCAAATTTGAAGCAGTTGGTCTGGGTTTGAGTCCTAGTTCTACTAGCTGTGTTATTTTAGTCATATCACTCAATCTGAGGTTTTAGTTTTGTTTCTATAATTGGGAAACCTACCTCATGAAAGATGTTTAAAGGATTAAATATGATTACATGGTGGCACAAAGAAAGGATTTTGGGCAGAGGGAACAGCATGGAGGAAGTATAGAGTCTTAAAAAGATTGCGTACTATTTGGGAAACTGCTAGAGTGCAGCAGGGCACGTGTGCAGTAGGTATGGGGGTGGGAATGGGGTCTTATGGGAATACTTGGGAGGGAGGCCTAATTTCTTTTTGGAAGGTTAAATAAAAGATACTTAAGTTGAAGTGTACAGCAAGGGGAGGAGGATATCTAGTTAATATGGTGAACTGAGCTGAAGTGAGAAATACCCGATCCCACTTCAAACATAGAGATATAGAAAAAATTCAATAGAAAGGATGTAATATGAAGTCAAACTCAAAGCAAGGAAGGTATAATAGATTAAAGATGGCCACAAATTCTTTACTGCTCCTCTTATTGAGAGGTGGTGACTGTTTACCCTCCCCTTGAGTCTGAATTGGCCTTAGTGACTAGACTGACCAATAGTGGGTGGCTAAACTAACATTCTGGGACTTCTGGCCCAAGACACTTTGAACACTCATTCTTGGAGTCCTGAGTCACCATGCAAGAAGTCCAACAATTTGAAGAAGAGACCATGTGAAGAATCCCTGACAC
>NW_011888980.1:471958-486403 GCF_000151845.1 Pteropus vampyrus | reverse complement strand
AGGGTCCTTTCACAAACTGCGGACAATGTCACATCTCTAGACTTGAGTCTCTATAGAGACTATTTCATGCCAAGGAAGAAGTTGTTACAGCCTTGGCTGGGGTACCCAGACACTGAGATGAGGATTCCTGTGAATGTGTAAGGTTAGGGCAGTGAGGCAGACAAAACCGGAAAAGGAAGCTGAATAAGCAACAGTGCAACACTGACATCGAACATCAGCCAGCAGGTGCCTTTGTCTGTTCCATTGCTGAAGATTGTGCAGGTCAACTCAGAGCTGTTCACACTGAAGGCCAGGGAGCTTGAACGCCATTTGTTGTTCAGGGTTTAGTTCCAGAGGAAATACAAATTGCTCAGCATTTATGGTCCTCTGGACACACAGGCAATGTGCACTCTAGCAGCCTGAGGGCAGTCCTCCAACAAGTGACACAAGGGCTGATTGTTGGGAGGAAATGCATAGGGATCTGAGGGGATGTGGCAGAGCAGGATAGCATTTGCTAAATGCACTATTAAGGGAAACATGCAGCAAATTTGAAGCAGTTGGTCTGGGTTTGAGTCCTAGTTCTACTAGCTGTGTTATTTTAGTCATATCACTCAATCTGAGGTTTTAGTTTTGTTTCTATAATTGGGAAACCTACCTCATGAAAGATGTTTAAAGGATTAAATATGATTACATGGTGGCACAAAGAAAGGATTTTGGGCAGAGGGAACAGCATGGAGGAAGTATAGAGTCTTAAAAAGATTGCGTACTATTTGGGAAACTGCTAGAGTGCAGCAGGGCACGTGTGCAGTAGGTATGGGGGTGGGAATGGGGTCTTATGGGAATACTTGGGAGGGAGGCCTAATTTCTTTTTGGAAGGTTAAATAAAAGATACTTAAGTTGAAGTGTACAGCAAGGGGAGGAGGATATCTAGTTAATATGGTGAACTGAGCTGAAGTGAGAAATACCCGATCCCACTTCAAACATAGAGATATAGAAAAAATTCAATAGAAAGGATGTAATATGAAGTCAAACTCAAAGCAAGGAAGGTATAATAGATTAAAGATGGCCACAAATTCTTTACTGCTCCTCTTATTGAGAGGTGGTGACTGTTTACCCTCCCCTTGAGTCTGAATTGGCCTTAGTGACTAGACTGACCAATAGTGGGTGGCTAAACTAACATTCTGGGACTTCTGGCCCAAGACACTTTGAACACTCATTCTTGGAGTCCTGAGTCACCATGCAAGAAGTCCAACAATTTGAAGAAGAGACCATGTGAAGAATCCCTGACACCATTTGGAAAATGAGAGTTGGATTAAAATTTGAAAATTTATCAATATAATTCATCACACTAACAGAATAAAGGAGAGAAAAAACATGATTATCTAAATAGATGCTGGAAGCATCTGACAAAATGCAAAATCTACCCATGACAAATATTCTTAGCAATGTATGAATGGGGGAGGATTTCCTAAAACCAATAAAAGGAATTTATAAAAAAAACAACAACCTATATTTAATGTCCCAATTTATGGTCAAAAGTTAAATAATATTCCCCTGTGATGAAAAATAAATCAAGGAGATATGTTTTTACTACTGTAATTCTACATTGTACTAGAAGTCCAAACCAGGACAATAAAGCAAGAAAAATAAATAAAAGACAGACACTGGAAATGAAGAAGTAAAACTATCTTTCTCTTTCCATAGATGACATGAGTGTGGATGGAGAAAATCCTAAGAATTATACCAAACAGCCACTAAATTTAATAAGTTAGTCTAGCAAGGTCTCGGGATACAAACACGTTCATCATAATACCAGAATCAGTTGAATTTTTATATGTTGGCAACAAATAAATGAGCTATATCATGTTCATTGGTAGGTAGACTTAATATTTAAGATATGTTCTCCCAAAATTGATAAGATTCAACATAATCACAATGCCAGGATATATATATTTGCACAAATTGAAAAACTAACCTTCAAATTTATACGAAAACCTAGGACCAGAAACATCTAAAACAATTTTGAAAAGAATAACAACGTTGTAGAACTTATTCTAATTGATTTTGAGATATTATCAAGCAATGTAATCCAGACCATATGGTATTAGTGAAAGGATGGATATACAAATCAATAGGACAGAACAGAGTCCAGAAATAGGCCTATACATATATGATCATTTGATTTCTGACAAAGGTGATTCAATGAAGAGGGGATAGTTTGTTCAAAAAGTAGTGTTGGAAGAACTGGATATCCATATAGAAAAAAATAAACTTCAACTTTTCACTCACCCAATATACAAATTAATTCAAAATAGATCATACATGCAATAAATGACAAATCTATATTTCTAGAAGAAAACATTAGAAGTATCTTTGAAACTCTAGGTAGGCAGAGGCTGCTTAGATGGGTCACCATAAAATAAATGTAAACCATAAAATGGAACATTGATAAATTGGATTTCATCAATACTAAAACATCTGCTTTTCTAAAGACACCATTAAGAAAATGAAAAGGCAAAGCACAGAATGGGAGACCTTCAAAGTGTGTGTGTGTGTGTGTGTGTGTGTGTGTGTGATGACTCATTTCCAGACTGTATAAAGAATCCTTAAAATTCAGTAAGACGACAAAAATGAGCATGATTTGAACAGACATTTCATAAAAGAAGATATAAGAATAGCCAATAAGCATATGAAAAGCTGTAAACACCATTAGTCATCAGTGAAATGCAAATTAAAACCACCATGGGATACTACAACACATCCATTAGAACTGTTAAAGTTAAGAAGACTGCTGTTACCAAGGGTTGGCAAGGATGTGGAGCAACTAGAACTCTTACGATGCTGGTAGAAATATAAAACTTCAATCACTTTGAAAAGTAGTCAGTTACTCGTGAAGTTAAATATATACCTATTGTGCTTTCCAGCATTCCCACTTCTAGGAATTTACCCAAGAGAAATAAACACATATGTTCCTTCACACAAAGACTTGTACAGGAATAGTTATAGCAACTTTATTCACAATAGCCTAAATCTGAAAATACCCCAAATGTCAACTAACAAAGTTTTGGATAAACACACTGTGGTATATATGTACAATGCAATCCTACTCATTACGAGAAAGGAATGCATTATTGAAATATGTAACAATGTGAATTAACCTAAAAATCATTGCACTGAGCAAAGAAGCCAGGCATGGAAGAGTATGTACTGTATGATTCTATTTATGTGAAACTGTAAAAGGCACAATTAATCGCACTAATTTATACTCTTAGTTCTTAGCCATGGGGCTCATTCTCAACATGACAGCTACTTCTCTAAGGCCTGCAAGAGACTCTCACTCTAGTCTGCTTGGACAAAGTACTGTAATGTAATTGCAAGAGTGACTATTCCAGCATAGTCACAGATTCTGCTCACTTGGAAAAGGATGGTATTATACTGGGCATGAACACCAAGGGGTGGGAATTTGGGGGCCACTGTAGAGGCCATCCTGCTTACTGGAGTTGGGTTTTCTTTTACTGTACAGAAGTTAAACTGAGATCAATGTATTTTCACTGGACTTAATTCTTGTCTGTTTCCACTTCCTGCATATATAATGTAAAATGCGAACTTTTGTCTTGACTGGGAGGAGCAAGATATGCGAGACACACAGTTTGCTAATGTGGGAAAATGACATGTGAGCTTTGCTTGGTCATCACATAATAGGATTAGAAGTTTGAAACTCAATCCTTCTCGCTCAGCTCTAGTATTGAATGCCTACTCTGGTTTGTGAATTGGTGTTTAATACTGTTTGGAACATTATTGAGATATTTAAGTTTTTACAATGAAAGATTTACCAAAGTCTGATAGCTGCCAACACATACACATACACACAACAATGCTATATATTGATTACAAAAAATATGTAATCAAAGAAATTCAACTGGGCCTGTAATGCTGTATTTTTTTAAAAAACAGATCCAGAGAAAATATAATAAAATGTTCACATCTGCTAATTCTGAGTAGAGGTATATGGATGACATATTATTCTTTCTCTATTATCACATTTACATAAAGAGTAAGTAAATCACTATGATGTAAATTTGCTGACACATTCTTCTTTATAAAATCTTCAAAATTTTTCCTATAACTTCCTTAGGAATAGTAAGCCATGAGTAGATATTATGAGAAAACTAAGACTCAGGGGTCTTAGTGTTACAGGGGTGCATATGTTGGAGAGAGTTCTTGAACCTACTAATTGGTCCCTCAGCAGTATTCTATTACCTGGATATCTGGTTTCATCTTAACAGGCTTATCGGGCCAAGTAACGAAAATGTTAAGTCAGGCTCTGAGGACTGCTCTTGTACCTGAAGGAAATCCTATAGGGTAGATTACAACAGGCTTCCATTAAAAGCCTCTCCCACTGACTGAGTGAAGAGGAGGTTAAAGGGTGGTGTTCATTCCCCATTAGAGGAAGTTGGGTCAATTTATAAAATAGTAGCAAGGGATAATTTCTCCTGATTCATCACTTTAGTCATTGTCTAACACTCAGTTTTCCAAAGTATGTTTTCAAGAGCACTTACTCTGTGGAAACCCTACAGAAATGGAAAAAAAAAAAATCCTGAAAACTAAAAGCTTCCATAGTCAAATATATTTGGGAAATATTAGATTAACAGCTTTCTTTACTTCATCCAAGAATACGTATAGTAGGATTCTTTTCCAAATATATTTGTGTTTTGGAAATGTATTTGATCATGACTCTTTTCAATATCGTTTCATTATTTTGAGAAACACTCTAACAAGATTATCTCTGATTTTTTAAAATCCTGGAGCAGCCACAGAGAAGCTGATTTTCCTAAAAATCATGCTGATAACTGTTAGGCAAGCTCTCCTTACTTACCAATTCACTGGTTCTCAAAGGCTGCTCTGTTATCTCCAGTTCCTCTCTAGCTGTTTCTGGATGCTAAAATAGAAAAGAAATGCCTGCTCTTTCTTCTCTCTTTCCTCTACTTCTGGAAATCAAAATAGAGACAGATTATATAACCTTGGCCTTCCCCTGAGTGTATTGCTAGGGATATTCAAAAGCATTCCTCAGTACCTTATGAATGGCTTTGTAGAGGATCTCATGTTAGATAAACAGGGGGTTTCTTACTCTTTCTAAAAGTTAACTCCAATTTTCTCATTGATTTACACAAAGATTTCAGATGGACTGCCAATATGTATTTGTTCCTAACAAATTAGTCTTAAGCCTCCTCCCCACTCTTGCCCATTTTTTTTCCTGACAATTACTTAATGATGTATAAACAAACACTTAAAAATACAAAAGGCAACCCAATATTTGTACAACTCCTTTGGGAATCTTTTTATAAACTAAAGAGTCCTTTCAAAATGTGAGTGATTCTTCAATAGAACAGACTAGAAAGTACAGAAATAATTCCAAACGCATCCATGAATTTAGTATATGCTATAGGAGAAATGGGTGTTGATTAAATGATGTTGAGACAACCAGGTAGAAATCCAGAAAAAAAGGAAAGTTGAATCTGCAACTCACACCTAACCCAAAATAAATTCCAGATAAATCAATTTTAACATGAAAAATAAAACTACGTAAAGGACTTGAAAAAAACAAACACACATTCCTGTTATTTGAGCTGACATAATACACACTAAGCTGGATATATGGTCCAGCTAACAGCCAGCACCAACTTCCAGGCACTTGAGTGAGGCCAAGACCATGCAGCCACAGTTAAGCCACCATGCCTACATGATCCCAGGCAAGCCAGTGGAAGAACCATCTACCTGAGCCCTGTCCCAGGTAATGACAATGAAATTATGAACAAATAAAACGGTGATTGTTTTAAATCATTAAATGTTTTTTGTGTTGTTATGCAGCGATAGATAATTGTTATAGTAGGTCTGGAGTAGATTAATATCAGTGCAAATGGGAAAATGTATACCTAAGATATTTGGAATAACCCATGTTTCTTGATGACTCTTCAATGAAGAGGCTCAGGGAAAGGGCAAAGCCGGTCAAAGAATATAAGAATTTAGAAATAAGTGCAAAAATCAGAGTGAGTTCAGGAATGAAGTTGTATGAAGGGTCTTCAAGAAAGCCCTCTGCCTAAGCAATTAAAAATAACAACTCATCTGTTTTGAAAAATGCAGATATTAATTGCTAACAATATGATAACATTTCAAAGATTCAGTTTAATAAGTGTATTTGTAAAGCTTTAAAGGCATTACCACGCTAGCCACTTTTTACTTTATATGGAAAAATCAATCTTTAGAATAAACAGGAAAGCACATAAACTCAAAATCAATAACAATTTACATCACACTAATGATAAAATTCATTTCAGTGTACTAGCTGTCCACTTGTACAGAACTATATTCACTCAGCAATTAGACTGCTAAGACCAGGGCTTCTAATGGAATGCCTCATAATTTACTAAATTTACAGAAGGAAATTATCAGTGGTATTTACAGCTTGATAGATGCTGTGTGTTGACTGTTTATTGTGCTATTCAAGAACAGTTCTTCAGATGTTTAGCACTTAGTCTTCTGTTTAGAAACACTAGCCTGAAGCAATGTCAGTCAAATCCACTACTTTATTTTTATGATATTTAAAAAAATCAAAGTAATAAGCAATAAAGAGAATTTGGAGTGGGGTAAAATGAAAATAGAGTCATAACTAAAAAAATGACAGTAAAGTAAGTCTAGAAAGTGGGAGAATGAATAATGTGAATAAAGTAAAAATAACCCATATGCATTTTCACAGGCTGTAAGAATCACGGAAGGGTACATATACTATGTAAGTCATATGACAGAGTGAAGGTCTCTTGGAAACAGAAGGACAAAATTTTCAGAAAGGATAAAAATGAATGAATTTTAAAGACCTTGTACCCATTAAGCAGTCAGTATTAAAGAAATAGCATTGTGAAGTAAGTGTTTAAGATCAAAGGATAACTAACATACATTTGGATATATAGCATTTCTAGAAGCTTTAACGAAACAAAGCTATTCCAGTCTTTTAAATATTGCTGCTTACCAAGGATTTGGGTTATTAATTCTCTGTCAGGCTGAGGAGACAAGAACTGAGGAAAATTATTTGGATGTGGGGATCTGGAAGATCTATGTGATTTCCAACGTACATTAACTAGTTGGACCTTAATGTTGGACGGACATGCATTAAGGACAACCAGTAAAATCAGAGAATGGCGTCTTCTAATCGATCTTGTACTTTGGTTTGTAAGAAAACTTGTATATACAGAAGTTACTAAATTTTTCAGAATCAGAAATGAATAAAATACACATAACGTCAACCAATTTGGAATCCTACCCCTACCTTCCCTTTGCGTCCAGTTAGCTTCCTGCGCTCATGCCTGCACTCTGTGTCGGGGGTGGTGGGCTAAGTTCTTAGCTTTACCTGAGCACGAGTTTACGCAGAAGGGCCTGACAATGCTACTGCCTCACCCTCAGTTCCAGTCGGGTGCCCCAACTCCAAGCGCCCCAAACTTGCGCTCCGCAGAGGCGTGGGAACGGGAGCCGCGCCCTCCGCCGCTCGGCGGGGCGGAGCCGGCGCGCCGGGAAAGTGGCGAATGCCGGCCCGCCGGGTGCTCATTCGCGGGTGGACGCCGCTGCGCGGAGTCAGGGGCGCCCTCGCATCTCTCGCCGGGACGAGACCAACGGGGATCCGCGCTCCACCTCCGACCCGCCCTCCCGGGCATTCCCTCAAGTGGACGAACCAGCCGGACGAGCCGAACTCGCCTCGGCTCCCGGCGGCAGCAGGTGGCTCAGGACTCGCCGCCGTTGCCGCAGTCAGGGCGCGCAGCGCGCCCCGTCGCGCCCCGGAGATCTCTCGGTCGCCCCCGTCGGGCGGGATGGAGGCGGACGGGGACCGGGACGAGCTGGCCCGGCTGCGCTCTGTCTTCGCGGCTTGCGATGCGAACCGCTCGGGCCGCCTGGAGCGCGAGGAGTTCGGCGCGCTGTGCGCGGAGCTGCGCGTGCGCCCGGCCGACGCCGAGGCCGTGTTCCAGCGGCTGGACGCCGACAGCGACGGCACCATCTCCTTCCAGGAGTTCGCGCGCGGCTTCCGCGGCGCTAGCCGCGGGGGGCGGCGCCGGGGCTGCGCGGCGCCGAAACCCGCGCCCGCCGAGGGCCTGGCCGGGTCCGACCCCAGGGACGCAGAGGAGGACGAGGGCGACGAGGACGCGGCGGCGGCGCTGGCAGCCCCCTGGGGCCCGGCGGGACCCGGCCAGGCTTGGCAGGACTTTCAGGAGCGTCTCGGGGGCGAGGCCGAGTTCATCCCCAGGTGCGTGTGTGGGTTGGAGGGCTCGAGGTGATGGGGGTGTTTCCTTGTGCAGACCCTACTCTTCTGTGAGTCGCTTTTCTGCATTCGCCTACTCACTAACTTTTCCAAGACTGAGATCCCCTAAGAGTTAAGGAAGGGAATGCGCTCAGAGTCAGGGTTGGGGAGAAAGTTTCACTTGTGCATTTCTGAGCCCTGCAAAGGACACTTTGTTAATTACATGGGCCGTGTGAAATCCTCAGCGTCCTGAGATTCTTCCGGGACAGCTGTTTAGGAGCGCTCCCGTTTTCAACGCGACCTGGTTACGTCACCCACTCAAGGACTCCAGGCTGCATCCTGGAGCGGTGAAGTGACACGGTGCGTTTGCCAACTGGTATCCTCTGTAGTAGTTTTTGCATGTGTTCTTTTTCCTACTACTATGTAGAAAAAGAGACATTGTTGGGCACATATATTGCTGGACACATATATTCACTGATGCCTACATTCTAGAGTTCATTTGTTTAAATTTCAGAATAACTTGGGGGTGGGAGAATAGACTTTCTTATCTCTGATTGATGGAGGAACTTAGACCCTGACGCTTAGACCTATAAAATGTTATGGGACTTGCCCACTAAATAAAAGAGCAGAGATTTGATCTCAGATGTTGTGAACTGAAAAACTCTCTTTTTATACACACAGAATGAAATGATAAAATCAAACAATAAATTCTCTACTCTTATGACGCTGACAGATACAACATAATATAAAGTGACTAACTTAATTCTCAGGGAGAAAAGGATACCTTCTGGTTCAAGAAATAGGGGGAAAGCTACTCAGGTTTTTCTTTTTGTTTGATATTAATTTGCATCTGTCTATTCCTGGTGTCCTCACATGTCTCAAGCTGTTACTTTCACTTCTTCCTCAGGCATTACAAACATGTGAATGCTGTAAAATGCTTTTCGGCTTTCTACTTAGATTTTAGTTGAAATTTTGTAGAGCTCTGGCTGTCATTATTGAGAAGAACAGAAAGGCATCATTTTGGTTGGCAGTTTACTTATCTGAGACATAGATTTAGAAAAAGAAAGCTCTGGGAGGCGGCAGTGGCCTGGCTCACCCATTCAGAGATTAGACCTGCAGCACCAAGAGTCCTCCCTTCTGCCTCCACCCAGTTCTCCCTCCAGTTTGGAAAGTACAGGGAACACTGGGCATAGTGAGTGACGCACTGCAGTATAAGAGGGATTGTGTAGAGAAAGTGGGTGTGATATCCATCTTTCCTAGTATTTACAAATGAATTAAAATATAGCGTCTTCACCAGGGAAATAGAAAAATTTAAACATCACTGTGAACTCTACTCTGAATCATCTTTCATCTATAACTTTGTTTGGGTCCAGCTAATTAAAAAAGTAACAATTTTAGGAATAAGGAAAGGTGAGTCCACATCATATTATTTTTATGTATATACACACAGATACATGGACTACTTTTCACAGTTGTCAGGTCTTAGCAGCAGATATTTGACACTTAACCCATAAATGATTAAAATGACTTTCTTATGATCAGTTTACAAACCAGAACTTAAATATTATTGGTGGTATTGCTGTCCTACTTTTTCAAACTCTTCAAAGGTTATTAAAATTAATGGCCCCCAGTACACCTGGTAGACTTGTGTTCTTAAGCTCCACCCCCTTCTGATGGGAGATTAACAAGTACAATATTTGCCTTCCTGTACTTGTTCAAGTGGAAAATAACTAAATGGAGCTGCTTCATCTGATTGTTACCATGGCAGCCATAACTGTTTTGGTAAATTGGATTGCTTCTATTCCAGTTCCTCATACAACTGTTGACCTTCCCATCTTCCCATTTAAATGTGATAAAACTCTTTTGTTATTGATAATGCCATTGCCATTATTTCAGCCAGATTGATTCTGTAATCATTATTGAGTGTCTTGTGCTAGGTACTATCTTAGGTACTGTCCTAAGTCCCTGGAGACAAAAAGATGGATGAGATGTAGTTTATGCCTTCAAGAAGTTTATAGTGTGGATGAAATAGTTCTCAAAAATTTCCTCAAGACCGTTTAAAGACAAGAGAGTTATTTGCAGGAAAACTCCGTCTATTGTGGGCATAGCCTGATGGAACTAGCAAGCAGGGACTTTCTTTGAAGTCTTGAGTTTTTATCTTAAAACTCATGTTTGTTCATTTTCATAATATATGGGGGTTGTTTTAATATACAATATTATATTTTCTTCCTTGGGGAAATTGTCTCTCAGGAAGGTGTGCCATTTCATCTGGTGGCTTTGTTTTCCACCTGGCACTCCATCTTCCCCCTGGTGGCACCCTGTCCCATGCCGATGGGGATGTAGGGTGTTCGTGTATAGTTTGAGGAGAACAGACATCAGATATAAGAACGTTTGGTTCTTTAGAGTCAAAATGTGGTAGCGATTTCCATTTCAAAGTTCGTTCGAGCTCTTCGATCAAAATGTAAAGCAAATTTGGGTTAAACTCTCCAGTTGTCAATAACTGTGTTACTAGAGTGAAAATAATACTGCATTGTGAAAGGATGAAAGCAGGTTCTGGGATGTGTGTCAACACTAAGTTCATTTCCTCTTAGAAAACTGAGGAAGTCTTTCCATTGAAGTCTGGGAAGGGAGGATCCAGAGCAGTCGTGTGAACTATTAACCTGAGCCGGGCAGGTGTCCACAGAATACAGGGTCAGGATGGACCGTTACCACTTCCTAGTAAGCTGCAACTAGGTCAGCCAGCAGGTGAAACCAGGATGGGCAAGGTGATGTGGTTATGTAAGAGAATTCTGAAAGGAAGATTGTACCAGGCCAAGGAAAGTTCTCGAAGTGGGGAGAGAACGTCTGGGGAGAGACAGAAAGCAGACTCGTAATAACCTAGCCTGGTCAGTTTCCGGTGTCAGGGGCATTATTTTGGTGAAAAAGAAGTTCGTACCCAGTAGGTACTCGATAAATGTACTCACTAAATATTTGCTGAAGGAATTGAATGAGCCTGTGTTCTTCGATTCCTTGGTTCATATACTGAGAATGCAATTAGTTCATGCTGTGTTTTTTTTATTCATTTCTTTTTCAAGTTCTTGTGAGCTGGTCATGGTGCTCAGAGGCTGGCAAAAAGAGAAAGAAATGGGTGTATGCATGTGTGAGTGTGTGTGCGTGTGTGTGTGTGTGTGCGTGTGCGTGTGTGTGGCACGCACTAAGCATTTGACCTGACCTGAAACAGGAATGGTGGAACTCATCTCTCCCCTGGTTAGAGCTGAAGCTTTTCAGAGTTTTCTCAACTCCATTTGTAGCGATTTTGAGTATCATCTGTGAATTGATTCACTTTGGTAAATTAGCTTAAAACCTCACATTCCCACAAACAAAAACATGAGGGTCCAGGTAGTATCAGAACCACAAAGAATTTGTGAATGGGCACAGGTTCTGCCGCGGTAGCCAGATCAGGGACAGACCCACGGTGGATTCCTAGGCATAACAAGTGGAAGTGCAATTGGTGACCTCTGAGGCAGGGCTAAGGTGGGATTTGGTCAGACACTAGAATCGGTCCTGGGTGGTCAGCTGTGCCACATGGTTTGTGACCTTTCTATATACACAATAGTGAAAGGGAGTCTTTTATTTAATAATTTAGAAACAAGAAATTTAATTGAGAAGAACCAAACCTACCCATGTGCGAACTATACGTGGATTGTCAAGACAGTTCACGTCAGCATGTTCTTATAACAATGATCACTAAAGTCTTGAGGAAAAGATCAACAGTTGAACACCAGTCTCACTTAATGAGGACATTTTTAAAAACAAGTAGCTACACGTAGGCAGAGGCATAATTTTAATACTGGTCAGGGTTTGTTTTACATTTCTTCTTAGGTTCTACCTTAGGGTTTTTCGGTCTGATAGTCTTTTGAAGTAGTGGAGTTGCTTCAGAAGCCTGCTTCACTGACATGATATGGTGCCTGAAGGATGAGAAAGGCGGAGGCGAGATGGAGGCAAAGAAAGAGATAGAGGGCTGGAGACAGAGTGAGAGGGAGACAAGGTGAAAGACAGGGATCAACAGACAGATGAAGAGACACTGATTATTAATTGGATAGTGCCTTGGTTTCTCCTTTCTTACCACTCAGTGAGCTTATGGCCCTGAACCAGCTTGAGATGAGAGAGGCAAATCAGCTTTTCTCTGCTTGATCGCAGCTCTTCAGTATCTTCAAAATATAAGTATCTGGGTGTTTTGGACTGTGTTTGTTGTGTTCGAAGATTAATATAGATATTTTGCTCACATGGCCAGTAATATCTGGCCAGTGCTCTTCGAAGGAGATAAAGATTTATTCCAGCCTTGAAGCATAATGGTGCGTCGGGCCCCAGTCCCGGAAGAAGTTTAAGGATGCTATCTCTCTCCCTGCCCCTCTACACACACACACACACACACACACTGTATGTATGTGTGTGTGTATTTTTGTTTTCTCACTGTTGCTGGTCTGTTGCTTT
The DNA here is from genome assembly GCF_000151845.1 of Pteropus vampyrus. Lineage (NCBI taxonomy): Eukaryota > Metazoa > Chordata > Mammalia > Chiroptera > Pteropodidae > Pteropus > Pteropus vampyrus. Next base: position 473,670 of record NW_011888980.1, on the reverse strand, counting down.
TTGTTTTATCTCTTTAATTTAATATATTCTCTATCACTATTACGTGTGTCATTACTCTGCTGCTGCATGGAAAAAACATGTCTGTTAAGAAAACTACAGCTCTAACTTGAATCTTCTGAGCCTTGCTTCTGGGCCTTGTAGGAGTCTGTGCATGGCTTGGTTTTTATGGGCTCCACTTACTGGTGGTCCCTTCTAGTTATGATAATTTGAATTTCATCTCAAGGTTGTAATTTCTTTTTGGTCTTCAGACCCCAGAAAGGTATCCTTAGAGGACTGTCAGTTTTGACCATATAGATAGTGGTCTGCTGTGACCCTCAGATCTCGCTGATTGTCCAGAGCTTTGCTCTCAGGTTTCATTGAGAGATTGTTTATCCTGTCTTGATGGTGTGGGCAAAAAGAAAAAGTCTTAAAATGGATGTCATTGGAAGATTGCTCTCCAAGAACCATAGACTCTTATCTAGCTTGTCCTTTAACCCGAAATGTTGATTTACTTCTCTCCTAAATCACTATTCAAATTCATAGTCACACTACTCCTATCACTTGGAGCATGTAAAAATCTTTACCTGTTTCTTGATTTCTTCCCGAGTTACATAGTTTTATTTCATTTGTAAAGTAGAAGTCACTGCACTGTGCTAATCTGCCTTGAATATAGGAATGGAAGCTGACAACTGAAACCAGAACTATTAGATTAGATGCCACGGTGATTCAAATGTCTGTTGTTTTTTACTCCTGAAATGGCATATACAATATACATTCTTCATGTGTATCTTGCTAAAGCTTAGGTAGGATTTGACTGCATTATGTAGTTGGAAGGAAGAAATGGGAAGAAATTATTTGTTATGGATATTCAGGCTGTTTTTATCTGACAATTTTAGCTTCATATCAGGTTGTAAAACGCAAAATAAACACTTTCCCGGAGGGAAGTTGCAGTGGTGGAATTATGCATGACACATATGGTTTCCTTGGAATTACCCCCTTCCCCCGCAAAACAAAACAATTTCATTGCTTCAATTTGTAAATATTTGGGATCTTCTTATAATTGCTTTTGTTAGGGTAATTATAAAAAGAGAAAAGTGAATTTTAACCCTTGAGGCCTTTGTACATTGTACAAAAACAAGATATACAGATGCAGTAGCTCAAAGATGTTTTATTTTTTTTCTCTAAGTCACTCAATATTTTTGTTCCTGCCAGTGTCCTTGGCACTAGCGAGACTTCGGACACCTCACCCTGGCCTTGAAGGAGCTTGTCTCACCTTCTCAAGTACCCGGAAGTTTCTGATACCAGAAATACTTCCTGGCACATGCCTGGGACTGTGGACATTTCACCTCAAAAAAGTTTCTCAGATCAGTGGCTGCACAGATCTTTTAGGGTCTTCACATGTATGCTTGGAAGTGTTAGATGACTAAAACATTTTGTTTACGTTTTGATGGAAGATAAAACATATTAATTCAAGCACATTTGGAATCACCTTGATGACTTCTCCATTACATATTTGGCTACACAGTTTCAATTCATGAAGCATCCCACAGCACCACATTCGCTGTCATGGGCCAATGAAAAAGACAGAGTGGTGAGGCTTAGTGTATGAATGATGTGTTCATGAAAATTGAAAGTGACTGACAACACACATAGACTCTTGGGTTGTGTGAGGTCTCAGTAGAAAGTATTGGGAGAATGGGGTTTTGATCATGTAAGTGCATTCAAAAGAGCCA
>NW_011888980.1:444784-471908 GCF_000151845.1 Pteropus vampyrus | reverse complement strand
TATGATAATTTGAATTTCATCTCAAGGTTGTAATTTCTTTTTGGTCTTCAGACCCCAGAAAGGTATCCTTAGAGGACTGTCAGTTTTGACCATATAGATAGTGGTCTGCTGTGACCCTCAGATCTCGCTGATTGTCCAGAGCTTTGCTCTCAGGTTTCATTGAGAGATTGTTTATCCTGTCTTGATGGTGTGGGCAAAAAGAAAAAGTCTTAAAATGGATGTCATTGGAAGATTGCTCTCCAAGAACCATAGACTCTTATCTAGCTTGTCCTTTAACCCGAAATGTTGATTTACTTCTCTCCTAAATCACTATTCAAATTCATAGTCACACTACTCCTATCACTTGGAGCATGTAAAAATCTTTACCTGTTTCTTGATTTCTTCCCGAGTTACATAGTTTTATTTCATTTGTAAAGTAGAAGTCACTGCACTGTGCTAATCTGCCTTGAATATAGGAATGGAAGCTGACAACTGAAACCAGAACTATTAGATTAGATGCCACGGTGATTCAAATGTCTGTTGTTTTTTACTCCTGAAATGGCATATACAATATACATTCTTCATGTGTATCTTGCTAAAGCTTAGGTAGGATTTGACTGCATTATGTAGTTGGAAGGAAGAAATGGGAAGAAATTATTTGTTATGGATATTCAGGCTGTTTTTATCTGACAATTTTAGCTTCATATCAGGTTGTAAAACGCAAAATAAACACTTTCCCGGAGGGAAGTTGCAGTGGTGGAATTATGCATGACACATATGGTTTCCTTGGAATTACCCCCTTCCCCCGCAAAACAAAACAATTTCATTGCTTCAATTTGTAAATATTTGGGATCTTCTTATAATTGCTTTTGTTAGGGTAATTATAAAAAGAGAAAAGTGAATTTTAACCCTTGAGGCCTTTGTACATTGTACAAAAACAAGATATACAGATGCAGTAGCTCAAAGATGTTTTATTTTTTTTCTCTAAGTCACTCAATATTTTTGTTCCTGCCAGTGTCCTTGGCACTAGCGAGACTTCGGACACCTCACCCTGGCCTTGAAGGAGCTTGTCTCACCTTCTCAAGTACCCGGAAGTTTCTGATACCAGAAATACTTCCTGGCACATGCCTGGGACTGTGGACATTTCACCTCAAAAAAGTTTCTCAGATCAGTGGCTGCACAGACCTTTTAGGGTCTTCACATGTATGCTTGGAAGTGTTAGATGACTAAAACATTTTGTTTACGTTTTGATGGAAGATAAAACATATTAATTCAAGCACATTTGGAATCACCTTGATGACTTCTCCATTACATATTTGGCTACACAGTTTCAATTCATGAAGCATCCCACAGCACCACATTCGCTGTCATGGGCCAATGAAAAAGACAGAGTGGTGAGGCTTAGTGTATGAATGATGTGTTCATGAAAATTGAAAGTGACTGACAACACACATAGACTCTTGGGTTGTGTGAGGTCTCAGTAGAAAGTATTGGGAGAATGGGGTTTTGATCATGTAAGTGCATTCAAAAGAGCCATGTGCAAGCTGCTGGTACCACATTGACATTGGCTGTGGGGATTTAGTTTCAGTTAGAAGTGTATCTGCTGTCAGATTAGATGAATGTTGCTAATTCTGATTTCATTGATTTTGTAAATGTGTGTTGGTCTTATAAACATTTTGGAGACATAAGTATAAGGAGTTTATATCTGGTTTATGTTTGTTCGTAGTTAAGTGACATGATATATAAACAATATTTACATGAACTCTGGAATCCATAAAAGATTTTCTTTAATAAAGTTTGTATGTTAATCAAGTGTAAGAAATTTTGTTCTAAAAAGAATTGAAACCTTCAAGAACTATGTAGGATTTAAAACATTAGTTTCTCTATTTCTCATTGCTTATTGTCTTGTCCATCATTTAAATTGAGGGCGTAATGCTTTGGAAGAAATTCATCTTAAATTGCTCCCAGTCTTGTCTTTTTTTGACAGAAGAAACTCTTCTTTCTTGCCTTTTTCCTCCCTCCCTCCCTCTCTCCCTCTCTCCCTCCCTCCCTCCCTTTCTTCTTAAATCGTTTTTTCTGTATCCACATGTACCCAGGACTGTACTAGTTACTGGCTTTCAAATAGTGTCCTATCAAAAACCAAAGTTTCTTAGCCAGTTTCTCTCTGTCCAGAGGTGATGGCACCAGTGAGGATATAGAGTGGAAAGAATCACAAGATGCATAGTCTAGGTCTAGCTGTCACTGGTGGTCAGAAATCAAACAGACCAGCTAATTCAGGGAGTTTCCTCCTGTCTTCAATAGAGAAGTTATCTCTATTAATCTGTGGTGGTGTCATTGCTCCAGCGAGAAAGACTCTAGATCCATGTTAAATGATCTCTGCGTTCAGTTCTCTTACAGTCCTGTGGGCAACCGATGTGCTGGAGTGAGGCTCAAACTCATAGGCCTCTGTGGCCAGCAGGAGCCTCTGCTTCATCTGCTGCCAGACAGTTGCTGCCGTGACAGATGTAGGCCCAGTGTTGCCAGTGATACCAACTTATAGGGAAAACTCCAGATGTTTTCCCTATAAGTTGGTATCACTGTGGAAGTCAAAGCACTACATTGAAAAAGATAGTGTCCAGTTTGTAATCTCTGTTTCCTACATGTGAACAGTATATTCAAGTGTCAGGCATGATCTTGCTTTGAAGATCTGTGTTGATACTAAAGTGTGGCCTCATGGCACCTAACTCAGAACTTTAGATATGATCCTTCTCTCCCTTCCAAGTTTGTGGGATTGTATTTTGACACACAGATAGTCTGTCTTTGCTCTCTTTTTTTTTGTTTTTGGATGTTGTTATACTTTTCTGAGTTACCTTGTTCAGATTCAACAGATGTCACTGTAGAATATTTTCTATCTCCAGGTTATGCTTCCCTGGCAGGTGAGTACTTGGAGATAAGAGCTGAGCTCTGAATGCGTTGGGATGTCCAGAACACCTTTTTCACTGATGTCTTTCATTCTTTTAAGTTGAAGCTGGAACAGTTTTTAAGACATGTCACAGTTTTTAGGCATGTCACAATTTTTAAGACATGTAAAAAAATCAATTGGAATGGAATGGCTTCTGATAAAAAGAATAAGGAAATTTAGTTACAAGAGGTCATATTTTCTAGTACTACCATGCTGTTTTCTTTCATTGGTGGAATGCTTTGTCCTACATGCAAAAAAAAAAAAAATGTGGGGATGAAAAGATGCTCAGCATCACTGATCAGGGAAATGCAAATCAAACCACAATGAGATACCACCTCTCACCTGTTAGGATGGCTGTTATCAAAGAAACAGAAAGTAACAAGTGCCATTAAGGATGTAGAGAAATTGTAACCCTTGTGCAACTGTTGGGAATGTAAAATGGTGCAGCCTCTATGGAAAATAATATGGAAGTTTCTCAAAAATTCGAAAATAGGACTACCGTATGATCCAGCAATCCCACCTTTGGTTATGTATCCAAAAGAATCGAAATAGAAGATATCCGCAGTCTTACGATCACTGCAGCATTATTCACAATAGCCAAGAGTGGGAAACAATCTAAGTGTCCATTGACAGCTGAATGGATAAAGAAAATGTGGTATATGCTTACAGTGGTTCAGCTTAAAAAAAAAAAAAGGAATGCCTGCCATATGTGACAACTTGGATGAACCTGGAGGAATTATGCTAAGTGAAATAAGCCAGACACAGAAGGACAAATTCTGCATGATTCCGTATATATGAGGTATCTAAAGTAGTCAGACTCTTAGAAGCAGAAAGTAGAATTGTTGTTGCAGGGGCTGGGGGATGGGAAAATGGGGAGTTGCTGTTCAGTGAGTTACAGAGTTTTATTCACTCAAGATGAAAAAACTCTAGAGATCTGCTTTATAGTAATGTACATATATTCAACAATACTGTACTGTACACTTAAAATTTTGTTAAGAAGACAGATTTCATATATGTTTTTTAACAAGAAAATATGGAAATATGACATTTTTTACAGGGATAAGAAATTTGAATAACTACAAAAGTTCTGTCTTGTTTTTTCTGGACCGCTTCCAAATACAGGTTCTGTCAAGCTTTGCCCGTTAAATGTACTCACAGTTTAATGTACCTGTCATTGTTATATGACCAAACAGAAACACTGGAGATAATGACACATTTAAGAACTCCTGCCCACCACTCACACATCAAGGACAATCACTCTCTTCAATTTCAATTTATTTTATTTTGTTCTAAGACATTTTATGGGAATGTCCAGCTATGACATCCCATTGTGATAATTTACAACTATAAAATAGCATGCCGAAGCGGCGATTTTGTTATAATGATATCTTTGACCAAGTATGTTTTTTAAATGTCTGGATACACAGCAAAAAAGTGCAAAAGAGTTATTCATTCTGAAAACTGAATGCAGTGGTGAAAGTATCACTTGCTGTCAGCTGCTTGTGTCGCCTGTTCCAGGGCAGAAGGGCTCGTGGGAGGTTGTGGCAGCATTTGCTGACTTGTAGCCCATCGACTTAGACATAGTGACTGCACCATTTCATCCCTTGATGTGACAAGTCACCTCATAATTCTTGCTTCTATAGAACAGAGTTACAGTCTGCTCTGGGCTAAAGTGAAAGAATTCCCGAAGAGTCAACCAACATATGCTTAGAATATCCATGTTTTAGGACTTTCATATGTCATCTTTTCTGATGGACATGCTACAAGTTAGTGTTAGTGTTTGTGATACAAAGTACTTTTTCTTTTCCTCCATGGGAATCTGTTGGCATAGCATGTACTTCAATCTGGCAGTTATGGGTAACTTGGGAATGTTAATGAATGAATTATAGTGCAGGCATTTCTGCTCTAACGTAGTGTATGCATTCCAGAAAATCTAGTATTCTTCAAATGCACACAGCCCATATTTAAAAAAAGAAGTAAGGATGGGGCTGACCATTTAATTTTTATACAGCTTTGTAAGCAGAATATGCAAAAACCCCCCAGTAACAATACTAATTAGATACTAGCACAGTAAAAAAGAGTCACATTCAGTTCTTAATAAACAGAAATACTGTAGTCCAGAATATCTGTAGATGTTTTAAAACACAAAAATACAGAATTTTGCAGTTTATTTTTTTTGAATGTGAAGGTAGCTTGATGGAAGGAGGTATATGGATTGTAGCTGCTGAGTTATGGGGAGAAGGACAAAGTGTACAAAGACTTGAGTGAACCAAGACAAAGCCTGTGGACAGTCTGTGCCAAGGAACACCCTGGGGTGAGTAAGCATTGTATCCAGCCCTGTGTCCGCGCCTTCAGCTATGGGAATGGACTTAGATTTGGTGGCTGTTACTGGGGGGTGCAAAACATTACCATTCTGGGGAAGCCAGCTTCTACTTTAGCATCATTCACCTTTTGACCTAGGGAATGAATGAATTGATGCATCGAGAATATGCACTCTGGCAGAGCAGTCCTTGTCTTGAGTACAAATTCATGAGAGGCTAAGGCAAAGCACAAAGCCAGAAATGAGTGTTAGATCGATTCTGTGTGTATAGATTCAGAGGTTTTACGCTGGCCTGAAAGGATAGTGCATCGCTTCTCTCCTATTAGATTACAGTGAATAAGCTGTCTTCAGGCTATTGAAATCTGTCAGTCCACAAAAGTTTACAGGTCTATCAGACAGGTTGTTTCAATCCTAATGAACTCTGTTGAAAATTAAAATATTGCATTATAGCTGAGCATTTGGGGCCTTAAAAAGTGGACCTACTCTGTTGAATGATATTTAGAATTAAAGTTCTTATTTAATAACTGAATAAGAATTCAGTTCTTACTGAATTCAACTAATTTGAATAAATTGAATAATATTATTCAATTCTTTTAGGCAATGTTCACTGTGAAGCTGGCACATTTGTTTATGTGCCATCAGCCCCAGTGAAAATGCAATGGTTTAAGTCACTGTATTAGTTAGGGTTCTCCAGGGAAGCAGAACCATTACAATATGTATCTATATCTACATATATCTCCATGTCTGTGTCTATACTTACCTAACTGTTATGTACCTGTCTGTCTGCCTATCTATCAAAAAAGAGATTAAATTACTATAAGGAATTGGCTTACATGAATATAGATACTGGCAAGGCCAAAATGCAGGGTGGGCTGGCAGACTGGAGATCCAGGGAAGAGTCCATGTAGCACTGTGAGCCGGATGGCAATTTGCTGGCAGGATTACCTCTTCTTTGGTGGAGGTCAGTCTTCATTTAAAGGTCTTCAAATAATTGGATGAGGATAATCTGTTTTACTCAGTCTACTGAGTTAAATGGTAATCTCATGTACAAAATACATTCACAGCAATGTCAAGACATGTATGACCAAATATTTGAGTATTGTAGCCGAGCTAAGGTGACACATAAAATTAACCATCACAGCCACTAAGAAACTTTTTCAAATGTTTTGTTTTTTAGAATCCCTATGTTATGGGAATCAGTTTTGAAAAGATCAGAGAGCATTTTTTTTTTTTATGCCTTTAGCTTATAAAATATGTACCAGAAAACTTTCAAACACTTACTTGAATCTGGAGAAATGTCTATACATATGTTATATTCCTCCTGTACCCTTTCCAAATGCCTAAACACTTCAAAACAATGCACTAAATTTCTGGGGCAACTTTAAAGTTATTAACATTTTTCTATCTGCCAAGAAAAGACTTGCCCTACATATGTTTATGGCTGCAAGATGCTCCCCAGGAGAAGAGGGCTTATTATTCACCCTTGTCTCCACTCTTCCATTCTCACTCTTCAGTCTCATTCTTCATCAAAATATCTGTAATTCTAAACTGAGTACCTCACAGAAGCAACAACATGGATTTAAGCAGCATTAGCCATCTGGCAAGCTATGTCAGCATTTACATTGCTGCACTTTCCCAGGCAAACTAACTGCTTCCTTGCTCACTTCCTTTCTTCCTTTCCTTCTTTTGCAAATGTTATGGGAAAGGCATTATGCTAAGAAGTCCAAAGGCTGAAGTTTGAATGAGAAACAGTAAGAAATTCCTTGGAGTGGGAACAGATTCTTATGCTGCTGTCCCCAACTACTAGTTTTTGTTCCTGAGTTGGTAGTTGCTAACATGGATGAAATTTGAGAGGCATAGGGAAGCCCAGAAGTGTTTTACTAGATACAGATCCTAAAACTCAGCCATGAGAAAGCCACTCATTCCACACTCATATTCCCAGGACAAGATATCATTCAGTTCCAAGGAACTCAGCAAACACTGTTTTCAAATCTTTTTCTCAGGCTTTGCTACTTAAGGGCCACAGACCAGGAGCATATGCCATACCTGGGAGCTGTTCTAGAAATGGGTAAAAAAATTATGGTTGTTGTAGATTATGGTAGTCATCTCCATTCCACTGTGTGACGATACCACAGTTTATCTACTTTACCATTAATGGCCATTTGGATAATTTCTACTTTGTGTCTATTACATATAGTGCCGCAGTGAGCAGTCTGTCACATGTCTTTCGGTGAGCATATAGACACATGCAGTGCATTGTTTGCAAAATAATTTAGCTTTCCTTGCTAACTCAAGGTCATCATTATGAAGTCTAGTCTCATCTTGGACTGTAGTATAGTAATATCTCCAGGATTTGTGGAGATGGTAGTTCAGCTAGACTTTTTGAGTTCCTGTGTGTATTTTCTGTTCTTGCTGTCAGACTTCCAGGTTACAATTTACTATGGTCAGTGCTTCCTTCCTTTTTGGGTACTTTCGTTTTGCTGAAGATTCAGAAAGTAAATGATCAGATATATTAGAACTGTGTCTTAAACCCCTCTTTGAATGCAGGTTATGCCTTTATCAAGCAGGGGTATCTCAGAAGCTGTTTTTCATTCTTTCCTGATTCTCAGCCTTCTTTTGGATTCTTCGTTGTGCCAGATACCCAAGTTTCGGATGGCTGGAGTGCTGCTATTATTTTGAAATTATTATTTTTTGCAGTTTTATTCTTTTTCCATTTGTATTCATATTTTAACTCCTTTCCCCATTTTGCTCATATTGAAAATTCCCTAAAGTAGACATTGTAGTTCTAAATTATCTTTGTAAAAATAATGCCATTTTTTTTTTTTGGAAGTCAGATTCCTTCAGGAGAAAGAATTTGCAAATCTGATGGTTATTTGCTCTTTTAGTGGGTTGGGGCTCTGCGAGCTCAAAAGTGAGCTAGTTTTCAGGACATCTGATCCTGGTATAATGTGAAAAAGTCAGATTTTAATATAGGCTTTTTGGCTACTTTCTTTTTTAAATCACATTCCAGAAAATCACCCTTCGGTCCTTCAGAAAATCAAATGAAAAAGTAATTAAATTTCCTGCAGCTTGCTGGGAAAGCAATGAAGTAGACTGGTGATGAGCAGTGGAGTGTATCTGGGGAAACTTCTACCTTGTGGAAAAAATGCCCCAGGCACATTGAATGAGACCAAGAGCCTCTCAAAGGGTCTTAACTATAGAAATGTGAAATTAAAGATGTCAGGAGCATTTTATTTTAAATGGGGAATGTGTTAAGAAACTTTTAAGAAAATATAACTAATTTTGCTTTAGTTTGGTATTTTCGGTCCATCTCTTTGCATAAAACAGAGAGGCTAGAAAAGCATTATTGATCTATCTCTATGTTTGATGGTTAGGTAGCAAAGTAAGTAGGTAAAAATCAATGATTCTTAAAATTAGGACTAAAATTTAAAAATTCTTTCTAGGACATACTTTTTTGTACAGTAACTAAACAAATACTACCATGCATACAAATAGTTTTAATTTAAGATTGTTCAAAGATGTTGTCATTGAAAAGAAGTTCTTATTTTATTATATGATCTTTCAGAGCAACTCTTATAACCTTTCAAAGAGAATTTTAAGAAGGTCAGAGCAGGTCGTGTACAATCTCCAACAGATTTTCTTGCCAGTATTATGTATACTCAGGTATAAGGTTGATATTTAACTGTTGAAGAAAATGGGACTATAGCTTAGGCACCAAACAGTTATCTTTCCATGATATCAATAATAATTTAGTGTTAGATGCCAGTCATTCAATAATTAGTAGTAGATATTTAGCATATATTAAATATGAATTTAAGAACTACATTTCCCGCTGAGTGAATGAGCAGAATGCACTTATATTGCCGAGTATACTAATTTTAGGAGAGAAAATGTGCTCTTTACTGTTACAGACTATTAGTTATAGCCCCAGCGGAAGAGACAGTTTCTCCAGTTGAAAAGATTTGGCTCTTTGCAGCATTCCAAGGGTAGGTTATATAGTAAATATTGGGCACCTTCTCTGTTGGAAACAATGTGAAAGGAGAAAAGAGAAAAATAGAAAAGACAGCAAGTAGGTGGAAGTGTAATGTGCTCTCTTGCCACATGCAGTCTGGCGTGTTTTCTAGAATCTCCTCCTTTCTCACTGTGTTCAGAAGGGGATTGGCACTTTTTACCTTGGCAATCAGATTTCCCATAGTTCATTTCCTCCCTGATCCTGTGCCTGGCAAGGTTCATCTGCTCCCTCCTCACTACTATCTTCTTTACTCTCTGAGTCAGAGTCCTGAGCCTGCCTTAGATCTAGTACACAACTCCTCCTTCCCCACTTTACCTCCTGTTGAGTCCTCCTTCCCCAGGCTCCAGCCTTGTTCATTCCTTAATGCAGGATCTGTTGCAGGTCAGATTTCTGGGAGCTAAAGGGATATGGAGGTGGATAGGGTACCTGGGGATGTAGACAGCAACAGAAAACTCAGTAGGCAGAGCTTCAGATAAAGTGTGGCATGGGATCTGAAGGGGAGGAATTTCTTATGCTTGGAGCAATCAGGGTAGGCTTCATAGAGGAGGTGACTCTTTGGCAAGCCTTGACCAATGTGGAGGATTTGATTTCTGGATAGGAAATACAAAAGGTTTTGATTTGATTGGAGACTAATATTAAAATATATTTCGACTAGGAGGGATAAAGCTGGTTTTCAATGCTTTTCAGTCTCAAAAGTTGAAAAAAGTAGTTACAAGATGTGATGATGTTAAATACACCAAGATAACATGTTTGATACAAACATTGTCTCCCTTGTTGAAATTTTATGTGTTTGTTAAGTACTATTTAAAATGAGGACTATGAGCTCCTTAGTGTGCCTAGAAGATGAGAAGGGTGAAGGAAATGAGGTAGGAAAGTAGAGTGGCCATAGAAATGATTCTCCAAACCAGAATTTCCTTGCAAATAAATGAGAGGAACTAATATACTTAAAAGTATCTAATTGTCTTGAAATATTATTTTGTTGTTTGACAAATTGCTTTTATTATATATGTAATTTTATAAAATACTGTTGACCCTTGAACAATGATGTGGTTGGGGTGCCGATTTCTCCTCAGTTGAAAATCTACATATGACTTTTGAATCCCCCCAAAACCTATGTTGTTCCTTAGTATCTACGGGGTCTTTGTTCCAGGATAACTCCCCCTACCCCAGCCTAGATACCATAATCTGAAGATAATCAAGTCCCTCATATAATGACGTGGAGCAATGCATACAGTCAGTCCTTCATATCTGTGGACTCCCAATCATGGATCAAAAACAGTACAGGTATTTTTTGGAAAAAATATGCATATAAGTGGACCCACGCAATTCAAATCTGTGTTGTTCAAAAGTCAGCTGTAGTTCTATTTTAAAAGTTTTCAAAAATAAAATTATTAATAAAATATACAAATTTATATATACGTAAGCAATTTTTACATCAATTATATGAACATTAAATTACATAAAGCAGAATAGTTTTAGAAAATATTTAACTATTTTAATCAGTTACTTATATCTACCTTTAATAATTTTCTGAAGAATATGTCTTTTTTCAATATGGTCTTATGCTTTTCTTCCCCCATGAAATTGCTTGTAATCCTCTTTCGAGATACATTTTACGATTATTACATTTGAAATTGTTGACATCAGCAGTTGACTATTTGTAGGTCATAATGTTTTCAATTAAGAAAAGTCTTTGTATAAAGTGTTGAAGAGCTCTTTAAGAGCAAATCCTGTGATAAGCTTAGAGCATATTCTGAAAAATGGAGGCTATTTTCAGTTTTATTTTTATTTTTGGTATTGACATGTGTAAATATTTACATAGGTAAATATTTTAGCCCATTATCATCACAAGTTCTATGTTTTTGCCTCCCTTCAAAGGACTTTCTTTGACAAAGACTTTTAAAAGTTTCTTAACGTTTATAAGACAAGACTTGCCAAATAAGTTGTTTCCATTTTGACTCTTGGATGTTTTCCTATAATTAGATGCTTCATAATTGTAGGCTTTTTTGATTTAATTCTATTCTGGTACAGAATATAAATTTAATTCAGTAAAAATAAGAGGTCCATCAAAAGATTTTCCCCATAAAGTGAGATATTCTAAATCATAATTGCAGAATTTTAGAATTAAATTTGTACAACATTTAAGCTCTCACCATTTAGTCTGTTTAGTTCATCAGTGCCTTCCTGTTTTCAGGCTTAGTTTTCAATTAATTTTGAACTGCCAACATCTTCAAAAGCGGAAGGTAGTTTTTATAGCTCCCATTGTTAACCAGTTTGATAAAAGCTTTCCAACAGATTTTGAACAAAATGTAATGAAAACTTAGAGGACAGGTTAGAAAAAACAGGATGATTGGCTAAGTAGTTCTTCAAAGATTCAAATGTTTCCAAAACCTGAATGATGATAAGCTGCAAAGAGAAAAAGTAACCACCACAAGAAATGCTTAGCTATTGTATGTATGTAAACATATTTGAAATTTTGACAGCTACAGCTTCTATTTCAATTGGTAGAATATTAAAGCCTGTTTGGATATAATTATAAGCACCACCCTTAATTCCAGGTGCATTTCTACTTCATATATTTCTTAATTTAGTAAACATTTAATTTTTTACTCTTATTTTTCACTCAATTTACAATAGCATTAGTAATAAGATTGGATGTTTTACTTTTGATAGAATGAACTTCCAAAAGCTTTACTTGGATTTCATGCAGTGCATGGGGGGAAAAAAACTCTTATTGGAATTCATCTAACTGATTTTCTTTTTGAAGCATCTGATCAGATTGATGTAAAATTAGCCTATATACCTTTGCAAAGTTCTTTTTCTGCTAATGGAGACGGCATTAACAGCTATTGCTTCACTATTTGCGTTTGTACAAGAAAACTTGGAATTAAAAATGCACATAATCAATTTCAGAGTCATTTGTTTGATCTAAGGGAAAAGTCATGTTTCAGAGGTGATGTATAAATGAACCTTCTGCAGCTGCATGAGTGAAATTGTAGACTCTGAACATAGTTTTCTTAAAAGACATATATGCTGATACTCCTTTAGGGGATTTGTGTTTTCTGTGCAGAGAGTCCACGTAACCTGCACCCACTTCCCCCAGTATTAACATCTCACATTGGTATAGGACATTTGTTAGAATTAACGAACCAATGTTGATACGTTATTAACTGAAGTCCATACTTTATTCACATTTCCTCAGTTTTCCCCTAAAGTCATTTTTTTGTTGTTGTTCCAGCATGCCATCCAGGATACCATATTGCATTTAGTTGTCATGTCTCCTTAGGCTCTTCTTGGCTGTTAACAAACATTTCGAGCAAGTTATATTTTTATCACAATCTTTCTTGAGGAAAAGAAATTTGGTACAAACTTTTTATTAAAAAAGCACCTTTGTTTTTTGAGGTCATTACTGCTAAAAGGGTTTAATTTATCGCAAAATGTAAAAGCATTACCATTCAATAAAATAACTAGTTACACACTTTAAACCATACTAAAAATGGTTAAATCATGAAATGAAGAGCATTTCAGTTACTCTCTTGCTCTGTGGCAGGACTGTCCAATTTCTGTTTTCTGTACCTATTACATGTACTTTGTATGTATATTTTCTTGATTTCCCATTGATTTGGCCAAACAGCTACCTGGCAGCATTGCAGATCTTACAGGTAGCAGCTTAACTCCTGGTTCTCCAGGTGGCCAGCGAGCAGCCACGTCATCTTTCTCCACCCACCATCTGAAGAAGTTACCTGTCTCTTGTTTAATCTTGTCCAGCTTAATTTGTTTTATCAGTGACTATTCTGTTTCCTGTTCTTGAAAGGAAAGTCTTAGTTACACTGTGTCTGCAAAGGATCAGGAAAGGAGAGATGGGTTTATCACTGAGTGTCTTCCATTTGGACACATATTAATGAGTAGTCTTTTCAATGCGCAGGTGTCTGCACATTACTGTGTGAAAAAAAGCTGGAGGTAAAAGTGCAGATCCACCAACTCACCCTGGCTTATTTTAATGCAACTGTTAATAACTTTAATGTATTGTTAGTACACAGTTTCATAAGTTACTGTTAATGTAATTTGCGATTGAAAAAGAAAATCCCATATGCATGCTAAAACAGACAGGATAAAGGACAATAAGCATAAGCTGGGATTCTTCTCAGCAAAGCTGGGAAGGTGACAGATGTCATCTAAAGGGAAATTTTGTATAGAAACTGATATGCCACTCTTTATTTTCTCCCTAAATCCTATTTTCTTGCCAAAAATAGAAATTTTCAGTGAAAAATAACTGTAGTATACCTATTTGCACTAACATTAGTGGATTATGCCTACATTAACTTGACTCAAAGTAAATTGATAGAAGTATTGAGAAAGTGAACATGCATTATAAGATAAGTACTCTTAAGAAGTACATATTCTCACATGTACATGTACACACGTATAGCACATTGATAATGTGCTATCCATATAAGAAAAAAAAAATTTGATATGGACCTTAGGGGAAGGATGCAAACAAGGCTATTTTCCTGGGTGTAGAAGGGTTAGGTCTGCATTGCCCCATATTCGTTCCTATGCTCAGGGCCTATCTTACTAGACTATAACAGGGATCAAAGTAAGGCCCATTTGGCCCTCTGCCTGTTTGTGTAAATATAGTTTTATAGAAGCCCAGCCAAGCTCGTTCATTTATGTATTATTGGTGTCTGCTTTCATGCTATAATGGCAGAATTGAATAATTGCAACAGAGATCATTAATATTTTCTTATCTGGTGCTTTACAGAAAAGGTTTACTAACCCCCGGACTGTAAAACTTCGCAGACAGACCTCAGGCATGACCCACTTCTCAATTTTCAGGTTCCCCCACACTGGTACCCATAAGGTAACATCTCTGTCTGTGGGGTTCGCTTCCTTCTAGCCCTTTCCCAGGATGTGACACAGAAGCAGACAGGAGATAACCACCTGCTTCTTTCTAACTCATACGGGTAGAAGAGACACAGATCATAACAATAGATGACATCTATCGGTCACCCTCAATGCACTTTGTATAGTCGTATATGCTTCAGTAGGAGTTAATCCTCACAGCATCATGTGGCGGGTTCCATTACTACATTCATGTTATGACTGCGGAAACTGAAGCTCAAGAGGTTAAGGATTTTGCCCTGGGTCACAAAGCCAGGATGCGAGGAGGAAGCGTTTGAATTTGGCCAGACCATTATGCTTATTCTGAGCACTGGTCATTCATGATTTAAGAATCCCTCAGCTGCTTTGAGTGTGCCTTCCCTAAACCTTCAGCACATTGCCTCTTGTTTCTATCTTTCTCCCTCCACTGGCAAACTCCCAATAACTAAATGTCAGTGATTTTAAATAGGAAGTAATTTGCAATTTGACATGTTGCTAGTCTTTGAATAAATCTAGTTAACATACCCATCTTTCAGGGGGTTTTCATTTTAAAACCTTTAGGGAATCGTTACCCAAATAGTACTTAGTAAAATATTTTTCAAGGTGGTGTGAATCTGGAAGGACTTTTACCTGCAGGAGCTGTATTAGGGCCTTGGATGAAGCACCGGTGGTTGAATGCCTGGACTAGATCATCCTTTGATGGAGCAGCTGCAAAACAGAGCCAAAGAAAGCCCAGGCTGCTGGGCCAGCTTGTCTTTCCCAGTCTGGGGAATGGCGGGACCTAGTTCAAGAGACAATGTTTGTTTTCTCTAGAAAGGAGAGTCAGAGAACCATTCTGTAACTGAGTTAATGAAGAGCGAGACCTATTGTGGGAACACAGACTAGAATCACTTCCAGTTACAGGTGGCTGGCTCAAGACGATTAGTGGGCAGGGGAACATCCTGTATGGAAAGAAAGACTTGAACTTCACAAAGAGAATGAATGCTACTATGTTCTAGCAGCATGGCTGGATTCAGCTGTTGGAGTTTATTTTTCAGTTAGTTGGGGTTTATTCTGGAAGTATGTGTGCTATGTAATAAAAGTACATTTTGGATAAGTCCTTCATCAGATGTGTCTTTGAAAATATTTTTTCCCAGTATGTGGCTTGTCTTTTCATTCTCTTGACATTGTCTTTTGTAGAGCAGTTTTTAATTTTAAATGAGTCCAATTAATCAATTATATCTTTCATGGATCACACCTTTGGTGTTATATCTAAAAAGTCACTGCCGTACTCAAGGTCATTTAGGTTTCCTCCTATGTTATCTTCTAGGAGTTTTCTAGTTTTGCACTTTATATTTAGGTCTGTGATCCATTTTGAGTTCATTTTTGTGAAGGGTATAAGGTCTGTGTGGTCTTTGTCTACATTCTTTCTTCTGCAAGTGGATGTCCAATTATTCCAGCACCATTTGTTGAAAAGATTGTCTTTGCTCTGCTGTATTGCTTTTGCTCCTTTGTCAAAGATCAGTTGACTGTATTTATGTGGGTCTATTTCTGGGCTCTCTTTTTTGTTCCACTGATTTGAGTGTACTATCAGATTTTTAATTGTCTATAATTTTACATATTCTGTAATAAAGGAAAATAGAAGCTAGTGAAAACTCCTGAAGTCCTTCATTTCTGAGCTAGGTTACAGTGGACTTAGATTCACCTTTGTCTCTTTTAAAAGCCTTTGCTTAATTCTTTGGTATGGTCAAAACTTTGTGAAGATGGGAATAGTTATGATGCACACTTGATCATGTCATCTCTTTCTTTAAACCTTCTGGTGGCTTCCTACCCTCTCAACATAACCACCCCTTCTCATGTCTTTACTATGATTTTAGGCCCTGAGCAGTCATCCGGCTCTTGCTAACTTTCCTGCTGCGTCCACATCTGCTGCGGCTGCTCCCTCCCCCATTCTGAGCTCTCCAGCCTCACCATCTTCTTCTAGTTACAGGAACTACTGACTCCTCCCCTGGCCCCAAGCCCCTCAGCCTATGGTTATTGGTGCCTGGGAGGTCATCCTTCACCTCTTCCTGATTTCTGCCTAGTTGACATCTACACATCCATGTTTACCTGTTCTGTGCTGTCAGAGCATCTTGTACATAATTGTCATGGTGAGCCTTATGAGAGAAGGAACTCACTTTTTTTTTTTAGCATTTTAGCTCCAGGATCTAACATGGTGCCCTTGGATGACGTGGATGTTTAACTTCCCGTGCTCAGATGTTAGGGTCATAGTGTCAGTTTTCTTATGGCGATCCCTAGTGTAGAGTGGTGTAGACGGTGGCATTTGATTGTTCGCTTTTGTTCATAGAAAACTGTTTTGGGTTTTAGATCTGTATAACTTATAGCTTAAATAAATATTTTAATGCTTAAAGCAGTAGGATTTGAAATCTAAGGGACAGTTTTCCCAACAACCTTATTGGGTCACCATGTTCCTTAGTGTGGAACAGTGTTGTATGCATTTGACTCTTTATCAGAGGTGTGCTGAGACCAGATGTGTCCATACATTCTAAATACTGGCCTTACTATATTAACAAATACACACACACACTCTTTTCTAAGTAAAATGTTGATCTTATGAAAATGTGATTTTAAAAATCTTTATATCTTAAGTATACCTTTTTTCCCCCCTAAGTTCATATAATATCCCTTTCAGCTTCAATGGGACTATTTGCAATTTAAAATGCTTATTTCCCAGGGATCATTTTAAAATTTTAACTTGTGAATTTTTCATCAGTAATTAGCCATTACCACAAACTTTCTTACAGATCATCTTGTGATTTATCAAATGAGAAGAGGAATAGGCTCAGATTTTGAACACCTAAAGTTGGTAATTCAGGGTACATTTTTCTCTGATTGTGTTTCATTTGATTCCTCTTCTTTTGACATAAATTAGTGGCTCTCCCTGCCAGAAGTAGAGACTGTTTTGTTTGTTTGTCTTTATCTTGGCTGACTAACATATATGACTTGACCTTAATCTTTACCTGGCATTTGCCAAGTACACCTGTAAACAGGTCTACATGGTATTTGTGAATCCAACTGTAATTGCCTTAGATGAGGCACTGAACTTAAATTAAAACTGATTCGAGCCTTGTTACTGCCACGTACTCATCTCAGCACTCAACGTGTACCACATTGGCTCAGGCCCAGAATAAAACAGAGCTAGCTATATGTACAGCGTTGTGCCATCTCTGCTTGTTTAACCTTCGACGTCAGGAGCTAAGACACAGGGAAACTGGTGACTATTTCATTCTTGGGCAGAACAAAAGATTATCTTGGCACTCGGTCATGGTAGCATGTCTTCTTTTTCTTTTTTTTCCATCAGATGTGAAAATTACCAAGTGTCTCAGGTTGCAGTCTGTTGGCATAATCCAGGTGGTTCTCTAGTTTCATAGACACAGACCAAATGAAGCACAGACAGATGGAGAGGGGTGGGGGCAAGAGTGTCTACAATAGCGCTTTCCTCAAATAGCTTTAGGTAAACCAAAGTTTTATAAGATTTTTCTCATTTTAATCTTACTTGTGCTTTCATTCTTTAAAGGAGTCTCTTTGTATTGTTCATAGTTTTTGTAGCAATACTATGTACCATTTTCCAAAGTAATTTAAAAAATCTTGGTACGTCAAATTTTCTTAAATGGAGCCATGCACGTGGAACCCCTGAAAACCTGTTCAACACTTTCTTTTGGCCTGAAGAGCACTGTAGTACCTTCCTGGAGAGCTGGCCTCTGGAGCTGAATGGGCTGAGTTGAAAGCCTGCTTCTTGCTACCTGATGATACTTAGACCTCTCTCTGCCACAGTTTTCTCCATAGTAAATAGGATGCTAGTGATAACTTCTTTATAGGGTTATGATGAAGATTAAGTAAATAATAGACGTCAATGCTAAAATCACTGCCGAGACTGTGTGTGTAAGGTGCTTAATAAATGTCTGTTTCAGTATATGAATGTTTCAGAGTATTCTTTTGTTTCCTTGAAAGAGAGTAGGTGGTGGTGGGAAAGACTTAACCTGGTCAGAGAAGTTTTATTACTTAGTTCATATGAAGCTATCAAGGAAGTAGCTTATTCTGGAAGAGGATGATAAAAACAAATTAGGAAATCATAATGCCAACTTTCTAAGCTCAAGCTAACTATAATAGAACTTCCAAGTCCTGGTGGCTTTATAAAGTACAAACTTTTTTTCTCATATGTCAAGCAGCGCTCCTGATTGGTTTCCCTCAATGTGGTAATTCAGGCATCCAGGCACATGCCATCCCTTGGCTTTGCCATATTGGAGTTCTTCACTTTAGCTATGAGGATTAGGAAGAGAGAAAGGGAGGCAGAGGAAGAGAGGGGAGAGAGAGATGAGGAAAAGGAGTGGGGAGAGAGAAGGAAAGAGGGAGAGAGAGAGGGGAAATGAATGAATGAGAATGAATATGAGCTGAGTGAGAATCTTACAAAGGATTTTAAGGGCCAAGCATGAAAGTGGCAAATATACTCTTTCTGCTCCCATTCCACTGGCCAGAACTGGTCACATGGCTCCAGGCTACCTGCTAGTGGTTCTCCCTGTGTGCCCTGTAATAAGAAGCAGAATGGATGACTATCCAGGTAGTCTCTGGCACAATAGTTAACCATGTATTTATTTTCTGCTAGTGGTAGACATGTTCTATAATTAATTTATTTGTATACTTCATTGTAAACTATTTCTGAAATTCTGTATAATGCCAGGACCAGCGAAGGACTCGAGAGAATTTATAATCATTATGTTTCTTTATTTTAGAAATTTGCAGGAAGTCAAGGACTCTACTGAGACGTCTACTTCTTAACATTTTACTGCTGCACAATTGGCCACAAAACAGAGACTGTCAAGGACAGTATCTTAATGATCATCCATGACAAGCTGGTTCCTGTTAACGAGAAAGTTTTTATGCTTTGTATTCTGCTGGTGGTCAGTAAAAGGCAAAAAGGCAAAGAAATTAATGATCCTGTAGTGATTGAAGTTACACGAGACAGTCTAAGAGCAGAGATTTTTTTTTTACTGTTTTTTAATAAATATGGCTCACTATTGCAACTAGTATTTGTACTCAGCTCTGATGGGAGAAATGATGGCAGCTTTCTGTGTCTTATATTGTCAAATAAAGTGACTTACTCCTGTAGCTTTATTAATAATATTCCACTTGAGCAGCTCTTTTGAATCACAGTTGGCCTCTGCACAGATTCAACAGTTTATGAGAGCAAACCTGGGAAAGTTTATAGCTACGCAGACACGCCTTGGGGCCATACTTAACTGTTTCCGTGTTAATATATACCTCACATTTTGCAGTTCTCCATAGTTATATGGATTGATTTTGAATCCCATTTCTTCTGCCAAGGTTCAGATATATAACACAATTGGGAAGCAATGTAATGTAATGGTTGATCATGTGTTCTCCAGCATCAAACTGAGTTTGGATCCCAACTCTGCCACCAGTCACTGTGTGATCTTGGGCACTTTCATTGTTTGCTATGGTTGCCCAGTTATTTCTGGTAACAAATACCAGACTGAGTGGCTTCCAGCGGTCCCCAACTTTTTTGGCGCCAGGGACTGGTGTTCTTATGAGAATCTAATGCCTGATGATCTGAGATGGAGCTGAGGTAGTGATGGTAGCGCTGGGGAGCAGCTACAAATGCAGATGAAATCTCACTCGCTTGCTTGCCACTCACCTCTGCTGTGTGATCTGGTTCCTAATAGGCCACTATGGAGCAGTACCAGTCCGCAGCTTGGGGTTTGGGGATGACTAGCTTAAACAACAGAAATTTATTTTCTCACAATTCTAGAGGCTCACAGACTGAGGTCAAGGCGTTGATTGGGTTGGTTTCTTCTGAAGCCTCTCTTTTTGGCTTGCAGGTGGCCATCTTCCTGTGTCTTCACATGCTTTTTTCCTCTGTGTATGTCTGTGTCTAAATTTCTTCTTATAAAGACACTTGTCATATTCGGTTAGGGCCATTCCTAACAACCTTTCCAAATACAGACACATTCCGAAGTACTGGGGTTAGGACTTCAACATATGAATTTTGAGGGGATATGATTCAGCCTGTAACAGGCACTTGGCTCTGCCTGATCTGCAAAATGGGTTTGTAAAAGTACTTTATAGGGCCATTATGAGTATTCAAAGATATTATGCAAAGAAATTGCTTACCATAATACCTGGTACATAGTGATAATTCATTACATAGAACTTTTAATTATAATTATACATCTTATTATATCTAGCTAGGACATCTGTCCAAATTGGGAGATGGTTTTCTGCATGGCCTTTTAATTATTGAGGCCTTAGATTAGTGTAGTCTTTCTTGTGCTCTCATAGCATTGGAATAGGCTGCCTTCAGCAGAGTAACAGGGCAGAAGCCCAGGGCTTGTGATCAAGTGGATGGATATGGATTTTGTGCTAAGGATTTCTGAGTAGTCTTCTTTGGCTGTCACTGTGGGGTCATTAGGCACCATAGATGGTTGTGAAATGCTCTCAGATGTTCTGGTTCCTGTAATGGCCTGACCAAAAGTTTTACCAGATCTAGATAAGCATCTGGAGAAGAGCAATCTCTCTATGTCAGGGGCAGAAATCAGAAAGACTTTTTCATTGTTAGGGGAATAACTATGAAATCATAGAAGTAGATCACTGAATATAAGAATTATCCAAGCACTGGAGATGGTTTTTAAATAATGCAGTGTGTCAAAGCTGTTAGTATTCCTGTGATTGTTGGCTACCCTAAACAGTTCTAGACTTGATGAGAGTTGGTGGAATTCTATAATGCTGATATTATAGGTAACTTATCATTAAATAAGTACCTCTTATCTAAGTTCCTGGCATTTCTTCTTTCAATTGACGTAAATGTTTCTTGTTTTAAAAAAGTGCGGCTACTGTCCCAACACAGTCACGGCTTGTGTAAACCATTAGTGAGCATAGGTCCCCACTAGGGTAGAAAAAGGAAGGCCGGATCGCGTGGGCCCTGACAGAGCAATCTGTCCAAGGAGGACAATATGCCTGTCGGTCAAAAGAAGCTTTGAATGTGGTAGGAGGCTCATCCAGTTGTTACATCCTACACCGTGATAGTACACATTGATGGGAGTTGAGTTGTACAGGCATGTTATTCACAGTTCAAACCAGATCTATTTACTGCATCGCATCAGCTCCTAACCCGAGTCAAGGGCACTGCTAGCCAACTGTCTAGTTGTATCAAGGTTTCTTTTGAAATGACTGTGAAATATTTGTCTTTTAATAAAAGTCATTGAGTAATGAGTATGAGGATTGTCGCATATACATACATATATAAATATGAATTATAAGAAGTAATTTTTAACTATAAAATAATATGTATACTTACTATTATGATCATAAAGTCTGAATTATACTCTTATTAGGGATTGGTGGGACATAGAATTTAGCAATTGGTTTAATGTTACCTTTTTTCCTATAAATCTATTTACCTTGCTTTTAAAGAAAAAACCCAGTAGTGACAATTAAAAAAAAATCCTTCCCTATTAATCTCTTCATTTTCATTTCAGTTGCCCTTACAGTCCTACATCTTCATCACATTGTACACTTTAAAAAATTCACATTGTACAACCGAAATGTATATAATTTTAATTTGTCAGTCTTACCTCAATAAAGCTGGACAAAATTGCTATTCTGTTGTAGAAAATGTGGAGAAGAATGCAACAACACCTCTTCCTCTTCATGAAGGTCATTCTGTTATTGCTGCTTTTTTTTTCTTGGTTTTTATGTGTCTGTTTCCTAAAAGTATTCTGAAAATTTGCCTTTTTATTTTTCACTTGGTTTAATTAGTTAATTTCTTTTTTTTTCAGGAAAGAGCAAGTTAGTACCTTATATCAAAACATCAACCTTGTGGAGCCAAGACTGATTCAGCCATATGAACATGTTATAAAGAACTTCATCCGTGAGATCAAACTTCAAAGCACGGAAATGGAAAACCTGGCCATTGCAGTGAAAAGGTATTGAAGTCCTTCCTAAGTGGCACATGGGGTTCTTTACCTGGCTCTCCGACCCCGGGAGCACATGGACTGAACTGCATTATCACGTTATGATGGGAGGACTTTCTGATCCTCAGGAGTCTGGAGCTTTCTAAACTAAGCCAGCATGAGGAAAGTTGAGTCAGGCAGTACTTCGCAGGGTCAGTCAGCAATCCATCAGCAGGTCACCATGATCCTATCATTTAACTCTTCCAGGCCAATGATTCCATATAGAACATTCAAAGAGATTTGTTATCTCCTGTCTAGCCACTTGAAACATATAGGAGACTTTTCATCCAGAGAGGCACGCAGGGCCCCATTTGAAGCCTGGCTTTGTCACTGACAGATTTGTGACTTTGGGCAGGTTACTTAATCTCCTTGTGTCTCAGCTTCTGCATCTGCAAAATGAAGTTGTAAATATTCACCTCCTCGGGGCATTGAAACTTAATAGATGCCTTCATGGGTGATGCCCCTCGCACTGAATCTACCCCGTGGGGGGTGCTTAGTGATGTATCTTCCCTCTCTTTAGCCCTCCTCATCCAGCCTGAACTGAAAGCCTAGGAGCTGTTAAGCCCTTACTGTCACACTGCCAGTTTGTGTAAGGTTTGGCTGGCTTACACAAGATATCTTACTGGTTTTAATAGCAACCCAGTACAAAAGAAGAATTATATGTGCTGCAATTCAGATATTAACCTCTTTGCTTCCTGGAAGAACCACACTCCTTTGGCATATGTTGGGAAGGAGGACACTTTGTCGCAATTCCTGATTTGCTTTCCAGAGGCTTCTTGTTGCATGTGTTCCTCCAGCAGATCCAGGCATGCTACTCACCTGCTGGTCTCTGCCTAGAACTTGTAAATGGCCCCTTAGATAGGATCCCCTCTGCTCAATACTTGTTTGGAACTTTATTAGAAATTAAACTAGTGCATAAGTAAATTGTGAGGGAGTCAATAAGTTATAAGCAGGTAGCATGGTGTAGCAGAAATCGTCAAACTGGAGGACGGGAAGCCTTCTACTTAAGTCCTGTTCTCTACCTTTTATTAATAGCATGTCATCGATTCAAGTAAACTGACTTTCTAAATCTCATGGTGGCTGCTTTTCATGTCACTGATAATCTAGTTGAGTACGCAAGACATGTGCATGTGAAAATGTAGATAATTAAACATATACCTGAGAGGGAACAAGAGTAATTTTTTTAGGGCTTAATCTGAAGCCTCAAGCATTGTAAAGTGACAGATGTCTGCATACTAGACAATTGCTGAATAAAACTATCCTAGAACTCTTCTCAATGAAAATTTCCTATTTTTAACTTTTTGGCAAATCAGGACGCTCTGCTTCTATAGAAATGCAATTTATTGATTACATTAATAAAATTTTCTAAAGAGTAACTGTATGTTTAAAGAACTGATTAGTAATAATTGTTGAGATCCCTTTTTTTCCTCTTCTCACTGTAGCATATGACATTGTGCGTTTCAATCGATGGAATTTCAGAATTATACCTAACCATCTCTTTGCCATGGGGTTTTCTTTTTTTTTCCTTCCTTCCTTCCTTCCTGTCTGCCTAGGGTTGTAGCTCAGTCATAACAGCAAAAGGATTTTCAGAATTTATTGACAGACTCTCAGTCACTCGATATCTTTTTCTGCTCTTTGCCACCATCTAGTTTAATGTCATTTTATCCAATCTATTCCATTTACTTAACGTCTAGTTTTAATGTCCTTTTATACCCAACTGGTCAAATTGCTAATCTCATCTTATTATGTGGAAGGAACAGGGAATATTATTTTAAATGGCATGTTTCTCTTCATTTGGAATAAAAAGGACTTGAAATAGATTAGGTTGAAATTTCTCTTCATGTTACATGTGCAAGAGTATGATGAGAAGATGTGCATCCTCTTGAATTTCAGAGCCCAGGACAAGGCAGCCATGCAGTTGAGTGAGTTGGAAGAGGAAATGGATCAGAGGATTCAGGCTGCAGAACACAAGACGCGGAAAGATGTGAGCATGTGGTATTTATTCGTTCAGTGAATTTTTATAGAGCAACTTTTATGGCCTGGGTACTGGACATCCTTTGGGTGCAGCAAGCCCAAGCTCTCACAGGAGATCTCGATGAGGGTGCTATTGGTTGTTTCCGGGGGCGGGTAGGAGAGAGAGAGAATAAACAAGTAATCAAATAAATAAAGCAGGTAATTTCAGATAGCAACAAGTGCAGTAAAGAAACAGTATGTGTGATAGACAGTGACTGGGAGAAATGGCTGTTTCAGGTTGGGAGGTCAGGAGCCTCTTGGTGGAGGTGACATGAGAGTTGAGGCCTGAGTGAGAAGGCAGAGCCAGCCTTCCGTAGACGGGGGTGTCTCGAGTGTCACATACCACTCACTGTCTCACTGCTTGTGTTCACTGCCAATTTTAAATATAGATTATTACAGTGAAATTAAAATGATCGCTGCAAGCTTTGTTGTTTCATATGGCATATGTAATTATAAATAAAGGTATACATGGAATATACTTTCATTCATTGTTATAGAAACTCATAGTAAAAGTTGGGTGCTGCTTTCAGTGATTTCTGTAAAAGAAATAATTGTCTTTTTTTTTCCTTATAAAATATATTCAGGTGATTAATATTTACTAGAAACAGAAAATAGACATATTTCTTTGCGTAGCTAGTGTTAGGTTTTTAAACATTCCATTTTTTTTTTCTATTTCTTTGTCCTGTTACCCCTGAGAGGCAGCAAAATAGAATGAGAAGGGCCTGAGTGTTGACCTCCGATGGACCTTAGTTTGCTTCCTGGATCTCCCCTTGTTTAGTTTTGGTGGCACTAGAAAAATGCCCTAACTCTGAGTCTTTATTGTTCCATCTTTAGAATGGAATAATGCCACTTACTCGCTTTAATGGGGACTAAGCCTAGTGATCTATATGAGTGCACAGTGCAGTGCCTGAGGTGTTTTGGGTGCATCCTGGCCGTGGCCCTGTTGCTTTTTTCTGTTGCTCTGTGTACTTTTTAAAATTTTTAAAAAAATTATAGTTGACATACTGTTCTGTGTATTTTGTGTCTTCAGATTCTTCATCTTATTTTACCACATATACGCCTTTAGGCTCTTTGTTGTCTTATCTCTTAATAACAACTTTAATAACTACTTGGATGTCACATGCAACAGAATGAATGGTTCAGAGCCCATGAACCAGCTTTAGTGCGATTGATATCCTGTTCTTCTGTTAGCACTTTATTTTTGTAGTCTAGAAACAGTAGTCATTTTTTTCTGTCCTTTTTCTCTCCATTTATTTAATCTGTACACTCATTCATTCATCAAGATTTACCAAGCACAGGTGTTATTCTGTCATCAAGTCTCATTGCTTCTTCCAGCTAAGTACTTTCCAAATTTGTTATTGTTAATGAAGACCTTATAACTTCATGTTTTGTTAATTATAACATATTCCTTGGTTTCCTTGGCTCTGGTACACTGGTGGAAAATATATGGCCTCTGCAGCATCATTTTCTGTACTCTATAGCAATGGCATACAAGGCCAGTCAGTCACTGCTTGGATGTGGTCTCTGAAACTTCAGCATGCCACTGCCAACTGAGCAGTTTTGGCATTGGGATGACACCTATGTGCTAGCCCATCCTACTGTCCATCACACACCCTTTTAGACAGTCTCGCTGGAATAACACATCCAGTCTAATTGACAGTCTTCTCTGTGCATAGAAATTTTCAGATGATGTAATTGGTATTCAGATAAGATATGAGCTCTTGGAAAAGGGGTAAACCAACCAGGCCTTCCTGGGTCCTGGTGATAAGATTTAGGTAAGAACTGGAGCCCTTGGCTGTGCCATATCCTTCACTTAATTATAGTGATAATTAAACTAGCTAATTGATGTGCTATGTACGACCCTCTATCGCAATCTGGGTAATAGTCTTAGAGGTACCAGTCCCGGTGATATGTATATATAGCTTGTAGCATTTTGCAGTTCTTTCACTTTTATAGGTTTCAATTCCAGAAGTACCATACATCTATAGTTATGTGATTTACTTCCGTCCTCCCTTCTTGCCATACCTTTGTAAGAGACTTGGGATCATTCTTAGTTTGACACAAAATGTTTCTTATCTATGGGGTTTTGAAGAACCTCTTTAAATCAACAAAAAATTTTTTTCTTTTAGGAAAAACGCAAAGCCGAGGAAGCCCTCAGTGATCTCAAACGTCAGTATGAAACAGAAGTAGGAGATCTACAGGTGACAATAAAAAAACTCAAAAAGGTAGGTATGTGGCAGCTAGACTTTTAGGGATGGCCTCAGGATAATAGTGTATCTGAGCTATTAGCCACAAAAAACATTTGGAATCACATCAAAGCAGCAAATGGAATCAAATTTCAGAGTCAGATCGGACTCCTTGGCAAGACCTTTTTTAAGGGTCCCTGATTTTCTTTTCTGTTTCCAAAGACAACCTGTCTTTTCCATAAATCTAATAAATATGTCTGATCCCTTGAACAGTTGTCCATCAAATCTCAGTTTTCTTTCCTTAGTTTTTCACCAACAAGGTGTCCTGAATTCCTGTATGTCCAGTGGACTGTGTGCTCATGACAGTAGGGGACTGTGTTTCTTGGTCATGTATCCTTGAATCCCTACTCTGAGCTTACTGTAAGGTACATAGTAGGTATCCAGTGAACAGTAAATGAAATGAATATTCCTCTTCTATGTAGAAAGATCCAGATCTAGGGGACTCTGACAGCAAGTGGTGGGAGAGAACTTGAAGTGTGAGCAAAGAGGTGTGAATAGTTTTTGGCCTTTGCCCTATTTTGTTCATGATGAGTAGGGTGCCTTTCACTCAGTGTTGTGCTGGTAGATGCTTTAAAACGGCTTTGGAGAGGAGAGTGGGGAAAGGAGAGATTTGCAGCATTTGCCAATTTCCATGGTATAAACACTACCACCGTTACTGATTTCCAGCTACCAAGTTGACATCACTGAATGCACAGTCTGGGAAGAGATGCTTAAAATAGGCTCTCA
>NW_011888980.1:432235-444734 GCF_000151845.1 Pteropus vampyrus | reverse complement strand
TAATTATAACATATTCCTTGGTTTCCTTGGCTCTGGTACACTGGTGGAAAATATATGGCCTCTGCAGCATCATTTTCTGTACTCTATAGCAATGGCATACAAGGCCAGTCAGTCACTGCTTGGATGTGGTCTCTGAAACTTCAGCATGCCACTGCCAACTGAGCAGTTTTGGCATTGGGATGACACCTATGTGCTAGCCCATCCTACTGTCCATCACACACCCTTTTAGACAGTCTCGCTGGAATAACACATCCAGTCTAATTGACAGTCTTCTCTGTGCATAGAAATTTTCAGATGATGTAATTGGTATTCAGATAAGATATGAGCTCTTGGAAAAGGGGTAAACCAACCAGGCCTTCCTGGGTCCTGGTGATAAGATTTAGGTAAGAACTGGAGCCCTTGGCTGTGCCATATCCTTCACTTAATTATAGTGATAATTAAACTAGCTAATTGATGTGCTATGTACGACCCTCTATCGCAATCTGGGTAATAGTCTTAGAGGTACCAGTCCCGGTGATATGTATATATAGCTTGTAGCATTTTGCAGTTCTTTCACTTTTATAGGTTTCAATTCCAGAAGTACCATACATCTATAGTTATGTGATTTACTTCCGTCCTCCCTTCTTGCCATACCTTTGTAAGAGACTTGGGATCATTCTTAGTTTGACACAAAATGTTTCTTATCTATGGGGTTTTGAAGAACCTCTTTAAATCAACAAAAAATTTTTTTCTTTTAGGAAAAACGCAAAGCCGAGGAAGCCCTCAGTGATCTCAAACGTCAGTATGAAACAGAAGTAGGAGATCTACAGGTGACAATAAAAAAACTCAAAAAGGTAGGTATGTGGCAGCTAGACTTTTAGGGATGGCCTCAGGATAATAGTGTATCTGAGCTATTAGCCACAAAAAACATTTGGAATCACATCAAAGCAGCAAATGGAATCAAATTTCAGAGTCAGATCGGACTCCTTGGCAAGACCTTTTTTAAGGGTCCCTGATTTTCTTTTCTGTTTCCAAAGACAACCTGTCTTTTCCATAAATCTAATAAATATGTCTGATCCCTTGAACAGTTGTCCATCAAATCTCAGTTTTCTTTCCTTAGTTTTTCACCAACAAGGTGTCCTGAATTCCTGTATGTCCAGTGGACTGTGTGCTCATGACAGTAGGGGACTGTGTTTCTTGGTCATGTATCCTTGAATCCCTACTCTGAGCTTACTGTAAGGTACATAGTAGGTATCCAGTGAACAGTAAATGAAATGAATATTCCTCTTCTATGTAGAAAGATCCAGATCTAGGGGACTCTGACAGCAAGTGGTGGGAGAGAACTTGAAGTGTGAGCAAAGAGGTGTGAATAGTTTTTGGCCTTTGCCCTATTTTGTTCATGATGAGTAGGGTGCCTTTCACTCAGTGTTGTGCTGGTAGATGCTTTAAAACGGCTTTGGAGAGGAGAGTGGGGAAAGGAGAGATTTGCAGCATTTGCCAATTTCCATGGTATAAACACTACCACCGTTACTGATTTCCAGCTACCAAGTTGACATCACTGAATGCACAGTCTGGGAAGAGATGCTTAAAATAGGCTCTCATCTGCCAGGACTAGCTGGTGCCAGCAGAGTACCGGATCCACTGTTTGCATGTGGGTGGTCTCCATAACTAATGGAAACATTGTGCCTAAAATTCAAATGAGTACTTAAAAAATAATTGTTTCTGAAAGTGGCATTGTGAATTTGGGCATAGCACTTTGCTTTTCTGGTTATTCATGTGCTAACCTTTAATGCTCCATCTAGTGTTTATATTCAGTGAGATTAAGTGATGATTAACTGTATTTTGTGAGCTATTGTAATATGAATCTCTAGAATTACTAAGAATTCTCCTCGGTAGCCTTAAAAAATGTACTAGCAATGTCAACCTTATATTGAATTTCCAAAGGTCATTAGACTGTGCATATGATGCAAGTGTTACAGAACTCGAAAGGACCTATCCCCCGTTTATGCTAGAGTCACAGGTTCTCCTAGTCACTGTCCTCACATATTTCTATGTCTTCCCAAATCTTTAGACAAAAAGAACGTGTGTAAGAAGCAACAGTTTCTTGCCCTGATACAGCATGTGATGAAGACCAGATAGACACTGAACAGTGAGTCAGGAGTGATGAGGCCTGAGTCCTTACCAAGACTGTGCCAATTTCTGCCTGTAACACCAGGGACAACTGGCTTCATCTTTCTGATTTTTAGTTTCTAACATGAAAATGTTATTAATTATTAAAGTGTCCTGCCTAGCCACAAAAACTGATATTTTTTTGACTTTATAGTTTATTAAGCTCTTTTTCATGATTTAAAAGATCTAAATCTTAAACTTAAAAAAAAAAAGTATAAATATCCTACTTTTATAGATGAAAATACTGAGTTCCAGAGAGGTTAAATAACTTATTCAAAATCACACAGCTAATAAGCAATGGAATTGTCCTACACTACGTAGTTTATGCTTTCTCTCTTATACCAGACTTCCTGCCTGAGTAGTGGGGTTGTTCTACAAAAGAATAAGAAATGACTTATGTGAGAATATGTTAAAGGCTGTAAAGAACTATAGAAAAGTTTGCAAAGTTATTATGATTGCCATTACCTTATGCCATTGATTCTGAGAAACTCACTTTGCCCACAGTTTTTCTTCTCTGAAATTGGCATGTATTTTGAAATCAGTGGCTCTTCTGAGTTACAGTCAGCCACGTGACAGTCATAGCATAGTTGCTTGAAAATCTTCAGTTGGTGCCATCTGGCAAGATGAAGAAAGTCCAGTGTCAAAATACTTAGATTTGATGAAATAAGGCATACATTTTGATCAATGCATAGATACTCAATTAATGGACACCCACAAATCCCCACATTTCCCACGGGATGTCAGGAAAGACATTTTTATTGTGTTATAGATGCTCGTGAGCCAATTTAGTCTGGAAATACTAACAAGTCAACCAGCAAGTAAAGCTCATGTACATATGTATATAATTTTGTGTGCATGTGTCTCTAGCTTCATATCATACTTAAATTCTGTTGATTTCAGTCATTTAATAAATATTTCTAGAAATCACCTTGAAGAAAACAGAGGTGATTCTGACACTAATTCTGCTCTTAAAAATCTTAGAGTCTAGAAGGAGAAGTAGGACATTCACAAATACAGGATGGAAAATGCTAAGTGCAGAGAAAGTTCTAAGTGACTGTAAAGGTCAGACTCACATGCGATGTAACTGAGAAAGCAAGGATTGGGCTGCTTAATTGTTGAATGGTTTCTGGAAAAGGCTTTTCAATTGTTTTCAAAGAAAATTTATTAAACAAACAAACAAAAAACCCCTCTTTTCAAATGTTTAAATTTTTCGAAGTAAATTTTTAAATCTTTATGAATTGATTATATTTAGTTTAATGATTTCCAAAGTCATATAATGTTGAAAATTGAAGACTTCTAGAATTCCCATTTCTATATGTCAAGGATATTCCTAATCTTAACTGAATCGATCAAAGTAAGTTTTTAAACACAACTTTTATTTGTTCTTTCAGCTAGAAGAACAGTCGAAACACATAAGTCAGAAAGAGGATGTGGCTGCATTAAAAAAACAAATCTATGATTTATCAATGGTAAGAATCACCTTTTCATTTACAGAAATACATTTCTTGTTAGACTGCTAAACAATCATGCTATTATTTTAGTGTTCCAGGAATAGAAGCTTAAAGAGAAATTAAAGCTTAAAGATAAATTAATACTCTAGTTGGAGAAAGTCTTTGAAGTACCTTCAACCAAAGGTATCATTTATGCAGGCTTCTTTCCTCAGTGATACCCCACCTATTGCGAATGCTTACATTTATTTTTTATTCAAAGAAATAATAGCATGGCCATTAAACTTTCAGTAGTTAACTCTGCATTCTTGTAACATCAAGTCTGGTTTGTATCCTGGCTTTGTAAGATGAGACATTATTGCCCTGCCCTTCCTCTAGCTTTCCTCTTTCTGTTCCTTTTCCATCTTCTGCTAACCATATCTTCAGTTTTTCTAGTGCCAGTAGAGATAACATTTACATAGATTTTATTATCATCAAGTTTTCTTTATTTGTATTTAGGTTTGACTCTGAAAGTTGAAAGCCAATAATGAACATTTCCTTTATTATGACTCTTCTCACTGCGGAGCCAAGAAGTAGGTTAGCATGAGCTAGAATGGCATTTCTTTCTCTCCAGCCATTTTCCCTGTGCCATTCAAAAGAGAAGGCTCCTAGCCTCGTGGTCAAATATATCCCTTTTCTGTACCACCAGTTCCATATTTTGCCACATCTTAGTTGGCTTTGTATTTAGATCATGACTTTCTTGTAAAGTTGCTTGTTTTTCTTGGATTTCTTGGTTAAATTTTTGGTTTCTTGTTGTAAAAAGAAATTCTGCCATCTTCATGATATCACCAATATCTTGTAACTTCTTATTTATTCTTCCCAATGCATGGAATTTATTTTTTTTCTGCTTAAAAATATTGATTCTGGAGTCCATGAAGTTTCAGTTCTTATTGGACTTTGTTTTTTAAACTTGCTTCCCATTTGTCATCTTGGAATTTCTTTTCATTTTAGGTAGCTGGTGTAGGTAGGATTCCTGTGCAGCTAGGTAAATAGATCTGTTTACCTTGAAATTTCTCCTTTGAGAAAGGGAGGACCCTAGGAGCTCTGTGTGAAGCCGGCTGTCAGACTGGGGGACATGGATCTTAAGAGAAGCTTTAGCTTTCTTTGTAGGAGTCAGTCATTTCTTTTTAAAAAGACAAGCCCTGTCTTGTTGCACTTGAATGACTCTGGTTGTCTGCTGTTCCTTCCTAGAGTAGGAGCAGGCATGGGCTTGAGGGGCTGGGTGACTTAATGTACAGATTTAATCTCTGTTTTCAGCTTTACTCTCACTCTGGGTTTTTGCCTGGCCAATGCCCTTTCTTTGTTCTACAGAAGATCCTTCAACACACATCTTCTGGATCTCCTTTTCTCTTGTTCTCTTCCTTTTGTCAGCACATTTCCATCATCTAGAAATGTTTAAATCACTTGACTGCAGATGGGCCCCTATTCCATTCTTTTAATTTTTATTGCTTTATTTTATTTCTTTTGCTATTTCATGTTAATGAGGTCTCAAGAAGGAAGGAAGATGAATTCATGTACTCAGTTCACCATCTTGAACTGGAAGCTGTCAATGAATTTTTTTTTTTAGAAAAGTGCTTAGATAAATTCTTAAAAATTTAAAAATTCTTTAAGAATCCTTAGAAAATTCTAATTTCCTTAGAATTTCTTTAAAAATATGATGTGTGCTTTTAATTTTTTTAAACAAAAATTTTTAAAGAAATTTCCCAACTACAGTGGTTTATTTTTAAGTGCAAAACTTAAGAATGTTAGGTGATAGGATTTATTGTAAAAAGTAGCCAGTCTGTTTGGTAACGGGTACTATGTATTCCATAGACTTATCAGTAGTTTCATAGTTCTCATTAAGTAAAACAGATGTTTAAATATTTGGTCTAAGTTAATTTGCCAATAACATGTCAACATAATAATAAACTTGAGTACTAGAGTTTGGCACCGAATGTCAAGTATTTTTTAAAAAAAAGAACAATTTTGAAGAATTAGATTTTTGACACTTTAATACTTTATGATAATTTCAAATTACCTTGAATTGATAATTATTTCTTTGAGTACCAAGATTTGAAGAATTGTGGTGGGGCGAGAGTGATGTATGGCAGAGTTTCACTGTACTTGACTTCATTTCTCCCATGTGGAAGAAACTCTGAATTTAATGACCTGCAACCTTCTTTGTCTCTAGGAAAATCAGAAAGTTAAGAAAGATCTTTTAGAAGCACAGACAAACATAGCCTTTCTTCAGAGTGAATTAGATTCTTTGAAAAGTGATTATGCTGATCAGAGTCTGAATTCTGAAAGGTATGAAACTTCATACTTTATTTTTCAGTTTGAGTGGAATGTTTATTTGGGTAACCACCCATGGGAATGAAACTCAGCTATGTAATAATAAAGGCTTATTTATTAACTTTACTAATACATTCTTCGCTTTCTAAGGATTTTGCTTTCAGTGTCAGATTGCCTAGTGATGTGTCTTTTTAATTTTTTTAAATGCAATAATTTAATAATTAATTAAATTATTGACTAGGTAGGACAGTGCAGGGCTTAATAAATGTTTGAATTAACTGGGAGCAGAAGAATATACCTGAAGTGTCAAGTGTCAGTGCTAATAAAAGTGCTTTGAAGGTAGAAATCCTGGCCCTGCAACACAAGAAAAGGGAAAAATAGACATCTTAGGCAAGTGATTTTATTGTGCTATGTTTCAGTTTTGCAGTATGGTGTTAATAATGTAAGACCTAACACACATGCAGGCATGTACTTATGTATATATATACACACACATGGGTGTATGTATATGTAAAAATGAATATATGTAAATATAAAATATATATGCGCACACATGTTTGCATGTAAATGTACATATATTATACACCCACATATGTACTTGGGAAAGTATCTTGCTTTTTGTTTGTTGGTTTACAAACTTTATTCAGAGTCAAGGCCCTGTAATGGAAAACAGTGAAACATTTGTTAAGTACTCAGAATATACAAGTCTCTGAGCTAAATAAGGAGTTATTAGTGTGGCGTACATAGAAAAGAAAACGTGGACTCTGCTCTTTCAGAATTTCAAATTTAGTCGAAGAAGACAGAAAGCTAAAAGATTTCGGAGTTGACATAAGAACTGAACCATGTCAGACACAACATGACCAGCAGTGTCACAGGTCGAGTTCATTGCCATGTGATGGTAGACAGTGCGTTCTTTTAGTTCAGAAGAGGTGAAGAACTTTACTAAAGAGGAGGCACTTGAGGTGACCGTGGGAGGAGGGGTGGGTTTATTTATGTTGGTCAGGAGGAGCAGAGGTAACATCAGCAAATACTTAGTACTTTACTAGTATTAACTCATTCAGCCCAGAGAATATTCTGTGAGATAGGGATTTTTCTTATCCCCATTTCACAGATGGGAAAAGAGAGTCCAGAGATGTTCCAGGTGAGGGAGTAACCAAAAAAGGGGCAAGAACATAGAGGCAGATAAGACTGGTTTGGGGCACAGTGGCCAGACCACTGGAAAGAAAAAAGCCATTTTGAATGGAAAGGTAAAACTTAAAAAAAATTAAAAAGTTTAAAAGCTAGTTTAAGGCTATACTGTAAGGACCAAAAATTTTTGGCTAAGGAACTTAAATTCCTATAGAAAATTGTGAAGTCTTTGGCCTTATCAAGAGAGCAAATAAACAGATTATCGTGGACAAAGTTTGATAGCCTGAGAGCTGTGGAAGCTAGTGATGGGGTTTGTATGCTTAGAGATGGGGCTGAGGTAGAATAGGGGCTGGAGGTCAGTGGCTAATATTCAGAGTGGACATTTAGAGAAGGAGGCCAGGGCTTCATAATAAAACTACAGAGGTGTGTGTCTGTTCACAGCCAGTGGAGAAAGCCTGGTCTTGTGGGTTCTTGTGGTTCAGGGTGAGGAGGGAGGGAGGCCAGGAGCAGGGGCAGTGCAAGGAGAGGAGAAGGAATCAGAAGAAAGGTGAAAATGGCTGGGGTTAGGATTGTGTAAGGCTTGGAATTAGTAGAGAAGAGTCAGAAGAGAGAGCAAATTGGATAGAAGGGATTGGTAATATGAGGGCCTGGGGAGAGGGGACTTAGCAGAAGGTCAGTGGTTCATTCTCAGTGAAGAACAGAGCAAGGTCAGTGAGGTGGGGATGGAAGACCTTGTGGTTGCTGAGAGGGAGATGAGGTGGAGCAGAATGTCACACAAGGAGGCAGAGGGTATGACTGTGCTTGTGGAGTCCCAGAAAGAGAAGAGGCTGCTGATAGCACAGAGGAACCAAACTGGAGCACGAGTGAGATAGAAACTGTGGTCAAGAGCACAGGTCTTTGAAAAGGAAAAAGAATCTGGGAGGGTATGTATGGGTAAGGCAGGACTGAACACCTAATTCTCATTCAAACATAAAATATAATTTTTCAGGGATCTGGAAATAATCCGAGAGTACACAGAAGATCGAAATAGTCTTGAGAGGCAAATTGAAATACTCCAGTAAGTTCTCAGATAAAATGCTCATTACATTTACGTTTTACTTATTTTTTCGTTAATAAAACGTGTGCCACATGAAACATGAGGTGCTGTATTCTAAAGACCTAGTTCGCAGGTCCACACCTGTTTCTTCTCACTGTGCTGCATTTAGCATATCCACTTAGCTCTCTGACATTTCTAATCCTAAATAACCTGTTCAACCCAAGGGCTAGAGTGTAATTCTCTAGAAGTCCTCAGAAGTCAGGTGGTATGTCCAATGCATCTTTATTATACTTGTAAAGAGTAATGGCCCTAACTCTAATGGCTCTATGGCTCAGCACACTGAGAGGGTATCAGGCCTCTCACGGTAGTGCATGTCACAACACCAGGTCCACATGATCATTCTTTTGCAATTTATTGTGCTTGGTTAGAGATAAATTTTTCTTAGTTTTTTTTTATTTTTTATTTTTTTTATTTTTACCCTTTTGGAAATATTATACCTGCTTTGTCACCTTCACAACTGAGTTGCAGTAACTCCGGCCTCTGAGGCCCTTCCCCACAAAACTTCCCCTCTCCCTCCCTTCGTTTTCTACCCATGCAGTATTTTCTGTTGGTTGCACTTCCCCCAAATGAAGTAGATCAGGCTTGACAAATTTTTTTTCCACAATTTTTGCATGCTTTTCAAGTTCTCATCTATGGCAATTATAGAGTTGATGTATTATCATAATTTTGTTCATTTATTCATTCATTCAGCACATTTTCACTCAGTACCTTTTATGGGTCAGGGCTGCTGAAAGCTGAAGATAGAGTGGTAAGCGGGAGAAAAAGGTCTCTCTCCTCATGGGGATAGTCTAGAAGAAGACGGAAACTCATCAATAATTATAGAAATAAATATAAAATGCCAGGGGCATAGAGCGTGGCATGTGGGGCTGGCTGGGTCTGGGCATTGAGGGAGCAGACACTTGCACAAAACTTATTCAAACGAAGGAACTACCCGAAGAAAGAGTGGTTCCACAGCACAGCCGATTCCTCCCTAAAATGCCTTGAGACCTTTAAAGAGAGGTGATAGATTCATTAAGTTGTAGTTCTAGTAATGAATTATGATCTCAGTTTATGAGGTGTGAAGGGAAGTGGTAGAAAGTTGCAAGAGCTAAGTAATTTCACATTCTGTACATCATAGCCTG
This sequence comes from Pteropus vampyrus, assembly GCF_000151845.1. Lineage (NCBI taxonomy): Eukaryota > Metazoa > Chordata > Mammalia > Chiroptera > Pteropodidae > Pteropus > Pteropus vampyrus. The sequence goes on along the minus strand of NW_011888980.1, from coordinate 435,483 downwards.
AAAAGAAAGTGGTGACATTTATCTCCACCAATACTTTTCTGTATCGATTTACTTATTAAGTTTATTTACTCTGTAGAACGGCCAACAGGAAACTGCACGACAGTAATGACGGCCTGAGGAGTGCCCTCGAAAACACTTTCAGCAAGTTCAACAGGTCCTTGGTATGCAATAGAGTTTTATAATACATTTTGTTCTGTCTTGTGGTAAAGTGTTTTGATGAAAATTTTGTATTTAGAGGAGAACTTAGAATCATGTGATAATATAAAAAAATAATATAAGTAAATATAATAAAAAGAGGTCACATTTTCTCCGATTAAAACGAATGTGCTACCCCACTGAGGACGTACATGCCTTTGTTAGACATGCTAGGAAACCAGAAAAAGATGTAAAGTTTGACTTGGGTCCTGGATGCGTTTATAATGGAGAGGGGATTAGATAGGCATAGATAGCAATAATATAAGAAAAAGTGAGCAAGCCTGTGGAGGTACACATGAAATATTGCCCAGTTGAGAGGAGGGAGAGGGTGCTTCTGGCTAAGGAGTGTGTTTACACACATCGAGTATTCTTTATGGTAGTGAGATTATCAGAGTGGAGGCCTTAGATTCGAAACCGTCCTACAGAAACAAGCCGAACATTTGGAATTTTGAAGACTTTCCCCAGACTGTGTGTGCTAGAAAGCCTCTTCTCCCATCATCAAGTTTGGGGTTCCAGTGCCATAGTTTTGGGTATAGACAGATCAGTCACTAAGCCAGATTATGGTTTGAGAAGAGACAAATCAAAGTTGGTATTGCACAGTCCTGGCAGATTGGGGAACCGGGTGACCCTTTATGGCTTATGCAGTAGGGTTTGGACTTAGGACACAATGAGGAGAAAGTACTATAGTCTTGCCATTTTCTGGGCTCACATTTGTTCATGTAGGATACCAAACTTTTAATTACATTAGGAGTTAACTAGTGTGCTACAGTTTTAATAAACATATAAATGTATATAATGTTTACATGGACTAACAAAATGTTACTTATGTATTACAGCGTATAAATAATATATCACCAGGGAATACAATTTCTAGGAGCAGTCCCAAATTTAATGGTCATTCTCCTCAACTTCTGGGCTATGACAGGTATGTTAATACCTACTTACTTTTTGTTTGAATTCTGGATTGAAGTTAAAAGGATAGTAAATTTCCTTAGAGGTAAATTAAAATAATAAAATCTATTTTGGGCACTCATTTCTATTTCTGCTCTTACTTTAAATTTCTGAAACATGACATATGTAAAAATTAAAGTAAAAATGTTTCAGAGAGGGCAAAGTGATTTCCTTAAGACGCCATCATGACTTGGTTTCATGTATGCTCTCCTTTACCTCATCCCTAATCGTGTCTTGTTTCTTAGAAGTAGACTCAGTAAGAGGAGTTTGTTGTTTCAGGGAAACAAGTTGAACTATAGTCTACGACGTTGAGATTTGTCATAATCTGTAAATGTTTAATAGCTTAGCATAATATTATGTAAGCTATGTTCAAGGAAAAGAAAACTTTCAAAACAAAGAGAAATATAGCTAGTAAATATTTACGAGCTAATGTATTAAAGGAGTCACAGAGGCTTACCCGAAGTGGAAATTTAGCTCTGTTTTTAATCAAATGAAGTGAAACATTGGCCCCACCGTCACTTGAAATTCAGCAATAAAAATGGAAAGATTATGTGTATGTATACATGTATGTACATAGAGCTATGTCCAGTGTTGCTGCTTAAGTTACTTTTGGAGTATGTCAAAGTTTGAAAGTAGAAGTGAGTGCACAGACTACAGGTTTCCAGCTCTCCATTTCTGGTGTGGCTTTCCAATTCATGTTCATTCCCTTTTCATTTGAGAACCTTTGGTCCAAAGATTACTGTACTTAATATCTTGGTGATAGCAAAATGGTGCCCTTTCAGGAAGGTGTGTTTATCAAGGCTTACTGGTGGTGATCACTTTTAAGAAAATTCTGTCCACGTTATCAGATGTTTTTATTGTTCACTGATTAGTGAAATAAAATTTTTTAATGGCTTATCGATTTATAGACAGCTGGCTCCTCTGTTCTTGGGAAATGGAGATTACATTTTTTAAAATATGTGGATGTGATGCCATTTTTCTGGACTGAGATTTAAGGTCAATTCTAAGTATACAGGGGCAGAGTATATATATTACTGAAAATTATTTCAGAAATTTCACCATGATTCATTTTTGAAAAGAGTAGACACTATAAATAAGGCTCATCAGTACTGGACTAAGAGTTTCTCAACACCAGAGACAAAATCATCACATCCCAGGGGCTCAGAGTAACAGGAACATGTCATTGTGTGCTCAGCACGAGCAGTAACTACGGGAGACACCGTGGTCCATACTGATTTTCCTTTTTGGAGTGTCATTAGTTTGATATGAGAAGTTAACACTTTATTTTCTTCTGGATGCTAATAGGAAAAAAAACTTAAAAACTTATTGGAAATTTAATTTTATTGCTTGTGTGCTCTTATTAGATTTTAACTTGCATATTTGTTTTAGTTTTGTGTTTTTTTCTAAGAACTCTAACAAAAATGTAACTTGTTTTATATTTTTACATATTTAATTGCAATGAAAATGTTCTTTGGATAGGTAAGAATAGTTTACTTTTAAAAGGGTATGTATGTAAATTGAGTTTGAGAAAATCTGATCTGTACCTATAGGTTTAACTTAGAGTCTAGCTATTCATGGAAGTGATTTCTCAATTTGTGGTTTTACTTCTACTTCACTCCTTTTCAAAAATACAAATAGATTGAAAATAAAATTCTGACCAATCATAACTCGAGATGAAGTAGTTTGTACTATATTATAGTGAGACTGGTTTCCTTAGGTTCCTTACAGATCGACCTAACATCAATTTCAGAAGGAGAGTTTCAGAAATAATGAAACAACGAAAAACTTACACACACTCACACACACACACACACACACGCACACACACCCTACCCCTTGCTGTCTAGTAGATTGAGATTTGGTATGAGGTTCCTGTCCCAGGATAAAGACTTCATAATTGAACAACATATTTAGAGAGAGTATGGTGGTTAAATCATCTTTTCCCTTAATTTTAAACATTTGCTAAAGGCACCAAAATGTTTTTGACTTCTCAGACTTATATGGCTTAATTTTTTTATTTTAAGATCACCCTGTCTTTTCTAAGGATATCCATCTCTTATTATTTCTTGTATCTGGAGACTCATGTACTTTGCCCATTCTTC